>NC_090941.1:1148141506-1148444537 GCF_040938575.1 Ambystoma mexicanum | reverse complement strand
CTGAAATTCAGAACTGCAATGTACAGCCAATGGGTCTGCATCCCTGTTCTTGTCTGAGGCTGTTCCTGTTATGGGCACTGTGGAAGAAGTGCTCGCCTTTTTATCCCTTGAAAGGCCCTGAAGGCACCAAACCATTAAGAAGCTCCTCCCACATTTTTCCCGCTCTTTTCTGAGCTTGCTTGGTAAAGATTTTGAAAGTAGAGAGATGGTTTTTTGTAGTGGAGATATTGCAACAATTGCTCACCTAACATGGAAGCACTTACTAACTAAAGAAAAATAGAAAGAACTCCTGTTAGGTGAACACCTGATGCTCAAATGCAATCCATCCCTAAATATTATACCATGTACTTCCAGAGTTGTTGTTTATTTCACAGAACTTCAAACTCAAAAGGTAAGCACTTACAAGCTTGAAGCTGTATTTCTATGAGGATTCAAGACATCTGAAATTCAAAACTGCAATGTTCAGCCAAAGGGTCTGCATCCCTGTTCTTGTCTGAGGCTGGTATGGGCACTGTGGAATAAGTGCTCGCCTTTTTATCCCTTGAAAGGCCCTGAAGGCACCAAACCATTAAGTAGCTCCTCCCACATTTTTCCTGCTCTTTTCTGAGCTTGCTTGGTGAAGATTTTGAAAGTATAGAGAGATGGTTTTCTGTAGTGGAGATATTGCAACAATTGCTCACCTAACATGGAAGCACTTACTAACTAAAGAAAAATAGAAAGAACTCCTGTTAGGTGAGCACCTGATGCTCAAATACAATTATTCTCTAAATATTGTAACATACACTTCCAGAGCTGTTGTTTAGTTAACAGAACTTCAACCTCAATAGGTAAGCACTTACAAGCTTGAAGCTGTATTTCTATGAGGTTTCAAGACATCTGAAATTCAAAACTGCAATGTTCAGCCAGTTGGTCTGCATCACTGTTCTCATCCGAGGCCGTTCCTGCTATGGGCACTGTGGAAGAAGTGCCCACCTTTTTATCCCTTGAAAGGCCCTCAAGGAACCAAACCATTAAGTAGCTCCTCCCACATTTTTCCCGCTCTTTTCTGAGCTTGCTTGGTGAAGATTTTGAAAGTATAGAGAGATGGTTTTCTGTAGTGGGGATATTGCAACAATTGCTCACCTAACATGGAAGCACTTACTAACTAAAGAAAAATAGAAAGAACTCCTGTTAGGTGAGCACCTGATGTTCAAATGCAATCCATCCTAAATATTATAACATACACTTCCAAAGTTGCTGTTTAGTTCACAGAACTTCAACCTCAAAAGGTAAGCACTTATAACATTGAAGCTGTATTTCTATGAGGTTTCAAGACATCTGAAATTCAAAACTGCAATGTTCAGCCAATGGGTCTGCATCCCTGTTCTTGTCTGAGGCTGTTCCTGTTATGGGCACTGTGGAAAAAGTGCTCGCCTTTTTATCCCTTGAAAGGCCCTGAAGGCACCAAACCATTAAGTAGCTCCTCCCACATTTTTCCCGCTCTTTTCTGAGCTTGCTTGGTGAAGATTTTGAAAGTATAGAGAGATGGTTTTCTGCAGTGGGGATATTGCAACAATTGCTCACCTAACATGGAAGCACTTACTAACTAAACAAAAATAGAAAGAACTCCCGTTAGGTGAGCACCTGATGTTCAAATGCAATCCATCCTAAATATTATAACATACACTTCCAAAGTTGCTGTTTAGTTCACAGAACTTCAACCTCAATAGGTAAGCACTTACAAGCTTGAAGCTGTATTTCTATGAGGTTTCAAGACATCTGAAATTCAAAACTGCAATGTTCAGCCAGTTGGCCTGCATCACTGTTCTCATCCGAGGCCGTTCCTGCTATGGGCACTGTGGAAGAAGTGCCCACCTTTTTATCCCTTGAAAGGCCCTCAAGGCACCAAACCATTAAGTAGCTCCTCCCACATTTTTCCCGCTCTTTTCTGAGCTTGCTTGGTGAAGATTTTGAAAGTATAGAGAGATGGTTTTCTGTAGTGGGGATATTGCAACAATTGCTCACCTAACATGGAAGCACTTACTAACTAAAGAAAAATAGAAAGAACTCCTGTTAGGTGAGCACCTTATGTTCAAATGCAATCCATCCTAAATATTATAACATAAACTTCCAAAATTGCTGTTTAGTTCACAGAACTTCAACCTCAAAAGGGAAGCACTTACACATATATAAAACGCAGGTGCCAACCTTGAAGCTGTATTTCTGTGAGGTTCCAAGACATCTGAAATTCAAAACTGCAATGTTCAGCCAGTGGGTCTGCATCCCTGTTCTTGTCTGAGGGTGGTATGGGCACTGTGGAATAAGTGCTCGCCTTTTTATCCCTTGAAAGGCCCTGAAGGCACCAAACCATTAAGTAGCTCCTCCCACATTTTTCCCGCTCTTTTCTGAGCTTGCTTGGTGAAGATTTTGAAAGTATAGAGAGATGGTTTTCTGTAGTGGAGATATTGCAACAATTGCTCACCTAACATGGAAGCACTTACTAACTAAAGAAAAATAGAAAGAACTCCTGTTAGGTGAGCACCTGATGCTCAAATACAATTATTCTCCAAATATTATAACATACACTTCCAGAGCTGTTGTTTAGTTAACAGAACTTCAACCTCAATAGGTAAGCACTTACAAGCTTGAAGCTGTATTTCTATGAGGTTTCAAGACATCTGAAATTCAAAACTGCAATGTTCAGCCAATCGGCCTGCATCACTGTTCTCATCCGAGGCCGTTCCTGCTATGGGCACTGTGGAAGAAGTGCCCACCTTTTTATCCCTTGAAAGGCCCTCAAGGCACCAAACCATTAAGTAGCTCCTCCCACATTTTTCCCGCTCTTTTCTGAGCTTGCTTGGTGAAGATTTTGAAAGTATAGAGAGATGGTTTTCTGTAGTGGGGATATTGCAACAATTGCTCACCTAACATGGAAGCACTTACTAACTAAAGAAAAATAGAAAGAACTCCTGTTAGGTGAACACCTGATGCTCAAATGCAATCCATCCCTAAATATTATACCATGTACTTCCAGAGTTGTTGTTTATTTCACAGAACTTCAAACTCAAAAGGTAAGCACTTACAAGCTTGAAGCTGTATTTCTATGAGGTTTCAAGACATCTGAAATTCAAAACTGCAATGTTCAGCCAAAGGGTCTGCATCCCTGTTCTTGTCTGAGGCTGTTCCTGTTATGGGCACTGTGGAAGAAGTGCTCGCCTTTTTATCCCTTGAAAGGCCCTGAAGGCACCAAACCATTAAGAAGCTCCTCCCACATTTTTCCCGCTCTTTTCTGAGCTTGCTTGGTGAAGATTTTGAAAGTAGAGAGATGGTTTTCTGTAGTGGAGATATTGCAACAATTGCTCACCTAACATGGAAGCACTTACTAACTAAAGAAAAATAGAAAGAACTCCTGTTAGGTGAGCACCTGATGTTCAAATGCAATCCATCCTAAATATTATAACATACACTTCCAAAATTGCTGTTTAGTTCACAGAACTTCAACCTCAAAAGGGAAGCACTTACACATATATAAAACGCAGGTGCCAACCTTGAAGCTGTATTTCTGTGAGGTTCCAAGACATCTGAAATTCAAAACTGCAATATTCAGCCAGTGGGTCTGCATCCCTGTTCTTGTCTGAGGCTGGTATGTGCACTGTGGAATAAGTGCTTGCCTTTTTATCCCTTGAAAGGCCCTGAAGGCACCAAACCATTAAGAAGCTCACCCACATTTTTCCCGCTCTTTTCTGAGCTTACTTGGTAAAGATTTTGAAAGTAGAGAGATGGTTTTTTGTAGTGGAGATATTGCAACGATTGCTCACCTAACATGGAAGCACTTACTAACTAAAGAAAAATAGAAAGAACTCCTGTTAGGTGAACATCTGATGCTCAAATGCAATCCATCCCTAAATATTATACCATGTACTTCCAGAGTTGTTGTTTATTTCACAGAACTTCAAACTCAAAAGGTAAGCACTTACAAGCTTGAATCTGTATTTCTATGAGGTTTCAAGACATCTGAAATTCAAAACTGCAATGTTCAGCCAAAGGGTCTGCATCCCTGTTCTTGTCTGAGGCTGTTCCTGGTATGGGCACTGTGGAAGAAGTTCTAGCCTTTTTATCCCTTGATAGTCCCTGAAGGCACCAAACCATTAAGAAGCTCCTCCCACATTTTTCCCGCTCTTTTCTGAGCTTGCTTGGTGAAGATTTTGAAAGTATAGAGAGATAGTTTTCTGTAGTGGAGATATTGCAACAATTGCTCACCTAACATGGAAGCACTTACTAACTAAAGAAAAATAGAAAGAACTCCTGTTAGGTGAGCACCTGATGTTCAAATGCAATCCATCCTAATATTATAACATACACTTCCAAAATTGCTGTTTAGTTCACAGAACTTCAACCTCAAAAGGGAAGCACTTACACATATATAAAACGCAGGTGCCAACCTTGAAGCTGTATTTCTGTGAGGTTCCAAGACATCTGAAATTCAAAACTGCAATGTTCAGCCAGTGGGTCTGCATCCCTGTTCTTGTCTGAGGCTGGTATGGGCACTGTGGAATAAGTGCTCGCCTTTTTATCCCTTGAAAGGCCCTGAAGGCACCAAACCATTAAGTAGCTCCTCCCACATTTTTCCCGCTCTTTTCTGAGCTTGCTTGGTGAAGATTTTGAAAGTATAGAGAGATGGTTTTCTGTAGTGGGGATATTGCAACAATTGCTCACCTAACATGGAAGCACTTACTAATTAAAGAAAAATAGAAAGAACTCCTGTTAGGTGAGCACCTGATGTTCAAATGCAATCCATCCTAAATATTATAACATACACTTCCAAAGTTGCTGTTTAGTTCACAGAACTTCAACCTCAATAGGTAAGCACTTACAAGCTTGAAGCTGTATTTCTATGAGGTTTCAAGACATCTGAAAATCAAAACTGCAATATTCAGCCAGTTGGCCTGCATCACTGTTCTCATCCGAGGCCGTTCCTGCTATGGGCACTGTGGAAGAAGTGCCCACCTTTTTATCCCTTGAAAGGCCCTCAAGGCACCAAACCATTAAGTAGCTCCTCCCACATTTTTCCCGCTCTTTTCTGAGCTTGCTTGGTGAAGATTTTGAAAGTATAGAGAGATGGTTTTCTGCAGTGGGGATATTGCAACAATTGCTCACCCAACATGGAAGCACTTACTAACTAAAGAAAAATAGAAAGAACTCCTGTTAGGTGAGCACCTGATGTTCAAATGCAATCCATCCTAAATATTATAACATACACTTCCAAAGTTGTTGTTTAGTTCACAGAACTTCAACCTCAAAAGGTAAGCACTTATAACCATGAAGCTGTATTTCTATGAGGTTTCAAGACATCTGAAATTCAAAACTGCAATGTTCAGCCAATGGGTCTGCATCCCTGTTCTTGTCTGAGGCTGTTCCTGTAATGGGCACTGTGGAAGAAGTGCTCGCCTTTTTATCCCTTGAAAGGCCCTGAAGGCACCAAACCATTAAGTAGCTCCTCCCACATTTTTCCCGCTCTTTTCTGAGCTTGCTTGGTGAAGATTTTGAAAGTATAGAGAGATGGTTTTCTGTAGTGGGGATATTGCAACAATTGCTCACCTAACATGGAAGCACTTACTAACTAAAGAAAAATAGAAAGAACTCCCGTTAGGTGAGCACCTGATGTTCAAATGCAATCCATCCTAAATATTATAACATACACTTCCAAAGTTGCTGTTTAGTTCACAGAACTTCAACCTCAAAAGGGAAGCACTTACACATATATAAAACGCAGGTGCCAACCTTGAAGCTGTATTTCTGTGAGGTTCCAAGACATCTGAAATTCAAAACTGCAATGTTCAGCCAGTGGGTCTGCATCCCTGTTCTTGTCTGAGGGTGGTATGGGCACTGTGGAATAAGTGCTCGCCTTTTTATCCCTTGAAAGGCCCTGAAGGCACCAAACCATTAAGTAGCTCCTCCCACATTTTTCCCGCTCTTTTCTGAGCTTGCTTGGTGAATATTTTGAAAGTATAGAGAGATGGTTTTCTGTAGTGGAGATATTGCAACAATTGCTCACCTAACATGGAAGCACTTACTAACTAAAGAAAAATAGAAAGAACTCCTGTTAGGTGAGCACCTGATGCTCAAATACAATTATTCTCTAAATATTATAACATACACTTCCAGAGCTGTTGTTTAGTTAACAGAACTTCAACATCAATAGGTAAGCACTTACAAGCTTGAAGCTGTATTTCTATGAGGTTTCAAGACATCTGAAATTCAAAACTGCAATGTTCAGCCAGTTGGCCTGCATCACTGTTCTCATCCGAGGCCGTTCCTGCTATGGGCACTGTGGAAGAAGTGCCCACCTTTTTATCCCTTGAAAGGCCCTCAAGGCACCAAACCATTAAGTAGCTCCTCCCACATTTTTCCCGCTCTTTTCTGAGCTTGCTTGGTGAAGATTTTGAAAGTATAGAGAGATGGTTTTCTGTAGTGGGGATATTGCAACAATTGCTCACCTAACATGGAAGCACTTACTAACTAAAGAAAAATAGAAAGAACTCCTGTTAGGTGAGCACCTGATGTTCAAATGCAATCCATCCTAAATATTATAACATACACTTCCAAAGTTGCTGTTTAGTTCACAGAACTTCAACCTCAAAAGGTAAGCACTTATAACCATGAAGCTGTATTTCTATGAGGTTTCAAGACATCTGAAATTCAAAACTGCAATGTTCAGCCAATGGGTCTGCATCCCTGTTCTTGTCTGAGGCTGTTCCTGTTATGGGCACTGTGGAAGAAGTGCTCGCCTTTTTATCCCTTGAAAGGCCCTGAAGGCACCAAACCATTAAGAAGCTCCTCCCACATTTTTCCCGCTCTTTTCTGAGCTTGCTTGGTGAAGATTTTGAAAGTATAGAGAGATGGTTTTCTGTAGTGGAGATATTGCAACAATTGCTCACCTAACATGGAAGCACTTACTAACTAAAGAAAAATAGAAAGAACTCCTGTTAGGTGAGCACCTGATGTTCAAATGCAATCCATCGTAATATTATAACATACACTTCCAAAATTGCTGTTTAGTTCACAGAACTTCAACCTCAAAGGGGAAGCACTTACACATATATAAAACGCAGGTGCCAACCTTGAAGCTGTATTTCTGTGAGGTTCCAAGACATCTGAAATTCAAAACTGCAATGTTCAGCCAGTGGGTCTGCATCCCTGTTCTTGTCTGAGGCTGGTATGGGCACTGTGGAATAAGTGCTCGCCTTTTTATCCCTTGAAAGGCCCTGAAGGCACCAAACCATTAAGTAGCTCCTCCCACATTTTTACCGCTCTTTTCTGAGCTTGCTTGGTGAAGATTTTGAAAGTATAGAGAGATGGTTTTCTGTAGTGGAGAAATTGCAACAATTGCTCACCTAACATGGAAGCACTTACTAACTAAAGAAAAATAGAAAGAACTCCTGTTAGGTGAGCACCTGATGCTCAAATACAATTATTCTCTAAATATTATAACATACACTTCCAGAGCTGTTGTTTAGTTAACAGAACTTCAACCTCAATAGGTAAGCACTTACAAGCTTGAAGCTGTATTTCTATGAGGTTTCAAGACATCTGAAATTCAAAACTGCAATGTTCAGCCAATCGGCCTGCATCACTGTTCTCATCCGAGGCCGTTCCTGCCATGGGCACTGTGGAAGAAGTGCCCACCTTTTTATCCCTTGAAAGGCCCTCAAGGCACCAAACCATTAAGTAGCTCCTCCCACATTTTTCCCACTCTTTTCTGAGCTTGCTTGGTGAAGATTTTGAAAGTATAGAGAGATGGTTTTCTGTAGTGGGGATATTGCAACAATTGCTCACCTAACATGGAAGCACTTACTAACTAAAGAAAAATAGAAAGAACACCTGTTGGTGAGCACCTGATGTTCAAATGCAATCCATCCTAAATATTATAACATACACTTCCAAAGTTGCTGTTTAGTTCACAGAACTTCAACCTCAAAAGGTAAGCACTTATAACCATGAAGCTGTATTTCTATGAGGTTTCAAGACATCTGAAATTCAAAACTGCAATGTTCAGCCAATGGGTCTGCATCCCTGTTCTTGTCTGAGGCTGTTCCTGTTATGGGCACTGTGGAAGAAGTGCTCGCCTTTTTATCCCTTGAAAGGCCCTGAAGGCACCAAACCATTTAGTAGCTCCTCCCACATTTTTCCTGCTCTTTTCTGAGCTTGCTTGGTGATGATTTTGAAAGTATAGAGAGATGGTTTTCTGTAGTGGGGATATTGCAACAATTGCTCACCTAACATGGAAGCACTTACTAACTAAAGAAAAATAGAAAGAACTCCTGTTAGGTGAACACCTGATGCTCAAATGCAATCCATCCCTAAATATTATACCATGTACTTCCAGAGTTGTTGTTTATTTCACAGAACTTCAAACTCAAAAGGTAAGCACTTACAAGCTTGAAGCTGTATTTCTATGAGGTTTCAAGACATCTGAAATTCAAAACTGCAATGTTCAGCCAAAGGGTCTGCATCCCTGTTCTTGTCTGAGGCTGGTATGGGCACTGTGGAATAAGTGCTCGCCTTTTTATCCCTTGAAAGGCCCTGAAGGCACCAAACCATTAAGTAGCTCCTCCCACATTTTTCCCGCTCTTTTCTGAGATTGCTTGGTGAAGATTTTGAAAGTATAGAGAGATGGTTTTCTGTAGTGGAGATATTGCAACAATTGCTCACCTAACATGGAAGCACTTACTAACTAAAGAAAAATAGAAAGAACTCCTGTTAGGTGAGCACCTGATGCTCAAATACAATTATTCTCTAAATATTATAACATACACTTCCAGAGCTGTTGTTTAGTTAACAGAACTTCAACCTCAATAGGTAAGCACTTACAAGCTTGAAGCAGTATTTCTATGAGGTTTCAAGACATCTGAAATTCAAAACTGCAATGTTCAGCCAAAGGGTCTGCATCCCTGTTCTTGTCTGAGGCTGTTCCTGTTATGGGCACTGTGGAAGAAGTGCTCGCCTTTTTATCCCTTGAAAGGCCCTGAAGGCACCAAACCATTAAGAAGCTCCTCCCACATTTTTCCCGCTCTTTTCTGAGCTTGCTTGGTGAAGATTTTGAAAGTACAGGGATGGTTTTCTGTAGTGGAGATATTGCAACAATTGCTCACCTAACATGGAAGCACTTACTAACTAAAGAAAAATAGAAAGAACTCCTGTTAGGTGAGCACCTGATGTTCAAATGCAATCCATCCTAAATATTATAACATACACTTCCAAAATTGCTGTTTAGTTCACAGAACTTCAACCTCAAAAGGGAAGCACTTACACATATATAAAACGCAGGTGCCAACCTTGAAGCTGTATTTCTGTGAGGTTCCAAGACATCTGAAATTCAAAACTGCAATATTCAGCCAGTGGGTCTGCATCCCTGTTCTTGTCTGAGGCTGGTATGGGCACTGTGGAATAAGTGCTTGCCTTTTTATCCCTTGAAAGGCCCTGAAGGCACCAAACCATTAAGAAGCTCATCCCACATTTTTCCCGCTCTTTTCTGAGCTTACTTGGTAAAGATTTTGAAAGTAGAGAGATGGTTTTTTGTAGTGGAGATATTGCAACAATTGCTCACCTAACATGGAAGCACTTACTAACTAAAGAAAAATAGAAAGAACTCCTGTTAGGTGAACATCTGATGCTCAAATGCAATCCATCCCTAAATATTATACCATGTACTTCCAGAGTTGTTGTTTATTTCACAGAACTTCAAACTCAAAAGGTAAGCACTTACAAGCTTGAATCTGTATTTCTATGAGGTTTCAAGACATCTGAAATTCAAAACTGCAATGTTCAGCCAAAGGGTCTGCATCCCTGTTCTTGTCTGAGGCTGTTCCTGGTATGGGCACTGTGGAAGAAGTTATAGCCTTTTTATCCCTTGATAGTCCCTGAAGGCACCAAACCATTAAGAAGCTCCTCCCACATTTTTCCCGCTCTTTTCTGAGCTTGCTTGGTGAAGATTTTGAAAGTATAGAGAGATAGTTTTCTGTAGTGGAGATGTTGCAACAATTGCTCACCTAACATGGAAGCACTTACTAACTAAAGAAAAATAGAAAGAACTCCTGTTAGGTGAGCACCTGATGTTCAAATGCAATCCATCCTAATATTATAACATACACTTCCAAAATTGCTGTTTAGTTCACAGAACTTCAACCTCAAAAGGGAAGCACTTACACATATATAAAACGCAGGTGCCAACCTTGAAGCTGTATTTCTGTGAGGTTCCAAGACATCTGAAATTCAAAACTGCAATGTTCAGCCAGTGGGTCTGCATCCCTGTTCTTGTCTGAGGCTGGTATGGGCACTGTGGAATAAGTGCTCGCCTTTTTATCCCTTGAAAGGCCCTGAAGGAACCAAACCACTAAGTAGCTCCTCCCACATTTTTCCCGCTCTTTTCTGAGCTTGCTTGGTGAAGATTTTGAAAGTATAGAGAGATGGTTTTCTGTAGTGGGGATATTGCAACAATTGCTCACCTAACATGGAAGCACTTACTAATTAAAGAAAAATAGAAAGAACTCCTGTTAGGTGAGCACCTGATGTTCAAATGCAATTATTCTCTAAATATTATAACATACACTTCCAAAGTTGCTGTTTAGTTCACAGAACTTCAACCTCAAAAAGGAAGCACTTACACATATATAAAACGCAGGTGCCAACCTTGAAGCTGTATTTCTGTGAGGTTCCAAGACATCTGAAATTCAAAACTGCAATGTTCAGCAAGTGGGTCTGCATCCCTGTTCTTGTCTGAGGCTGGTATGGGCACTGTGGAATAAGTGCTCGCCTTTTTATCCCTTGAAAGGCCCTGAAGGCACCAAACCATTAAGTAGCTCCTCCCACATTTTTCCCGCTCTTTTCTGAGCTTGCTTGGTGAAGATTATGAAAGTATAGAGAGATGGTTTTCTGTAGTGGAGATATTGCAACAATTGCTCACCTAACATGGAAGCACTTACTAACTAAAGAAAAATAGAAAGAACTCCTGTTAGGTGAGCACCTGATGCTCAAATACAATTATTCTCTAAATATTATAACATACACTTCCAGAGCTGTTGTTTAGTTAACAGAACTTCAACCTCAATAGGTAAGCACTTACAAGCTTGAAGCTGTATTTCTATGAGGTTTCAAGACATCTGAAATTCAAAACTGCAATGTTCAGCCAATGGGTCTGCATCCCTGTTCTCATCCGAGGCCGTTCCTGCTATGGGCACTGTGGAAGAAGTGCCCACCTTTTTATCCCTTGAAAGGCCCTCAAGGCACCAAACCATTAAGTAGCTCCTCCCACATTTTCCCGCTCTTTTCTGAGCTTGCTTGGTGAAGATTTTGAAAGTACAGAGAGATGGTTTTCTGTAGTGGGGATATTGCAACAATTGCTCACCTAACATGGAAGCACTTACCAACTAAAGAAAAATAGAAAGAACTCCTGTTAGGTGAGCACCTGATGTTCAAATGCAATTATTCTCTAAATATTATAACATACACTTCCAGAGCTGTTGTTTAGTTAACAGAACTTCAACCTCAATAGGTAAGCACTTACAAGCTTGAAGCTGTATTTCTATGAGGTTTCAAGACATCTGAAATTCAAAACTGCAATGTTCAGCCAATGGGTCTGCATCCCTGTTCTTGTCTGAAGCTGTTCCTGTTATGGGCACTGTGGAAGAAGTGCTCGTCTTTTTATCCCTTGAAAGGCCCTGAAGGCACCAAACCATTAAGAAGCTCCTCCCACATTTTTCCCGCTCTTTTCTGAAGATTTTGAAAGTAGAGAGATGGTTTTCTGTAGTGGAGATATTGCAACAATTGCTCACCTAACATGGAAGCACTTACTAACTAAAGAAAAATAGAAAGAACTCCTGTTAGGTGAGCACCTGATGTTCAAATGCAATCCATCCTAAATATTATAACATACACTTCCAAAATTGCTGTTTAGTTCACAGAACTTCAACCTCAAAAGGGAAGCACTTACACATATATAAAACGCAGGTGCCAACCTTGAAGCTGTATTTCTGTGAGGTTCCAAGACATCTGAAATTCAAAACTGCAATGTTCAGCCAGTGGGTCTGCATCCCTGTTCTTGTCTGAGGCTGGTATGGGCACTGTGGAATAAGTGCTTGCCTTTTTATCCCATGAAAGGCCCTGAAGGCACCAAACCATTAAGTAGCTCCTCCCACATTTTTCCCGCTCTTTTCTGAGCTTACTTGGTAAAGATTTTGAAAGTAGAGATATGGTTTTTTGTAGTGGAGATATTGCAACAATTGCTCACCTAACATGGAAGCACTTAATAACTAAAGAAAAATAGAAAGAACTCCTGTTAGGTGAACACCTGATGCTCAAATGCAATCCATCCCTAAATATTATACCATGTACTTCCAAAGTTGTTGTTTATTTCACAGAACTTCAAACTCAAAAGGTAAGCACTTATAAGCTTGAAGCTGTATTTCTATGAGGTTTCAAGACATCTGAAATTCAAAACTGCAATGTTCAGCCAAAGGGTCTGCATCCCTGTTCTTGTCTGAGGCTGGTATGGGCACTGTGGAATAAGTGCTCGCCTTTTTATCCCTTGAAAGGCCCTGAAGGCACCAAACCATTAAGTAGCTCCTCCCACATTTTTTCCGCTCTTTTCTGAGCTTGCTTGGTGAAGATTATGAAAGTATAGAGAGATGGTTTTCTGTAGTGGAGATATTGCAACAATTGCTCACCTAACATGGAAGCACTTACTAACTAAAGAAAAATAGAAAGAACTCCTGTTAGGTGAGCCCCTGATGCTCAAATACAATTATTCTCTAAATATTATAACATACACTTCCAGAGCTGTTGTTTAGTTAACAGAACTTCAACCTCAATAGGTAAGCACTTACAAGCTTGAAGCTGTATTTCTATGAGGTTTCAAGACATCTGAAATTCAAAACTGCAATGTTCAGCCAGTTGGCCTGCATCACTGTTCTCATCCGAGGCCGTTCCTGCTATGGGCACTGTGGAAGAAGTGCCCACCTTTTTATCCCTTGAAAGGCCCTCAAGGCACCAAACCATTAAGTAGCTCCTCCCACATTTTTCCCGCTCTTTTCTGAGCTTGCTTGGTGAAGATTTTGAAAGTATAGAGAGATGGTTTTCTGTAGTGGGGATATTGCAACAATTGCTCACCTAACATGGAAGCACTTACCAACTAAAGAAAAATAGAAAGAACTCCTGTTAGGTGAACATCTGATGTTCAAATGCAATTATTCTCTAAATATTATAACATACACTTCCAGAGCTGTTGTTTAGTTAACAGAACTTCAACCTCAATAGGTAAGCACTTACAAGCTTGAAGCTGTATTTCTATGAGGTTTCAAGACATCTGAAAATCAAAACTGCAATGTTCAGCCAGTTGGCCTGCATCACTGTTCTCATCCGAGGCCGTTCCTGCTATGGGCACTGTGGAAGAAGTGCCCACCTTTTTATCCCTTGAAAGGCCCTCAAGGCACCAAACCATTAAGTAGCTCCTCCCACATTTTCCCGCTCTTTTCTGAGCTTGCTTGGTGAAGATTTTGAAAGTACAGAGAGATGGTTTTCTGTAGTGGGGATATTGCAACAATTGCTCACCTAACATGGAAGCACTTACCAACTAAAGAAAAATAGAAAGAACTCCTGTTAGGTGAACATCTGATGTTCAAATGCAATTATTCTCTAAATATTATAACATACACTTCCAGAGCTGTTGTTTAGTTAACAGAACTTCAACCTCAATAGGTAAGCACTTACAAGCTTGAAGCTGTATTTCTATGAGGTTTCAAGACATCTGAAATTCAAAACTGCAATGTTCAGCCAATGGGTCTGCATCCCTGTTCTTGTCTGAAGCTGTTCCTGTTATGGGCACTGTGGAAGAAGTGCTCGTCTTTTTATCCCTTGAAAGGCCCTGAAGGCACCAAACCATTAAGAAGCTCCTCCCACATTTTTCCCGCTCTTTTCTGAAGATTTTGAAAGTAGAGAGATGGTTTTCTGTAGTGGAGATATTGCAACAATTGCTCACCTAACATGGAAGCACTTACTAACTAAAGAAAAATAGAAAGAACTCCTGTTAGGTGAGCACCTGATGTTCAAATGCAATCCATCCTAAATATTATAACATACACTTCCAAAATTGCTGTTTAGTTCACAGAACTTCAACCTCAAAAGGGAAGCACTTACACATATATAAAACGCAGGTGCCAACCTTGAAGCTGTATTTCTGTGAGGTTCCAAGACATCTGAAATTCAAAACTGCAATGTTCAGCCAGTGGGTCTGCATCCCTGTTCTTGTCTGAGGCTGGTATGGGCACTGTGGAATAAGTGCTTGCCTTTTTATCCCATGAAAGGCCCTGAAGGCACCAAACCATTAAGTAGCTCCTCCCACATTTTTCCCGCTCTTTTCTGAGCTTACTTGGTAAAGATTTTGAAAGTAGAGATATGGTTTTTTGTAGTGGAGATATTGCAACAATTGCTCACCTAACATGGAAGCACTTAATAACTAAAGAAAAATAGAAAGAACTCCTGTTAGGTGAACACCTGATGCTCAAATGCAATCCATCCCTAAATATTATACCATGTACTTCCAAAGTTGTTGTTTATTTCACAGAACTTCAAACTCAAAAGGTAAGCACTTATAAGCTTGAAGCTGTATTTCTATGAGGTTTCAAGACATCTGAAATTCAAAACTGCAATGTTCAGCCAAAGGGTCTGCATCCCTGTTCTTGTCTGAGGCTGTTCCTGGTATGGGCACTGTGGAAGAAGTTCTAGCCTTTTTATCCCTTGAAAGTCCCTGAAGGCACCAAACCATTAAGAAGCTCCTCCCACATTTTTCCCACTCTTTTCTGAGCTTGCTTGGTGAAGATTTTGAAAGTATAGAGAGATGGTTTTCTGTAGTGGAGATATTGCAACAATTGCTCACCTAACATGGAAGCACTTACTAACTAAAGAAAAATAGAAAGAACTCCTGTTAGGTGAGCACCTGATGTTCAAATGCAATCCATCCTAATATTATAACATACACTTCCAAAATTGCTGTTTAGTTCACAGAACTTCAACCTCAAAAGGGAAGCACTTACACATATATAAAACGCAGGTGCCAACCTTGAAGCTGTATTTCTGTGAGGTTCCAAGACATCTGAAATTCAAAACTGCAATGTTCAGCAAGTGCGTCTGCATCCCTGTTCTTGTCTGAGGCTGGTATGGGCACTGTGGAATAAGTGCTCGCCTTTTTATCCCTTGAAAGGCCCTGAAGGCACCAAACCATTAAGTAGCTCCTCCCACATTTTTTCCGCTCTTTTCTGAGCTTGCTTGGTGAAGATTATGAAAGTATAGAGAGATGGTTTTCTGTAGTGGAGATATTGCAACAATTGCTCACCTAACATGGAAGCACTTACTAACTAAAGAAAAATAGAAAGAACTCCTGTTAGGTGAGCACCTGATGCTCAAATACAATTATTCTCTAAATATTATAACATACACTTCCAGAGCTGTTGTTTAGTTAACAGAACTTCAACCTCAATAGGTAAGCACTTACAAGCTTGAAGCTGTATTTCTATGAGGTTTCAAGACATCTGAAATTCAAAACTGCAATGTTCAGCCAGTTGGCCTGCATCACTGTTCTCATCCGAGGCCGTTCCTGCTATGGGCACTGTGGAAGAAGTGCCCACCTTTTTATCCCTTGAAAGGCCCTCAAGGCACCAAACCATTAAGTAGCTCCTCCCACATTTTTCCCGCTCTTTTCTGAGCTTGCTTGGTGAAGATTTTGAAAGTATAGAGAGATGGTTTTCTGTAGTGGGGATATTGCAACAATTGCTCACCCAACATGGAAGCACTTACTAACTAAAGAAAAATAGAAAGAACTCCTGTTAGGTGAGCACCTGATGTTCAAATGCAATCCATCCTAAATATTATAACATACACTTCCAAAGTTGTTGTTTAGTTCACAGAACTTCAACCTCAAAAGGTAAGCACTTATAACCATGAAGCTGTATTTCTATGAGGTTTCAAGACATCTGAAATTCAAAACTGCAATGTTCAGCCAATGGGTCTGCATCCCTGTTCTTGTCTGAGGCTGTTCCTGTTATGGGCACTGTGGAAGAAGTGCTCGCCTTTTTATCCCTTGAAAGGCCCTGAAGGCACCAAACCATTAAGTAGCTCCTCCCACATTTTTCCCGCTCTTTTCTGAGCTTGCTTGGTGAAGATTTTGAAAGTATAGAGAGATGGTTTTCTGTAGTGGGGATATTGCAACAATTGCTCACCTAACATGGAAGCACTTACTAACTAAAGAAAAATAGAAAGAACTCCCGTTAGGTGAGCACCTGATGTTCAAATGCAATCCATCCTAAATATTATAACATACACTTCCAAAGTTGCTGTTTAGTTCACAGAACTTCAACCTCAATAGGTAAGCACTTACAAGCTTGAAGCTGTATTTCTATGAGGTTTCAAGACATCTGAAATTCAAAACTGCAATGTTCAGCCAGTTGGCCTGCATCACTGTTCTCATCCGAGGCCGTTCCTGCTATGGGCACTGTGGAAGAAGTGCCCACCTTTTTATCCCTTGAAAGGCCCTCAAGGCACCAAACCATTAAGTAGCTCCTCCCACATTTTTCCCGCTCTTTTCTGAGCTTGCTTGGTGAAGATTTTGAAAGTATAGAGAGATGGTTTTCTGTAAAGGGGATATTGCAACAATTGCTCACCTAACATGGAAGCACTTACTAACTAAAGAAAAATAGAAAGAACTCCTGTTAGGTGAGCACCTGATGTTCAAATGCAATCCATCGTAATATTATAACATACACTTCCAAAATTGCTGTTTAGTTCACAGAACTTCAACCTCAAAGGGGAAGCACTTACACATATATAAAACGCAGGTGCCAACCTTGAAGCTGTATTTCTGTGAGGTTCCAAGACATCTGAAATTCAAAACTGCAATGTTCAGCCAGTGGGTCTGCATCCCTGTTCTTGTCTGAGGCTGGTATGGGCACTGTGGAATAAGTGCTCGCCTTTTTATCCCTTGAAAGGCCCTGAAGGCACCAAACCATTAAGTAGCTCCTCCCACATTTTTCCCGCTCTTTTCTGAGCTTGCTTGGTGAAGATTTTGAAAGTATAGAGAGATGGTTTTCTGTAGTGGAGAAATTGCAACAATTGCTCACCTAACATGGAAGCACTTACTAACTAAAGAAAAATAGAAAGAACTCCTGTTAGGTGAGCACCTGATGTTCAAATGCAATCCATCCTGAATATTATAACATACACTTCCAAAGTTGCTGTTTAGTTCACAGAACTTCAACCTCAAAAGGTAAGCACTTATAACAATGAAGCTGTATTTCTATGAGGTTTCAAGACATCTGAAATTCAAAACTGCAATGTTCAGCCAATGGGTCTGCATCCCTGTTCTTGTCTGAGGCTGTTCCTGTTATGGGCACTGTGGAAGAAGTGCTCGCCTTTTTATCCCTTGAAAGGCCCTGAAGGCACCAAACCATTAAGTAGCTCCTCCCACATTTTTCCCGCTCTTTTCTGAGCTTGCTTGGTGAAGATTTTGAAAGTATAGAGAGATGGTTTTCTGTAGTGGGGATATTGCAACAATTGCTCACCTAACATGGAAGCACTTACTAACTAAAGAAAAATAGAAAGAACTCCCGTTAGGTGAGCACCTGATGTTCAAATGCAATCCATCCTAAATATTATAACATACACTTCCAAAGTTGCTGTTTAGTTCACAGAACTTCAACCTCAATAGGTAAGCACTTACAAGCTTGAAGCTGTATTTCTATGAGGTTTCAAGACATCTGAAATTCAAAACTGCAATGTTCAGCCAGTTGGCCTGCATCACTGTTCTCATCCGAGGCCGTTCCTGCTATGGGCACTGTGGAAGAAGTGCCCACCTTTTTATCCCTTGAAAGGCCCTCAAGGCACCAAACCATTAAGTAGCTCCTCCCACATTTGTCCCGCTCTTTTCTGAGCTTGCTTGGTGAAGATTTTGAAAGTATAGAGAGATGGTTTTCTGTAAAGGGGATATTGCAACAATTGCTCACCTAACATGGAAGCACTTACTAACTAAAGAAAAATAGAAAGAACTCCTGTTAGGTGAGCACCTGATGTTCAAATGCAATCCATCCTAAATATTATAACATACACTTCCAAAGTTGCTGTTTAGTTCACAGAACTTCAACCTCAATAGGTAAGCACTTACAAGCTTGAAGCTGTATTTCTATGAGGTTTCAAGACATCTGAAATTCAAAACTGCAATGTTCAGCCAGTTGGCCTGCATCACTGTTCTCATCCGAGGCCGTTCCTGCTATGGGCACTGTGGAAGAAGTGCCCACCTTTTTATCCCTTGAAAGGCCCTCAAGGCACCAAACCATTAAGAAGCTCCTCCCACATTTTTCCCGCTCTTTTCTGAGCTTGCTTGGTGAAGATTTTGAAAGTATAGAGAGATGGTTTTCTGTAGTGGAGATATTGCAACAATTGCTCACCTAACATGGAAGCACTTACTAACTAAAGAAAAATAGAAAGAACTCCTGTTAGGTGAGCACCTGATGTTCAAATGCAATCCATCCTAAATATTATAACATACACTTCCAAAGTTGCTGTTTAGTTCACAGAACTTCAACCTCAAAAGGTAAGCACTTATAACCATGAAGCTGTATTTCTATGAGGTTTCAAGACATCTGAAATTCAAAACTGCAATGTTCAGCCAATGGGTCTGCATCCCTGTTCTTGTCTGAGGCTGTTCCTGTTATGGGCACTGTGGAAGAAGTGCTCGCCTTTTTATCCCTTGAAAGGCCCTGAAGGCACCAAACCATTAAGAAGCTCCTCCCACATTTTTCCCGCTCTTTTCTGAGCTTGCTTGGTGAAGATTTTGAAAGTATAGAGAGATGGTTTTCTGTAGTGGAGATATTGCAACAATTGCTCACCTAACATGGAAGCACTTACTAACTAAAGAAAAATAGAAAGAACTCCTGTTAGGTGAGCACCTGATGTTCAAATGCAATCCATCGTAATATTATAACATACACTTCCAAAATTGCTGTTTAGTTCACAGAACTTCAACCTCAAAGGGGAAGCACTTACACATATATAAAACGCAGGTGCCAACCTTGAAGCTGTATTTCTGTGAGGTTCCAAGACATCTGAAATTCAAAACTGCAATGTTCAGCCAGTGGGTCTGCATCCCTGTTCTTGTCTGTGGCTGGTATGGGCACTGTGGAATAAGTGCTCGCCTTTTTATCCCTTGAAAGGCCCTGAAGGCACCAAACCATTAAGTAGCTCCTCCCACATTTTTACCGCTCTTTTCTGAGCTTGCTTGGTGAAGATTTTGAAAGTATAGAGAGATGGTTTTCTGTAGTGGAGAAATTGCAACAATTGCTCACCTAACATGGAAGCACTTACTAACTAAAGAAAAATAGAAAGAACACCTGTTAGGTGAGCACCTGATGTTCAAATGCAATCCATCCTAAATATTATAACATACACTTCCAAAGTTGCTGTTTAGTTCACAGAACTTCAACCTCAAAAGGTAAGCACTTATAACCATGAAGCTGTATTTCTATGAGGTTTCAAGACATCTGAAATTCAAAACTGCAATGTTCAGCCAATGGGTCTGCATCCCTGTTCTTGTCTGAGGCTGTTCCTGTTATGGGCACTGTGGAAGAAGTGCTCGCCTTTTTATCCCTTGAAAGGCCCTGAAGGCACCAAACCATTTAGTAGCTCCTCCCACATTTTTCCCGCTCTTTTCTGAGCTTGCTTGGTGATGATTTTGAAAGTATAGAGAGATGGTTTTCTGTAGTGGGGATATTGCAACAATTGCTCACCTAACATGGAAGCACTTAATAACTAAAGAAAAATAGAAAGAACTCCTGTTAGGTGAACACCTGATGCTCAAATGCAATCCATCCCTAAATATTATACCATGTACTTCCAAAGTTGTTGTTTATTTCACAGAACTTCAAACTCAAACGGTAAGCACTTACAAGCTTGAAGCTGTATTTCTATGAGGTTTCAAGACATCTGAAATTCAAAACTGCAATGTTCAGCCAAAGGGTCTGCATCCCTGTTCTTGTCTGAGGCTGTTCCTGGTATGGGCACTGTGGAAGAAGTTCTAGTCTTTTTATCCCTTGAAAGTCCCTGAAGGCACCAAACCATTAAGAAGCTCCTCCCACATTTTTCCCACTCTTTTCTGAGCTTGCTTGGTGAAGATTTTGAAAGTATAGAGAGATGGTTTTCTGTAGTGGAGATATTGCAACAATTGCTCACCTAACATGGAAGCACTTACTAACTAAAGAAAAATAGAAAGAACTCCTGTTAGGTGAGCACCTGATGTTCAAATGCCATCCATCCTAAATATTATAACATACACTTCCAAAATTGCTGTTTAGTTCACAGAACTTCAACCTCAAAAAGGAAGCACTTACACATATATAAAACGCAGGTGCTAACCTTGAAGCTGTATTTCTGTGAGGTTCCAAGACATCTGAAATTCAAAACTGCAATGTTCAGCAAGTGCGTCTGCATCCCTGTTCTTGTCTGAGGCTGGTATGGGCACTGTGGAATAAGTGCTCGCCTTTTTATCCCTTGAAAGGCCCTGAAGGCACCAAACCATTAAGTAGCTCCTCCCACATTTTTTCTGCTCTTTTCTGAGCTTGCTTGGTGAAGATTATGAAAGTATAGAGAGATGGTTTTCTGTAGTGGAGATATTGCAACAATTGCTCACCTAACATGGAAGCACTTACTAACTAAAGAAAAATAGAAAGAACTCCTGTTAGGTGAGCACCTGATGCTCAAATACAATTATTCTCTAAATATTATAACATACACTTCCAGAGCTGTTGTTTAGTTAACAGAACTTCAACCTCAATAGGTAAGCACTTACAAGCTTGAAGCTGTATTTCTATGAGGTTTCAAGACATCTGAAATTCAAAACTGCAATGTTCAGCCAGTTGGCCTGCATCACTGTTCTCATCCGAGGCCGTTCCTGCTATGGGCACTGTGGAAGAAGTGCCCACCTTTTTATCCCTTGAAAGGCCCTCAAGGCACCAAACCATTAAGTAGCTCCTCCCACATTTTTCCCGCTCTTTTCTGAGCTTGCTTGGTGAAGATTTTGAAAGTATAGAGAGATGGTTTTCTGTAGTGGGGATATTGCAACAATTGCTCACCCAACATGGAAGCACTTACTAACTAAAGAAAAATAGAAAGAACTCCTGTTAGGTGAGCACCTGATGTTCAAATGCAATCCATCCTAAATATTATAACATACACTTCCAAAGTTGTTGTTTAGTTCACAGAACTTCAACCTCAAAAGGTAAGCACTTATAACCATGAAGCTGTATTTCTATGAGGTTTCAAGACATCTGAAATTCAAAACTGCAATGTTCAGCCAATGGGTCTGCATCCCTGTTCTTGTCTGAGGCTGTTCCTGTTATGGGCACTGTGGAAGAAGTGCTCGCCTTTTTATCCCTTGAAAGGCCCTGAAGGCACCAAACCATTAAGTAGCTCCTCCCACATTTTTCCCGCTCTTTTCTGAGCTTGCTTGGTGAAGATTTTGAAAGTATAGAGAGATGGTTTTCTGTAGTGGGGATATTGCAACAATTGCTCACCTAACATGGAAGCACTTACTAACTAAAGAAAAATAGAAAGAACTCCCGTTAGGTGAGCACCTGATGTTCAAATGCAATCCATCCTAAATATTATAACATACACTTCCAAAGTTGCTGTTTAGTTCACAGAACTTCAACCTCAAAAGGGAAGCACTTACACATATATAAAACGCAGGTGCCAACCTTGAAGCTGTATTTCTGTGAGGTTCCAAGACATCTGAAATTCAAAACTGCAATGTTCAGCAAGTGCGTCTGCATCCCTGTTCTTGTCTGAGGCTGGTATGGGCACTGTGGAATAAGTGCTCGCCTTTTTATCCCTTGAAAGGCCCTGAAGGCACCAAACCATTAAGTAGCTCCTCCCACATTTTTTCCGCTCTTTTCTGAGCTTGCTTGGTGAAGATTATGAAAGTATAGAGAGATGGTTTTCTGTAGTGGAGATATTGCAACAATTGCTCACCTAACATGGAAGCACTTACTAACTAAAGAAAAATAGAAAGAACTCCTGTTAGGTGAGCACCTGATGCTCAAATACAATTATTCTCTAAATATTATAACATACACTTCCAGAGCTGTTGTTTAGTTAACAGAACTTCAACCTCAATAGGTAAGCACTTACAAGCTTGAAGCTGTATTTCTATGAGGTTTCAAGACATCTGAAATTCAAAACTGCAATGTTCAGCCAGTTGGCCTGCATCACTGTTCTCATCCGAGGCCGTTCCTGCTATGGGCACTGTGGAAGAAGTGCCCACCTTTTTATCCCTTGAAAGGCCCTCAAGGCACCAAACCATTAAGTAGCTCCTCCCACATTTTTCCCGCTCTTTTCTGAGCTTGCTTGGTGAAGATTTTGAAAGTATAGAGAGATGGTTTTCTGTAGTGGGGATATTGCAACAATTGCTCACCCAACATGGAAGCACTTACTAACTAAAGAAAAATAGAAAGAACTCCTGTTAGGTGAGCACCTGATGTTCAAATGCAATCCATCCTAAATATTATAACATACACTTCCAAAGTTGTTGTTTAGTTCACAGAACTTCAACCTCAAAAGGTAAGCACTTATAACCATGAAGCTGTATTTCTATGAGGTTTCAAGACATCTGAAATTCAAAACTGCAATGTTCAGCCAATGGGTCTGCATCCCTGTTCTTGTCTGAGGCTGTTCCTGTTATGGGCACTGTGGAAGAAGTGCTCGCCTTTTTATCCCTTGAAAGGCCCTGAAGGCACCAAACCATTAAGTAGCTCCTCCCACATTTTTCCCGCTCTTTTCTGAGCTTGCTTGGTGAAGATTTTGAAAGTATAGAGAGATGGTTTTCTGTAGTGGGGATATTGCAACAATTGCTCACCTAACATGGAAGCACTTACTAACTAAAGAAAAATAGAAAGAACTCCTGTTAGGTGAACACCTGATGCTCAAATGCAATCCATCCCTAAATATTATTCCATGTACTTCCAGAGTTGTTGTTTATTTCACAGAACTTCAAACTCAAAAGGTAAGCACTTACAAGCTTGAAGCTGTATTTCTATGAGGTTTCAAGACATCTGAAATTCAAAACTGCAATGTTCAGCCAAAGGGTCTGCATCCCTGTTCTTGTCTGAGGCTGTTCCTGTTATGGGCACTGTGGAAGAAGTGCTCGCCTTTTTATCCCTTGAAAGGCCCTGAAGGCACCAAACCATTAAGAAGCTCCTCCCACATTTTTCCCGCTCTTTTCTGAGCTTGCTTGGTGAAGATTTTGAAAGTAGAGAGATGGTTTTCTGTAGTGGAGATATTGCAACAATTGCTCACCTAACATGGAAGCACTTACTAACTAAAGAAAAATAGAAAGAACTCCTGTTAGGTGAGCACCTGATGTTCAAATGCAATCCATCCTAAATATTATAACATACACTTCCAAAATTGCTGTTTAGTTCACAGAACTTCAACCTCAAAAGGGAAGCACTTACACATATATAAAACGCAGGTGCCAACCTTGAAGCTGTATTTCTGTGAGGTTCCAAGACATCTGAAATTCAAAACTGCAATATTCAGCCAGTGGGTCTGCATCCCTGTTCTTGTCTGAGGCTGGTATGGGCACTGTGGAATAAGTGCTTGCCTTTTTATCCCTTGAAAGGCCCTGAAGGCACCAAACCATTAAGAAGCTCATCCCACATTTTTCCCGCTCTTTTCTGAGCTTACTTGGTAAAGATTTTGAAAGTAGAGAGATGGTTTTTTGTAGTGGAGATATTGCAACAATTGCTCACCTAACATGGAAGCACTTACTAACTAAAGAAAAATAGAAAGAACTCCTGTTAGGTGAACATCTGATGCTCAAATGCAATCCATCCCTAAATATTATACCATGTACTTCCAGAGTTGTTGTTTATTTCACAGAACTTCAAACTCAAAAGGTAAGCACTTACAAGCTTGAATCTGTATTTCTATGAGGTTTCAAGACATCTGAAATTCAAAACTGCAATGTTCAGCCAAAGGGTCTGCATCCCTGTTCTTGTCTGAGGCTGTTCCTGGTATGGGCACTGTGGAAGAAGTTATAGCCTTTTTATCCTTTGATAGTCCCTGAAGGCACCAAACCATTAAGAAGCTCCTCCCACATTTTTCCCGCTCTTTTCTGAGCTTGCTTGGTGAAGATTTTGAAAGTATAGAGAGATAGTTTTCTGTAGTGGAGATATTGCAACAATTGCTCACCTAACATGGAAGCACTTACTAACTAAAGAAAAATAGAAAGAACTCCTGTTAGGTGAGCACCTGATGTTCAAATGCAATCCATCCTAATATTATAACATACACTTCCAAAATTGCTGTTTAGTTCACAGAACTTCAACCTCAAAAGGGAAGCACTTACACATATATAAAACGCAGGTGCCAACCTTGAAGCTGTATTTCTGTGAGGTTCCAAGACATCTGAAATTCAAAACTGCAATGTTCAGCCAGTGGGTCTGCATCCCTGTTCTTGTCTGAGGCTGGTATGGGCACTGTGGAATAAGTGCTCGCCTTTTTA
This sequence comes from Ambystoma mexicanum, assembly GCF_040938575.1. Classification (NCBI taxonomy): domain Eukaryota; kingdom Metazoa; phylum Chordata; class Amphibia; order Caudata; family Ambystomatidae; genus Ambystoma; species Ambystoma mexicanum. The sequence goes on along the minus strand of NC_090941.1, from coordinate 1,148,419,960 downwards.
TCCCTTGAAAGGCCCTGAAGGAACCAAACCATTAAGTAGCTCCTCCCACATTTTTCCCGCTCTTTTCTGAGCTTGCTTGGTGAAGATTTTGAAAGTATAGAGAGATGGTTTTCTGTAGTGGGGATATTGCAACAATTGCTCACCTAACATGGAAGCACTTACTAATTAAAGAAAAATAGAAAGAACTCCTGTTAGGTGAGCACCTGATGTTCAAATGCAATCCATCCTAAATATTATAACATACACTTCCAAAGTTGCTGTTTAGTTCACAGAACTTCAACCTCAATAGGTAAGCACTTACAAGCTTGAAGCTGTATTTCTATGAGGTTTCAAGACATCTGAAAATCAAAACTGCAATGTTCAGCCAGTTGGCCTGCATCACTGTTCTCATCCGAGGCCGTTCCTGCTATGGGCACTGTGGAAGAAGTGCCCACCTTTTTATCCCTTGAAAGGCCCTCAAGGCACCAAACCATTAAGTAGCTCCTCCCACATTTTCCCGCTCTTTTCTGAGCTGGCTTGGTGAAGATTTTGAAAGTACAGAGAGATGGTTTTCTGTAGTGGGGATATTGCAACAATTGCTCACCTAACATGGAAGCACTTACCAACTAAAGAAAAATAGAAAGAACTCCTGTTAGGTGATCACCTGATGTTCAAATGCAATTATTCTCTAAATATTATAACATACACTTCCAGAGCTGTTGTTTAGTTAACAGAACTTCAACCTCAATAGGTAAGCACTTACAAGCTTGAAGCTGTATTTCTATGAGGTTTCAAGACATCTGAAATTCAAAACTGCAATGTTCAGCCAATGGGTCTGCATCCCTGTTCTTGTCTGAAGCTGTTCCTGTTATGGGCACTGTGGAAGAAGTGCTCGTCTTTTTATCCCTTGAAAGGCCCTGAAGGCACCAAACCATTAAGAAGCTCCTCCCACATTTTTCCCGCTCTTTTCTGAAGATTTTGAAAGTAGAGAGATGGTTTTCTGTAGTGGAGATATTGCAACAATTGCTCACCTAACATGGAAGCACTTACTAACTAAAGAAAAATAGAAAGAACTCCTGTTAGGTGAACACCTGATGCTCAAATGCAATCCATCCCTAAATATTATACCATGTACTTCCAAAGTTGTTGTTTATTTCACAGAACTTCAAACTCACAAGGTAAGCACTTATAAGCTTGAAGCTGTATTTCTATGAGGTTTCAAGACATCTGAAATTCAAAACTGCAATGTTCAGCCAAAGGGTCTGCATCCCTGTTCTTGTCTGAGGCTGTTCCTGGTATGGGCACTGTGGAAGAAGTTCTAGCCTTTTTATCCCTTGAAAGTCCCTGAAGGCACCAAACCATTAAGAAGCTCCTCCCACATTTTTCCCGCTCTTTTCTGAGCTTGCTTGGTGAAGATTTTGAAAGTATAGAGAGATGGTTTTCTGTAGTGGAGATATTGCAACAATTGCTCACCTAACATGGAAGCACTTACTAACTAAAGAAAAATAGAAAGAACTCCTGTTAGGTGAGCACCTGATGTTCAAATGCCATCCATCCTAAATATTATAACATACACTTCCAAAATTGCTGTTTAGTTCACAGAACTTCAACCTCAAAAAGGAAGCACTTACACATATATAAAACGCAGGTGCTAACCTTGAAGCTGTATTTCTGTGAGGTTCCAAGACATCTGAAATTCAAAACTGCAATGTTCAGCAAGTGCGTCTGCATCCCTGTTCTTGTCTGAGGCTGGTATGGGCACTGTGGAATAAGTGCTCGCCTTTTTATCCCTTGAAAGGCCCTGAAGGCACCAAACCATTAAGTAGCTCCTCCCACATTTTTTCCGCTCTTTTCTGAGCTTGCTTGGTGAAGATTATGAAAGTATAGAGAGATGGTTTTCTGTAGTGGAGATATTGCAACAATTGCTCACCTAACATGGAAGCACTTACTAACTAAAGAAAAATAGAAAGAACTCCTGTTAGGTGAGCACCTGATGCTCAAATACAATTATTCTCTAAATATTATAACATACACTTCCAGAGCTGTTGTTTAGTTAACAGAACTTCAACCTCAATAGGTAAGCACTTACAAGCTTGAAGCTGTATTTCTATGAGGTTTCAAGACATCTGAAATTCAAAACTGCAATGTTCAGCCAGTTGGCCTGCATCACTGTTCTCATCCGAGGCCGTTCCTGCTATGGGCACTGTGGAAGAAGTGCCCACCTTTTTATCCCTTGAAAGGCCCTCAAGGCACCAAACCATTAAGTAGCTCCTCCCACATTTTTCCCGCTCTTTTCTGAGCTTGCTTGGTGAAGATTTTGAAAGTATAGAGAGATGGTTTTCTGTAGTGGGGATATTGCAACAATTGCTCACCCAACATGGAAGCACTTACTAACTAAAGAAAAATAGAAAGAACTCCTGTTAGGTGAGCACCTGATGTTCAAATGCAATCCATCCTAAATATTATAACATACACTTCCAAAGTTGTTGTTTAGTTCACAGAACTTCAACCTCAAAAGGTAAGCACTTATAACCATGAAGCTGTATTTCTATGGGGTTTCAAGACATCTGAAATTCAAAACTGCAATGTTCAGCCAATGGGTCTGCATCCCTGTTCTTGTCTGAGGCTGTTCCTGTTATGGGCACTGTGGAAGAAGTGCTCGCCTTTTTATCCCTTGAAAGGCCCTGAAGGCACCAAACCATTAAGTAGCTCCTCCCACATTTTTCCCGCTCTTTTCTGAGCTTGCTTGGTGAAGATTTTGAAAGTATAGAGAGATGGTTTTCTGTAGTGGGGATATTGCAACAATTGCTCACCTAACATGGAAGCACTTACTAACTAAAGAAAAATAGAAAGAACTCCCGTTAGGTGAGCACCTGATGTTCAAATGCAATCCATCCTAAATATTATAACATACACTTCCAAAGTTGCTGTTTAGTTCACAGAACTTCAACCTCAATAGGTAAGCACTTACAAGCTTGAAGCTGTATTTCTATGAGGTTTCAAGACATCTGAAATTCAAAACTGCAATGTTCAGCCAGTTGGCCTGCATCACTGTTCTCATCCGAGGCCGTTCCTGCTATGGGCACTGTGGAAGAAGTGCCCACCTTTTTATCCCTTGAAAGGCCCTCAAGGCACCAAACCATTAAGTAGCTCCTCCCACATTTTTCCCGCTCTTTTCTGAGCTTGCTTGGTGAAGATTTTGAAAGTATAGAGAGATGGTTTTCTGTAAAGGGGATATTGCAACAATTGCTCACCTAACATGGAAGCACTTACTAACTAAAGAAAAATAGAAAGAACTCCTGTTAGGTGAGCACCTGATGTTCAAATGCAATCCATCGTAATATTATAACATACACTTCCAAAATTGCTGTTTAGTTCACAGAACTTCAACCTCAAAGGGGAAGCACTTACACATATATAAAACGCAGGTGCCAACCTTGAAGCTGTATTTCTGTGAGGTTCCAAGACATCTGAAATTCAAAACTGCAATGTTCAGCCAGTGGGTCTGCATCCCTGTTCTTGTCTGAGGCTGGTATGGGCACTGTGGAATAAGTGCTCGCCTTTTTATCCCTTGAAAGGCCCTGAAGGCACCAAACCATTAAGTAGCTCCTCCCACATTTTTCCCGCTCTTTTCTGAGCTTGCTTGGTGAAGATTTTGAAAGTATAGAGAGATGGTTTTCTGTAGTGGAGAAATTGCAACAATTGCTCACCTAACATGGAAGCACTTACTAACTAAAGAAAAATAGAAAGAACTCCTGTTAGGTGAGCACCTGATGTTCAAATGCAATCCATCCTGAATATTATAACATACACTTCCAAAGTTGCTGTTTAGTTCACAGAACTTCAACCTCAAAAGGTAAGCACTTATAACAATGAAGCTGTATTTCTATGAGGTTTCAAGACATCTGAAATTCAAAACTGCAATGTTCAGCCAATGGGTCTGCATCCCTGTTCTTGTCTGAGGCTGTTCCTGTTATGGGCACTGTGGAAGAAGTGCTCGCCTTTTTATCCCTTGAAAGGCCCTGAAGGCACCAAACCATTAAGTAGCTCCTCCCACATTTTTCCCGCTCTTTTCTGAGCTTGCTTGGTGAAGATTTTGAAAGTATAGAGAGATGGTTTTCTGTAGTGGGGATATTGCAACAATTGCTCACCTAACATGGAAGCACTTACTAACTAAAGAAAAATAGAAAGAACTCCCGTTAGGTGAGCACCTGATGTTCAAATGCAATCCATCCTAAATATTATAACATACACTTCCAAAGTTGCTGTTTAGTTCACAGAACTTCAACCTCAATAGGTAAGCACTTACAAGCTTGAAGCTGTATTTCTATGAGGTTTCAAGACATCTGAAATTCAAAACTGCAATGTTCAGCCAGTTGGCCTGCATCACTGTTCTCATCCGAGGCCGTTCCTGCTATGGGCACTGTGGAAGAAGTGCCCACCTTTTTATCCCTTGAAAGGCCCTCAAGGCACCAAACCATTAAGTAGCTCCTCCCACATTTGTCCCGCTCTTTTCTGAGCTTGCTTGGTGAAGATTTTGAAAGTATAGAGAGATGGTTTTCTGTAAAGGGGATATTGCAACAATTGCTCACCTAACATGGAAGCACTTACTAACTAAAGAAAAATAGAAAGAACTCCTGTTAGGTGAGCACCTGATGTTCAAATGCAATCCATCCTAAATATTATAACATACACTTCCAAAGTTGCTGTTTAGTTCACAGAACTTCAACCTCAATAGGTAAGCACTTACAAGCTTGAAGCTGTATTTCTATGAGGTTTCAAGACATCTGAAATTCAAAACTGCAATGTTCAGCCAGTTGGCCTGCATCACTGTTCTCATCCGAGGCCGTTCCTGCTATGGGCACTGTGGAAGAAGTGCCCACCTTTTTATCCCTTGAAAGGCCCTCAAGGCACCAAACCATTAAGAAGCTCCTCCCACATTTTTCCCGCTCTTTTCTGAGCTTGCTTGGTGAAGATTTTGAAAGTATAGAGAGATGGTTTTCTGTAGTGGAGATATTGCAACAATTGCTCACCTAACATGGAAGCACTTACTAACTAAAGAAAAATAGAAAGAACTCCTGTTAGGTGAGCACCTGATGTTCAAATGCAATCCATCCTAAATATTATAACATACACTTCCAAAGTTGCTGTTTAGTTCACAGAACTTCAACCTCAAAAGGTAAGCACTTATAACCATGAAGCTGTATTTCTATGAGGTTTCAAGACATCTGAAATTCAAAACTGCAATGTTCAGCCAATGGGTCTGCATCCCTGTTCTTGTCTGAGGCTGTTCCTGTTATGGGCACTGTGGAAGAAGTGCTCGCCTTTTTATCCCTTGAAAGGCCCTGAAGGCACCAAACCATTAAGAAGCTCCTCCCACATTTTTCCCGCTCTTTTCTGAGCTTGCTTGGTGAAGATTTTGAAAGTATAGAGAGATGGTTTTCTGTAGTGGAGATATTGCAACAATTGCTCACCTAACATGGAAGCACTTACTAACTAAAGAAAAATAGAAAGAACTCCTGTTAGGTGAGCACCTGATGTTCAAATGCAATCCATCGTAATATTATAACATACACTTCCAAAATTGCTGTTTAGTTCACAGAACTTCAACCTCAAAGGGGAAGCACTTACACATATATAAAACGCAGGTGCCAACCTTGAAGCTGTATTTCTGTGAGGTTCCAAGACATCTGAAATTCAAAACTGCAATGTTCAGCCAGTGGGTCTGCATCCCTGTTCTTGTCTGTGGCTGGTATGGGCACTGTGGAATAAGTGCTCGCCTTTTTATCCCTTGAAAGGCCCTGAAGGCACCAAACCATTAAGTAGCTCCTCCCACATTTTTCCCGCTCTTTTCTGAGCTTGCTTGGTGAAGATTTTGAAAGTATAGAGAGATGGTTTTCTGTAGTGGAGAAATTGCAACAATTGCTCACCTAACATGGAAGCACTTACTAACTAAAGAAAAATAGAAAGAACACCTGTTAGGTGAGCACCTGATGTTCAAATGCAATCCATCCTAAATATTATAACATACACTTCCAAAGTTGCTGTTTAGTTCACAGAACTTCAACCTCAAAAGGTAAGCACTTATAACCATGAAGCTGTATTTCTATGAGGTTTCAAGACATCTGAAATTCAAAACTGCAATGTTCAGCCAATGGGTCTGCATCCCTGTTCTTGTCTGAGGCTGTTCCTGGTATGGGCACTGTGGAAGAAGTGCTCGCCTTTTTATCCCTTGAAAGGCCCTGAAGGCACCAAACCATTTAGTAGCTCCTCCCACATTTTTCCCGCTCTTTTCTGAGCTTGCTTGGTGATGATTTTGAAAGTATAGAGAGATGGTTTTCTGTAGTGGGGATATTGCAACAATTGCTCACCTAACATGGAAGCACTTAATAACTAAAGAAAAATAGAAAGAACTCCTGTTAGGTGAACACCTGATGCTCAAATGCAATCCATCCCTAAATATTATACCATGTACTTCCAAAGTTGTTGTTTATTTCACAGAACTTCAAACTCAAAAGGTAAGCACTTACAAGCTTGAAGCTGTATTTCTATGAGGTTTCAAGACATCTGAAATTCAAAACTGCAATGTTCAGCCAAAGGGTCTGCATCCCTGTTCTTGTCTGAGGCTGTTCCTGGTATGGGCACTGTGGAAGAAGTTCTAGTCTTTTTATCCCTTGAAAGTCCCTGAAGGCACCAAACCATTAAGAAGCTCCTCCCACATTTTTCCCACTCTTTTCTGAGCTTGCTTGGTGAAGATTTTGAAAGTATAGAGAGATGGTTTTCTGTAGTGGAGATATTGCAACAATTGCTCACCTAACATGGAAGCACTTACTAACTAAAGAAAAATAGAAAGAACTCCTGTTAGGTGAGCACCTGATGTTCAAATGCCATCCATCCTAAATATTATAACATACACTTCCAAAATTGCTGTTTAGTTCACAGAACTTCAACCTCAAAAAGGAAGCACTTACACATATATAAAACGCAGGTGCTAACCTTGAAGCTGTATTTCTGTGAGGTTCCAAGACATCTGAAATTCAAAACTGCAATGTTCAGCAAGTGCGTCTGCATCCCTGTTCTTGTCTGAGGCTGGTATGGGCACTGTGGAATAAGTGCTCGCCTTTTTATCCCTTGAAAGGCCCTGAAGGCACCAAACCATTAAGTAGCTCCTCCCACATTTTTTCCGCTCTTTTCTGAGCTTGCTTGGTGAAGATTATGAAAGTATAGAGAGATGGTTTTCTGTAGTGGAGATATTGCAACAATTGCTCACCTAACATGGAAGCACTTACTAACTAAAGAAAAATAGAAAGAACTCCTGTTAGGTGAGCACCTGATGCTCTAATACAATTATTCTCTAAATATTATAACATACACTTCCAGAGCTGTTGTTTAGTTAACAGAACTTCAACCTCAATAGGTAAGCACTTACAAGCTTGAAGCTGTATTTCTATGAGGTTTCAAGACATCTGAAATTCAAAACTGCAATGTTCAGCCAGTTGGCCTGCATCACTGTTCTCATCCGAGGCCGTTCCTGCTATGGGCACTGTGGAAGAAGTGCCCACCTTTTTATCCCTTGAAAGGCCCTCAAGGCACCAAACCATTAAGTAGCTCCTCCCACATTTTTCCCGCTCTTTTCTGAGCTTGCTTGGTGAAGATTTTGAAAGTATAGAGAGATGGTTTTCTGTAGTGGGGATATTGCAACAATTGCTCACCCAACATGGAAGCACTTACTAACTAAAGAAAAATAGAAAGAACTCCTGTTAGGTGAGCACCTGATGTTCAAATGCAATCCATCCTAAATATTATAACATACACTTCCAAAGTTGTTGTTTAGTTCACAGAACTTCAACCTCAAAAGGTAAGCACTTATAACCATGAAGCTGTATTTCTATGAGGTTTCAAGACATCTGAAATTCAAAACTGCAATGTTCAGCCAATGGGTCTGCATCCCTGTTCTTGTCTGAGGCTGTTCCTGTTATGGGCACTGTGGAAGAAGTGCTCGCCTTTTTATCCCTTGAAAGGCCCTGAAGGCACCAAACCATTAAGTAGCTCCTCCCACATTTTTCCCGCTCTTTTCTGAGCTTGCTTGGTGAGCACCTGATGTTCAAATGCAATCCATCCTAAATATTATAACATACACTTCCAAAATTGCTGTTTAGTTCACAGAACTTCAACCTCAAAAGGGAAGCACTTACACATATATAAAACGCAGGTGCCAACCTTGAAGCTGTATTTCTGTGAGGTTCCAAGACATCTGAAATAGAAAGTGGGGATATTGCAACAATTGCTCACCTAACATGGAAGCACCTACTAACTAAAGAAAAATAGAAAGAACACCTGTTAGGTGAGCACCTGATGTTCAAATGCAATCCATCCTAAATATTATAACATACACTTCCAAAGTTGCTGTTTAGTTCACAGAACTTCAACCTCAAAAGGTAAGCACTTATAACCATGAAGCTGTATTTCTATGAGGTTTCAAGACATCTGAAATTCAAAACTGCAATGTTCAGCCAATGGGTCTGCATCCCTGTTCTTGTCTGAGGCTGTTCCTGTTATGGGCACTGTGGAAGAAGTGCTCGCCTTTTTATCCCTTGAAAGGCCCTGAAGGCACCAAACCATTTAGTAGCTCCTCCCACATTTTTCCCGCTCTTTTCTGAGCTTGCTTGGTGATGATTTTGAAAGTATAGAGAGATGGTTTTCTGTAGTGGGGATATTGCAACAATTGCTCACCTAACATGGAAGCACTTACTAACTAAAGAAAAATAGAAAGAACTCCTGTTAGGTGAACACCTGATGCTCAAATGCAATCCATCCCTAAATATTATACCATGTACTTCCAGAGTTGTTGTTTATTTCACAGAACTTCAAACTCAAAAGGTAAGCACTTACAAGCTTGAAGCTGTATTTCTATGAGGTTTCAAGACATCTGAAATTCAAAACTGCAATGTTCAGCCAAAGGGTCTGCATCCCTGTTCTTGTCTGAGGCTGGTATGGGCACTGTGGAATAAGTTCTCGCCTTTTTATCCCTTGAAAGGCCCTGAAGGCACCAAACCATTAAGTAGCTCCTCCCACATTTTTCCCGCTCTTTTCTGAGATTGCTTGGTGAAGATTTTGAAAGTATAGAGAGATGGTTTTCTGTAGTGGAGATATCGCAACAATTGCTCACCTAACATGGAAGCACTTACTAACTAAAGAAAAATAGAAAGAACTCCTGTTAGGTGAGCACCTGATGCTCAAATACAATTATTCTCTAAATATTATAACATACACTTCCAGAGCTGTTGTTTAGTTAACAGAACTTCAACCTCAATAGGTAAGCACTTACAAGCTTGAAGCTGTATTTCTATGAGGTTTCAAGACATCTGAAAATCAAAACTGCAATGTTCAGCCAGTTGGCCTGCATCACTGTTCTCATCCGAGGCCGTTCCTGCTATGGGCACTGTGGAAGAAGTGCCCACCTTTTTATCCCTTGAAAGGCCCTCAAGGCACCAAACCATTAAGTAGCTCCTCCCACATTTTCCCGCTCTTTTCTGAGCTTGCTTGGTGAAGATTTTGAAAGTACAGAGAGATGGTTTTCTGTAGTGGGGATATTGCAACAATTGCTCACCTAACATGGAAGCACTTACCAACTAAAGAAAAATAGAAAGAACTCCTGTTAGGTGATCACCTGATGTTCAAATGCAATTATTCTCTAAATATTATAACATACACTTCCAGAGCTGTTGTTTAGTTAACAGAACTTCAACCTCAATAGGTAAGCACTTACAAGCTTGAAGCTGTATTTCTATGAGGTTTCAAGACATCTGAAATTCAAAACTGCAATGTTCAGCCAATGGGTCTGCATCCCTGTTCTTGTCTGAAGCTGTTCCTGTTATGGGCACTGTGGAAGAAGTGCTCGTCTTTTTATCCCTTGAAAGGCCCTGAAGGCACCAAACCATTAAGAAGCTCCTCCCACATTTTTCCCGCTCTTTTCTGAAGATTATGAAAGTATAGAGAGATGGTTTTCTGTAGTGGAGATATTGCAACAATTGCTCACCTAACATGGAAGCACTTACTAACTAAAGAAAAATAGAAAGAACTCCTGTTAGGTGAGCACCTGATGCTCAAATACAATTATTCTCTAAATATTATAACATACACTTCCAGAGCTGTTGTTTAGTTAACAGAACTTCAACCTCAATAGGTAAGCACTTACAAGCTTGAAGCTGTATTTCTATGAGGTTTCAAGACATCTGAAATTCAAAACTGCAATGTTCAGCCAGTTGGCCTGCATCACTGTTCTCATCCGAGGCCGTTCCTGCTATGGGCACTGTGGAAGAAGTGCCCACCTTTTTATCCCTTGAAAGGCCCTCAAGGCACCAAACCATTAAGTAGCTCCTCCCACATTTTTCCCGCTCTTTTCTGAGCTTGCTTGGTGAAGATTTTGAAAGTATAGAGAGATGGTTTTCTGTAGTGGGGATATTGCAACAATTGCTCACCCAACATGGAAGCACTTACTAACTAAAGAAAAATAGAAAGAACTCCTGTTAGGTGAGCACCTGATGTTCAAATGCAATCCATCCTAAATATTATAACATACACTTCCAAAGTTGTTGTTTAGTTCACAGAACTTCAACCTCAAAAGGTAAGCACTTATAACCATGAAGCTGTATTTCTATGGGGTTTCAAGACATCTGAAATTCAAAACTGCAATGTTCAGCCAATGGGTCTGCATCCCTGTTCTTGTCTGAGGCTGTTCCTGTTATGGGCACTGTGGAAGAAGTGCTCGCCTTTTTATCCCTTGAAAGGCCCTGAAGGCACCAAACCATTAAGTAGCTCCTCCCACATTTTTCCCGCTCTTTTCTGAGCTTGCTTGGTGAAGATTTTGAAAGTATAGAGAGATGGTTTTCTGTAGTGGGGATATTGCAACAATTGCTCACCTAACATGGAAGCACTTACTAACTAAAGAAAAATAGAAAGAACTCCCGTTAGGTGAGCACCTGATGTTCAAATGCAATCCATCCTAAATATTATAACATACACTTCCAAAGTTGCTGTTTAGTTCACAGAACTTCAACCTCAATAGGTAAGCACTTACAAGCTTGAAGCTGTATTTCTATGAGGTTTCAAGACATCTGAAATTCAAAACTGCAATGTTCAGCCAGTTGGCCTGCATCACTGTTCTCATCCGAGGCCGTTCCTGCTATGGGCACTGTGGAAGAAGTGCCCACCTTTTTATCCCTTGAAAGGCCCTCAAGGCACCAAACCATTAAGTAGCTCCTCCCACATTTTTCCCGCTCTTTTCTGAGCTTGCTTGGTGAAGATTTTGAAAGTATAGAGAGATGGTTTTCTGTAAAGGGGATATTGCAACAATTGCTCACCTAACATGGAAGCACTTACTAACTAAAGAAAAATAGAAAGAACTCCTGTTAGGTGAGCACCTGATGTTCAAATGAAATCCATCGTAATATTATAACATACACTTCCAAAATTGCTGTTTAGTTCACAGAACTTCAACCTCAAAGGGGAAGCACTTACACATATATAAAACGCAGGTGCCAACCTTGAAGCTGTATTTCTGTGAGGTTCCAAGACATCTGAAATTCAAAACTGCAATGTTCAGCCAGTGGGTCTGCATCCCTGTTCTTGTCTGAGGCTGGTATGGGCACTGTGGAATAAGTGCTCGCCTTTTTATCCCTTGAAAGGCCCTGAAGGCACCAAACCATTAAGTAGCTCCTCCCACATTTTTCCCGCTCTTTTCTGAGCTTGCTTGGTGAAGATTTTGAAAGTATAGAGAGATGGTTTTCTGTAGTGGAGAAATTGCAACAATTGCTCACCTAACATGGAAGCACTTACTAACTAAAGAAAAATAGAAAGAACTCCTGTTAGGTGAGCACCTGATGTTCAAATGCAATCCATCCTGAATATTATAACATACACTTCCAAAGTTGCTGTTTAGTTCACAGAACTTCAACCTCAAAAGGTAAGCACTTATAACAATGAAGCTGTATTTCTATGAGGTTTCAAGACATCTGAAATTCAAAACTGCAATGTTCAGCCAATGGGTCTGCATCCCTGTTCTTGTCTGAGGCTGTTCCTGTTATGGGCACTGTGGAAGAAGTGCTCGCCTTTTTATCCCTTGAAAGGCCCTGAAGGCACCAAACCATTAAGTAGCTCCTCCCACATTTTTCCCGCTCTTTTCTGAGCTTGCTTGGTGAAGATTTTGAAAGTATAGAGAGATGGTTTTCTGTAGTGGGGATATTGCAACAATTGCTCACCTAACATGGAAGCACTTACTAACTAAAGAAAAATAGAAAGAACTCCCGTTAGGTGAGCACCTGATGTTCAAATGCAATCCATCCTAAATATTATAACATACACTTCCAAAGTTGCTGTTTAGTTCACAGAACTTCAACCTCAATAGGTAAGCACTTACAAGCTTGAAGCTGTATTTCTATGAGGTTTCAAGACATCTGAAATTCAAAACTGCAATGTTCAGCCAGTTGGCCTGCATCACTGTTCTCATCCGAGGCCGTTCCTGCTATGGGCACTGTGGAAGAAGTGCCCACCTTTTTATCCCTTGAAAGGCCCTCAAGGCACCAAACCATTAAGTAGCTCCTCCCACATTTGTCCCGCTCTTTTCTGAGCTTGCTTGGTGAAGATTTTGAAAGTATAGAGAGATGGTTTTCTGTAAAGGGGATATTGCAACAATTGCTCACCTAACATGGAAGCACTTACTAACTAAAGAAAAATAGAAAGAACTCCTGTTAGGTGAGCACCTGATGTTCAAATGCAATCCATCCTAAATATTATAACATACACTTCCAAAGTTGCTGTTTAGTTCACAGAACTTCAACCTCAATAGGTAAGCACTTACAAGCTTGAAGCTGTATTTCTATGAGGTTTCAAGACATCTGAAATTCAAAACTGCAATGTTCAGCCAGTTGGCCTGCATCACTGTTCTCATCCGAGGCCGTTCCTGCTATGGGCACTGTGGAAGAAGTGCCCACCTTTTTATCCCTTGAAAGGCCCTCAAGGCACCAAACCATTAAGAAGCTCCTCCCACATTTTTCCCGCTCTTTTCTGAGCTTGCTTGGTGAAGATTTTGAAAGTATAGAGAGATGGTTTTCTGTAGTGGAGATATTGCAACAATTGCTCACCTAACATGGAAGCACTTACTAACTAAAGAAAAATAGAAAGAACTCCTGTTAGGTGAGCACCTGATGTTCAAATGCAATCCATCCTAAATATTATAACATACACTTCCAAAGTTGCTGTTTAGTTCACAGAACTTCAACCTCAAAAGGTAAGCACTTATAACCATGAAGCTGTATTTCTATGAGGTTTCAAGACATCTGAAATTCAAAACTGCAATGTTCAGCCAATGGGTCTGCATCCCTGTTCTTGTCTGAGGCTGTTCCTGTTATGGGCACTGTGGAAGAAGTGCTCGCCTTTTTATCCCTTGAAAGGCCCTGAAGGCACCAAACCATTAAGAAGCTCCTCCCACATTTTTCCCGCTCTTTTCTGAGCTTGCTTGGTGAAGATTTTGAAAGTATAGAGAGATGGTTTTCTGTAGTGGAGATATTGCAACAATTGCTCACCTAACATGGAAGCACTTACTAACTAAAGAAAAATAGAAAGAACTCCTGTTAGGTGAGCACCTGATGTTCAAATGCAATCCATCGTAATATTATAACATACACTTCCAAAATTGCTGTTTAGTTCACAGAACTTCAACCTCAAAGGGGAAGCACTTACACATATATAAAACGCAGGTGCCAACCTTGAAGCTGTATTTCTGTGAGGTTCCAAGACATCTGAAATTCAAAACTGCAATGTTCAGCCAGTGGGTCTGCATCCCTGTTCTTGTCTGTGGCTGGTATGGGCACTGTGGAATAAGTGCTCGCCTTTTTATCCCTTGAAAGGCCCTGAAGGCACCAAACCATTAAGTAGCTCCTCCCACATTTTTACCGCTCTTTTCTGAGCTTGCTTGGTGAAGATTTTGAAAGTATAGAGAGATGGTTTTCTGTAGTGGAGAAATTGCAACAATTGCTCACCTAACATGGAAGCACTTACTAACTAAAGAAAAATAGAAAGAACACCTGTTAGGTGAGCACCTGATGTTCAAATGCAATCCATCCTAAATATTATAACATACACTTCCAAAGTTGCTGTTTAGTTCACAGAACTTCAACCTCAAAAGGTAAGCACTTATAACCATGAAGCTGTATTTCTATGAGGTTTCAAGACATCTGAAATTCAAAACTGCAATGTTCAGCCAATGGGTCTGCATCCCTGTTCTTGTCTGAGGCTGTTCCTGGTATGGGCACTGTGGAAGAAGTGCTCGCCTTTTTATCCCTTGAAAGGCCCTGAAGGCACCAAACCATTTAGTAGCTCCTCCCACATTTTTCCCGCTCTTTTCTGAGCTTGCTTGGTGATGATTTTGAAAGTATAGAGAGATGGTTTTCTGTAGTGGGGATATTGCAACAATTGCTCACCTAACATGGAAGCACTTAATAACTAAAGAAAAATAGAAAGAACTCCTGTTAGGTGAACACCTGATGCTCAAATGCAATCCATCCCTAAATATTATACCATGTACTTCCAAAGTTGTTGTTTATTTCACAGAACTTCAAACTCAAAAGGTAAGCACTTACAAGCTTGAAGCTGTATTTCTATGAGGTTTCAAGACATCTGAAATTCAAAACTGCAATGTTCAGCCAAAGGGTCTGCATCCCTGTTCTTGTCTGAGGCTGTTCCTGGTATGGGCACTGTGGAAGAAGTTCTAGTCTTTTTATCCCTTGAAAGTCCCTGAAGGCACCAAACCATTAAGAAGCTCCTCCCACATTTTTCCCACTCTTTTCTGAGCTTGCTTGGTGAAGATTTTGAAAGTATAGAGAGATGGTTTTCTGTAGTGGAGATATTGCAACAATTGCTCACCTAACATGGAAGCACTTACTAACTAAAGAAAAATAGAAAGAACTCCTGTTAGGTGAGCACCTGATGTTCAAATGCCATCCATCCTAAATATTATAACATACACTTCCAAAATTGCTGTTTAGTTCACAGAACTTCAACCTCAAAAAGGAAGCACTTACACATATATAAAACGCAGGTGCTAACCTTGAAGCTGTATTTCTGTGAGGTTCCAAGACATCTGAAATTCAAAACTGCAATGTTCAGCAAGTGCGTCTGCATCCCTGTTCTTGTCTGAGGCTGGTATGGGCACTGTGGAATAAGTGCTCGACTTTTTATCCCTTGAAAGGCCCTGAAGGCACCAAACCATTAAGTAGCTCCTCCCACATTTTTTCCGCTCTTTTCTGAGCTTGCTTGGTGAAGATTATGAAAGTATAGAGAGATGGTTTTCTGTAGTGGAGATATTGCAACAATTGCTCACCTAACATGGAAGCACTTACTAACTAAAGAAAAATAGAAAGAACTCCTGTTAGGTGAGCACCTGATGCTCAAATACAATTATTCTCTAAATATTATAACATACACTTCCAGAGCTGTTGTTTAGTTAACAGAACTTCAACCTCAATAGGTAAGCACTTACAAGCTTGAAGCTGTATTTCTATGAGGTTTCAAGACATCTGAAATTCAAAACTGCAATGTTCAGCCAGTTGGCCTGCATCACTGTTCTCATCCGAGGCCGTTCCTGCTATGGGCACTGTGGAAGAAGTGCCCACCTTTTTATCCCTTGAAAGGCCCTCAAGGCACCAAACCATTAAGTAGCTCCTCCCACATTTTTCCCGCTCTTTTCTGAGCTTGCTTGGTGAAGATTTTGAAAGTATAGAGAGATGGTTTTCTGTAGTGGGGATATTGCAACAATTGCTCACCCAACATGGAAGCACTTACTAACTAAAGAAAAATAGAAAGAACTCCTGTTAGGTGAGCACCTGATGTTCAAATGCAATCCATCCTAAATATTATAACATACACTTCCAAAGTTGTTGTTTAGTTCACAGAACTTCAACCTCAAAAGGTAAGCACTTATAACCATGAAGCTGTATTTCTATGAGGTTTCAAGACATCTGAAATTCAAAACTGCAATGTTCAGCCAATGGGTCTGCATCCCTGTTCTTGTCTGAGGCTGTTCCTGTTATGGGCACTGTGGAAGAAGTGCTCGCCTTTTTATCCCTTGAAAGGCCCTGAAGGCACCAAACCATTAAGTAGCTCCTCCCACATTTTTCCCGCTCTTTTCTGAGCTTGCTTGGTGAGCACCTGATGTTCAAATGCAATCCATCCTAAATATTATAACATACACTTCCAAAATTGCTGTTTAGTTCACAGAACTTCAACCTCAAAAGGGAAGCACTTACACATATATAAAACGCAGGTGCCAACCTTGAAGCTGTATTTCTGTGAGGTTCCAAGACATCTGAAATAGAAAGTGGGGATATTGCAACAATTGCTCACCTAACATGGAAGCACCTACTAACTAAAGAAAAATAGAAAGAACACCTGTTAGGTGAGCACCTGATGTTCAAATGCAATCCATCCTAAATATTATAACATACACTTCCAAAGTTGCTGTTTAGTTCACAGAACTTCAACCTCAAAAGGTAAGCACTTATAACCATGAAGCTGTATTTCTATGAGGTTTCAAGACATCTGAAATTCAAAACTGCAATGTTCAGCCAGTGGGTCTGCATCCCTGTTCTTGTCTGAGGCTGGTATGGGCACTGTGGAATAAGTGCTTGCCTTTTTATCCCTTGAAAGGCCCTGAAGGCACAAAACCATTAAGAAGCTCCTCCCACATTTTTCCCGCTCTTTTCTGAGCTTACTTGGTAAAGATTTTGAAAGTAGAGAGATGGTTTTTTGTAGTGGAGATATTGCAACAATTGCTCACCTAACATGGAAGCACTTACTAACTAAAGAAAAATAGAAAGAACTCCTGTTAGGTGAACATCTGATGCTCAAATGCAATCCATCCCTAAATATTATACCATGTACTTCCAGAGTTGTTGTTTATTTCACAGAACTTCAAACTCAAAAGGTAAGCACTTACAAGCTTGAATCTGTATTTCTATGAGGTTTCAAGACATCTGAAATTCAAAACTGCAATGTTCACCCACAGGGTCTGCATCCCTGTTCTTGTCTGAGGCTGTTCCTGGTATGGGCACTGTGGAAGAAGTTCTAGCCTTTTTATCCCTTGATAGTCCCTGAAGGCACCAAACCATTAAGTAGCTCCTCCCACATTTTTTCCGCTCTTTTCTGAGCTTGCTTGGTGAAGATTATGAAAGTATAGAGAGATGGTTTTCTGTAGTGGAGATATTGCAACAATTGCTCACCTAACATGGAAGCACTTACTAACTAAAGAAAAATAGAAAGAACTCCTGTTAGGTGAGCACCTGATGCTCAAATACAATTATTCTCTAAATATTATAACATACACTTCCAGAGCTGTTGTTTAGTTAACAGAACTTCAACCTCAATAGGTAAGCACTTACAAGCTTGAAGCTGTATTTCTATGAGGTTTCAAGACATCTGAAATTCAAAACTGCAATGTTCAGCCAGTTGGCCTGCATCACTGTTCTCATCCGAGGCCGTTCCTGCTATGGGCACTGTGGAAGAAGTGCCCACCTTTTTATCCCTTGAAAGGCCCTCAAGGCACCAAACCATTAAGTAGCTCCTCCCACATTTTTCCCGCTCTTTTCTGAGCTTGCTTGGTGAAGATTTTGAAAGTATAGAGAGATGTTTTCTGTAGTGGGGATATTGCAACAATTGCTCACCTAACATGGAAGCACTTACTAACTAAAGAAAAATAGAAAGAACTCCTGTTAGGTGAGCACCTGATGTTCAAATGCAATCCATCCTAAATATTATAACATACACTTCCAAAGTTGTTGTTTAGTTCACAGAACTTCAACCTCAAAAGGTAAGCACTTATAACCATGAAGCTGTATTTCTATGAGGTTTCAAGACATCTGAAATTCAAAACTGCAATGTTCAGCCAATGGGTCTGCATCCCTGTTCTTGTCTGAGGCTGTTCCTGTTATGGGCACTGTGGAAGAAGTGCTCGCCTTTTTATCCCTTGAAAGGCCCTGAAGGCACCAAACCATTAAGTAGCTCCTCCCACATTTTTCCCGCTCTTTTCTGAGCTTACTTGGTAAAGATTTTGAAAGTAGAGATATGGTTTTTTGTAGTGGAGATATTGCAACAATTGCTCACCTAACATGGAAGCACTTAATAACTAAAGAAAAATAGAAAGAACTCCTGTTAGGTGAACACCTGATGCTCAAATGCAATCCATCCCTAAATATTATACCATGTACTTCCAAAGTTGTTGTTTATTTCACAGAACTTCAAACTCAAAAGGTAAGCACTTACAAGCTTGAAGCTGTATTTCTATGAGGTTTCAAGACATCTGAAATTCAAAACTGCAATGTTCAGCCAAAGGGTCTGCATCCCTGTTCTTGTCTGAGGCTGTTCCTGGTATGGGCACTGTGGAAGAAGTTCTAGCCTTTTTATCCCTTGAAAGGCCCTCAAGGCACCAAACCATTAAGAAGCTCCTCCCACATTTTTCCCGCTCTTTTCTGAGCTTGCTTGGTGAAGATTTTGAAAGTATAGAGAGATGGTTTTCTGTAGTGGAGATATTGCAACAATTGCTCACCCAACATGGAAGCACTTACTAACTAAAGAAAAATAGAAAGAACTCCTGTTAGGTGAGCACCTGATGTTCAAATGCAATCCATCCTAAATATTATAACATACACTTCCAAAGTTGCTGTTTAGTTCACAGAACTTCAACCTCAAAAAGGAAGCACTTACACATATATAAAACGCAGGTGCTAACTGTGAAGCTGTATTTCTGTGAGGTTCCAAGACATCTGAAATTCAAAACTGCAATGTTCAGCAAGTGCGTCTGCATCCCTGTTCTTGTCTGAGGCTGGTATGGGCACTGTGGAATAAGTGCTCGCCTTTTTATCCCTTGAAAGGCCCTGAAGGCACCAAACCATTAAGTAGCTCCTCCCACATTTTTTCCGCTCTTTTCTGAGCTTGCTTGGTGAAGATTATGAAAGTATAGAGAGATGGTTTTCTGTAGTGGAGATATTGCAACAATTGCTCACCTAACATGGAAGCACTTACTAACTAAAGAAAAATAGAAAGAACTCCTGTTAGGTGAGCACCTGATGCTCAAATACAATTATTCTCTAAATATTATAACATACACTTCCAGAGCTGTTGTTTAGTTAACAGAACTTCAACCTCAATAGGTAAGCACTTACAAGCTTGAAGCTGTATTTCTATGAGGTTTCAAGACATCTGAAATTCAAAACTGCAATGTTCAGCCAGTTGGCCTGCATCACTGTTCTCATCCGAGGCCGTTCCTGCTATGGGCACTGTGGAAGAAGTGCCCACCTTTTTATCCCTTGAAAGGCCCTCAAGGCACCAAACCATTAAGTAGCTCCTCCCACATTTTTCCCGCTCTTTTCTGAGCTTGCTTGGTGAAGATTTTGAAAGTATAGAGAGATGGTTTTCTGTAGTGGGGATATTGCAACAATTGCTCACCCAACATGGAAGCACTTACTAACTAAAGAAAAATAGAAAGAACTCCCGTTAGGTGAGCACCTGATGTTCAAATGCAATCCATCCTAAATATTATAACATACACTTCCAAAGTTGCTGTTTAGTTCACAGAACTTCAACCTCAATAGGTAAGCACTTACAAGCTTGAAGCTGTATTTCTATGAGGTTTCAAGACATCAGAAATTCAAAACTGCAATGTTCAGCCAGTTGGCCTGCATCACTGTTCTCATCCGAGGCCGTTCCTGCTATGGGCACTGTGGAAGAAGTGCCCACCTTTTTATCCCTTGAAAGGCCCTCAAGGCACCAAACCATTAAGTAGCTCCTCCCACATTTTTCCCGCTCTTTTCTGAGCTTGCTTGGTGAAGATTTTGAAAGTATAGAGAGATGGTTTTCTGTAAAGGGGATATTGCAACAATTGCTCACCTAACATGGAAGCACTTACTAACTAAAGAAAAATAGAAAGAACTCCTGTTAGGTGAGCACCTGATGTTCAAATGCAATCCATCGTAATATTATAACATACACTTCCAAAATTGCTGTTTAGTTCACAGAACTTCAACCTCAAAGGGGAAGCACTTACACATATATAAAACGCAGGTGCCAACCTTGAAGCTGTATTTCTGTGAGGTTCCAAGACATCTGAAATTCAAAACTGCAATGTTCAGCCAGTGGGTCTGCATCCCTGTTCTTGTCTGAGGCTGGTATGGGCACTGTGGAAGAAGTGCCCACCTTTTTATCCCTTGAAAGGCCCTCAAGGCACCAAACCATTAAGTAGCTCCTCCCACATTTTTCCCGCTCTTTTCTGAGCTTGCTTGGTGAAGATTTTGAAAGTAGAGAGATGGTTTTCTGTAGTGGAGATATTGCAACAATTGCTCACCTAACATGGAAGCACTTACTAACTAAAGAAAAATAGAAAGAACTCCTGTTAGGTGAGCACCTGATGTTCAAATGCAATCCATCCTAAATATTATAACATACACTTCCAAAGTTGTTGTTTAGTTCACAGAACTTCAACCTCAAAAGGTAAGCACTTATAACCATGAAGCTGTATTTCTATGAGGTTTCAAGACATCTGAAATTCAAAACTGCAATGTTCAGCCAATGGGTCTGCATCCCTGTTCTTGTCTGAGGCTGTTCCTGTTATGGGCACTGTAATGTTCAGCCAGTGGGTCTGCATCCCTGTTCTTGTCTGAGGCTGGTATGGGCACTGTGGAATAAGTGCTCGCCTTTTTATCCCTTGAAAGGCCCTGAAGGCACCAAACCATTAAGTAGCTCCTCCCACATTTTTCCCGCTCTTTTCTGAGCTTGCTTGGTGAAGATTTTGAAAGTATAGAGAGATGGTTTTCTGTAGTGGAGAAATTGCAACAATTGCTCACCTAACATGGAAGCACTTACTAACTAAAGAAAAATAGAAAGAACTCCTGTTAGGTGAGCAACTGCAATGTTCAGCCAGTTGGCCTGCATCACTGTTCTCATCCGAGGCCGTTCCTGCTATGGGCACTGTGGAAGAAGTGCCCACCTTTTTATCCCTAACATGGAAGCACTTACTAACTAAAGAAAAATAGAAAGAACTCCTGTTAGGTGAGCACCTGATGTTCAAATGCAATCCATCCTAAATATTATAACATACACTTCCAAAATTGCTGTTTAGTTCACAGAACTTCAACCTCAAAAGGGAAGCACTTACACATATATAAAACGCAGGTGCCAACCTTGAAGCTGTATTTCTATGAGGTTTCAAGACATCTGAAATTCAAAACTGCAATGTTCAGCCAAAGGGTCTGCATCCCTGTTCTTGTCTGAGGCTGTTCCTGTTATGGGCACTGTGGAAGAAGTGCTCGCCTTTTTATCCCTTGAAAGGCCCTGAAGGCACCAAACCATTAAGAAGCTCCTCCCACATTTTTCCCGCTCTTTTCTGAGCTTGCTTGGTGAAGATTTTGAAAGTAGAGAGATGGTTTTCTGTAGTGGAGATATTGCAACAATTGCTCACCTAACATGGAAGCACTTACTAACTAAAGAAAAATAGAAAGAACTCCTGTTAGGTGAGCACCTGATGTTCAAATGCAATCCATCCTAAATATTATAACATACACTTCCAAAATTGCTGTTTAGTTCACAGAACTTCAACCTCAAAAGGGAAGCACTTACACATATATAAAACGCAGGTGCCAACCTTGAAGCTGTATTTCTGTGAGGTTCCAAGACATCTGAAATTCAAAACTGCAATGTTCAGCCAGTGGGTCTGCATCCCTGTTCTTGTCTGAGGCTGGTATGGGCACTGTGGAATAAGTGCTTGCCTTTTTATCCCTTGAAAGGCCCTGAAGGCACAAAACCATTAAGAAGCTCCTCCCACATTTTTCCCGCTCTTTTCTGAGCTTACTTGGTAAAGATTTTGAAAGTAGAGAGATGGTTTTTTGTAGTGGAGATATTGCAACAATTGCTCACCTAACATGGAAGCACTTACTAACTAATAAAAAATAGAAAGAACTCCTGTTAGGTGAACATCTGATGCTCAAATGCAATCCATCCCTAAATATTATACCATGTACTTCCAGAGTTGTTGTTTATTTCACAGAACTTCAAACTCAAAAGGTAAGCACTTACAAGCTTGAATCTGTATTTCTATGAGGTTTCAAGACATCTGAAATTCAAAACTGCAATGTTCACCCACAGGGTCTGCATCCCTGTTCTTGTCTGAGGCTGTTCCTGGTATGGGCACTGTGGAAGAAGTTCTAGCCTTTTTATCCCTTGATAGTCCCTGAAGGCACCAAACCATTAAGTAGCTCCTCCCACATTTTTTCCGCTCTTTTCTGAGCTTGCTTGGTGAAGATTATGAAAGTATAGAGAGATGGTTTTCTGTAGTGGAGATATTGCAACAATTGCTCACCTAACATGGAAGCACTTACTAACTAAAGAAAAATAGAAAGAACTCCTGTTAGGTGAGCACCTGATGCTCAAATACAATTATTCTCTAAATATTATAACATACACTTCCAGAGCTGTTGTTTAGTTAACAGAACTTCAACCTCAATAGGTAAGCACTTACAAGCTTGAAGCTGTATTTCTATGAGGTTTCAAGACATCTGAAATTCAAAACTGCAATGTTCAGCCAATCGGCCTGCATCACTGTTCTCATCCGAGGCCGTTCCTGCCATGGGCACTGTGGAAGAAGTGCCCACCTTTTTATCCCTTGAAAGGCCCTCAAGGCACCAAACCATTAAGTAGCTCCTCCCACATTTTTCCCACTCTTTTCTGAGCTTGCTTGGTGAAGATTTTGAAAGTATAGAGAGATGGTTTTCTGTAGTGGGGATATTGCAACAATTGCTCACCTAACATGGAAGCACTTACTAACTAAAGAAAAATAGAAAGAACACCTGTTAGGTGAGCACCTGATGTTCAAATGCAATCCATCCTAAATATTATAACATACACTTCCAAAGTTGCTGTTTAGTTCACAGAACTTCAACCTCAAAAGGTAAGCACTTATAACCATGAAGCTGTATTTCTATGAGGTTTCAAGACATCTGAAATTCAAAACTGCAATGTTCAGCCAATGGGTCTGCATCCCTGTTCTTGTCTGAGGCTGTTCCTGTTATGGGCACTGTGGAAGAAGTGCTCGCCTTTTTATCCCTTGAAAGGCCCTGAAGGCACCAAACCATTTAGTAGCTCCTCCCACATTTTTCCCGCTCTTTTCTGAGCTTGCTTGGTGATGATTTTGAAAGTATAGAGAGATGGTTTTCTGTAGTGGGGATATTGCAACAATTGCTCACCTAACATGGAAGCACTTACTAACTAAAGAAAAATAGAAAGAACTCCTGTTAGGTGAACACCTGATGCTCAAATGCAATCCATCCCTAAATATTATACCATGTACTTCCAGAGTTGTTGTTTATTTCACAGAACTTCAAACTCAAAAGGTAAGCACTTACAAGCTTGAAGCTGTATTTCTATGAGGTTTCAAGACATCTGAAATTCAAAACTGCAATGTTCAGCCAAAGGGTCTGCATCCCTGTTCTTGTCTGAGGCTGGTATGGGCACTGTGGAATAAGTTCTCGCCTTTTTATCCCTTGAAAGGCCCTGAAGGCACCAAACCATTAAGTAGCTCCTCCCACATTTTTCCCGCTCTTTTCTGAGATTGCTTGGTGAAGATTTTGAAAGTATAGAGAGATGGTTTTCTGTAGTGGAGATATCGCAACAATTGCTCACCTAACATGGAAGCACTTACTAACTAAAGAAAAATAGAAAGAACTCCTGTTAGGTGAGCACCTGATGCTCAAATACAATTATTCTCTAAATATTATAACATACACTTCCAGAGCTGTTGTTTAGTTAACAGAACTTCAACCTCAATAGGTAAGCACTTACAAGCTTGAAGCAGTATTTCTATGAGGTTTCAAGACATCTGAAATTCAAAACTGCAATGTTCAGCCAAAGGGTCTGCATCCCTGTTCTTGTCTGAGGCTGTTCCTGGTATGGGCACTGTGGAAGAAGTGCTCGCCTTTTTATCCCTTGAAAGGCCCTGAAGGCACCAAACCATTAAGAAGCTCCTCCCACATTTTTCCCGCTCTTTTCTGAGCTTGCTTGGTGAAGATTTTGAAAGTAGAGAGATGGTTTTCTGTAGTGGAGATATTGCAACAATTGCTCACCTAACATGGAAGCACTTACTAACTAAAGAAAAATAGAAAGAACTCCTGTTAGGTGAGCACCTGATGTTCAAATGCAATCCATCCTAAATATTATAACATACACTTCCAAAATTGCTGTTTAGTTCACAGAACTTCAACCTCAAAAGGGAAGCACTTACACATATATAAAACGCAGGTGCCAACCTTGAAGCTGTATTTCTGTGAGGTTCCAAGACATCTGAAATTCAAAACTGCAATGTTCAGCCAGTGGGTCTGCATCCCTGTTCTTGTCTGAGGCTGGTATGGGCACTGTGGAATAAGTGCTTGCCTTTTTATCCCATGAAAGGCCCTGAAGGCACCAAACCATTAAGTAGCTCCTCCCACATTTTTCCCGCTCTTTTCTGAGCTTACTTGGTAAAGATTTTGAAAGTAGAGAGATGGTTTTTTGTAGTGGAGATATTGCAACAATTGCTCACCTAACATGGAAGCACTTACTAACTAAAGAAAAATAGAAAGAACTCCTGTTAGGTGAACATCTGATGCTCAAATGCAATCCATCCCTAAATATTATACCATGTACTTCCAGAGTTGTTGTTTATTTCACAGAACTTCAAACTCAAAAGGTAAGCACTTACAAGCTTGAATCTGTATTTCTATGAGGTTTCAAGACATCTGAAATTCAAAACTGCAATGTTCAGCCAAAGGGTCTGCATCCCTGTTCTTGTCTGAGGCTGTTCCTGGTATGGGCACTGTGGAAGAAGTTACTACTTAATGGTTTGGTGCCTTCAGGGCCTTTCAAGGGATAAAAAGGCGAGCACTTCTTCCACAGTGCCCATAACAGGAACAGCCTCAGACAAGAACAGGGATGCAGACCCATTGGCTGAACATTGCAGTTTTGAATTTCAGATGTCTTGAAACCTCATAGAAATACAGCTTCATGGTTATAAGTGCTTACCTTTTGAGGTTGAAGTTCTGTGAACTAAACAACAACTTTGGAAGTGTATGTTATAATATTTAGGATGGATTGCATTTGAACATCAGGTGCTCACCTAACAGGAGTTCTTTCTATTTTTCTTTAGTTAGTAAGTGCTTCCATGTTGGGTGAGCAATTGTTGCAATATCCCCACTACAGAAAACCATCTCTCTATACTTTCAAAATCTTCACCAAGCAAGCTCAGAAAAGAGCGGGAAAAATGTGGGAGGAGCTACTTAATGGTTTGGTGCCTTGAGGGCCTTTCAAGGGATAAAAAGGTGGGCACTTCTTCCACAGTGCCCATAGCAGGAACGGCCTCGGATGAGAACAGTGATGCAGGCCAACTGGCTGAACATTGCAGTTTTGAATTTCAGATGTCTTGAAACCTCATAGAAATACAGCTTCAAGCTTGTAAGTGCTTACCTATTGAGGTTGAAGTTCTGTTAACTAAACAACAGCTCTGGAAGTGTATGTTATAATATTTAGAGAATAATTGTATTTGAGCATCAGGTGCTCACCTAACAGGAGTTCTTTCTATTTTTCTTTAGTTAGTAAGTGCTTCCATGTTAGGTGAGCAATTGTTGCAATATCTCCACTACAGAAAACCATCTCTCTATACTTTCATAATCTTCACCAAGCAAGCTCAGAAAAGAGCGGAAAAAATGTGGGAGGAGCTACTTAATGGTTTGGTGCCTTCAGGGCCTTTCAAGGGATAAAAAGGCGAGCACTTATTCCACAGTGCCCATACCAGCCTCAGACAAGAACAGGGATGCAGACGCACTTGCTGAACATTGCAGTTTTGAATTTCAGATGTCTTGGAACCTCACAGAAATACAGCTTCAAGGTTGGCACCTGCGTTTTATATATGTGTAAGTGCTTCCCTTTTGAGGTTGAAGTTCTGTGAACTAAACAGCAACTTTGGAAGTGTATGTTATAATATTTAGGATGGATTGCATTTGAACATCAGGTGCTCACCTAACGGGAGTTCTTTCTATTTTTCTTTAGTTAGTAAGTGCTTCCATGTTAGGTGAGCAATTGTTGCAATATCCCCACTACAGAAAACCATCTCTCTACTTTCAAAATCTTCAGAAAAGAGCGGGAAAAATGTGGGAGGAGCTTCTTAATGGTTTGGTGCCTTCAGGGCCTTTCAAGGGATAAAAAGACGAGCACTTCTTCCACAGTGCCCATAACAGGAACAGCTTCAGACAAGAACAGGGATGCAGACCCATTGGCTGAACATTGCAGTTTTGAATTTCAGATGTCTTGAAACCTCATAGAAATACAGCTTCAAGCTTGTAAGTGCTTACCTATTGAGGTTGAAGTTCTGTTAACTAAACAACAGCTCTGGAAGTGTATGTTATAATATTTAGAGAATAATTGCATTTGAACATCAGGTGATCACCTAACAGGAGTTCTTTCTATTTTTCTTTAGTTGGTAAGTGCTTCCATGTTAGGTGAGCAATTGTTGCAATATCCCCACTACAGAAAACCATCTCTCTGTACTTTCAAAATCTTCACCAAGCAAGCTCAGAAAAGAGCGGGAAAATGTGGGAGGAGCTACTTAATGGTTTGGTGCCTTGAGGGCCTTTCAAGGGATAAAAAGGTGGGCACTTCTTCCACAGTGCCCATAGCAGGAACGGCCTCGGATGAGAACAGTGATGCAGGCCAACTGGCTGAACATTGCAGTTTTGATTTTCAGATGTCTTGAAACCTCATAGAAATACAGCTTCAAGCTTGTAAGTGCTTACCTATTGAGGTTGAAGTTCTGTGAACTAAACAGCAACTTTGGAAGTGTATGTTATAATATTTAGGATGGATTGCATTTGAACATCAGGTGCTCACCTAACAGGAGTTCTTTCTATTTTTCTTTAATTAGTAAGTGCTTCCATGTTAGGTGAGCAATTGTTGCAATATCCCCACTACAGAAAACCATCTCTCTATACTTTCAAAATCTTCACCAAGCAAGCTCAGAAAAGAGCGGGAAAAATGTGGGAGGAGCTACTTAATGGTTTGGTGCCTTGAGGGCCTTTCAAGGGATAAAAAGGTGGGCACTTATTCCACAGTGCCCATACCAGCCTCAGACAAGAACAGGGATGCAGACCCACTGGCTGAACATTGCAGTTTTGAATTTCAGATGTCTTGGAACCTCACAGAAATACAGCTTCAAGGTTGGCACCTGCGTTTTATATATGTGTAAGTGCTTCCCTTTTGAGGTTGAAGTTCTGTGACATACACTTCCAAAATTGCTGTTTAGTTCACAGAACTTCAACCTCAAAAGGGAAGCACTTACACATATATAAAACGCAGGTGCCAACCTTGAAGCTGTATTTCTGTGAGGTTCCAAGACATCTGAAATTCAAAACTGCAATATTCAGCCAGTGGGTCTGCATCCCTGTTCTTGTCTGAGGCTGGTATGGGCACTGTGGAATAAGTGCTTGCCTTTTTATCCCTTGAAAGGCCCTGAAGGCACCAAACCATTAAGAAGCTCATCCCACATTTTTCCCGCTCTTTTCTGAGCTTACTTGGTAAAGATTTTGAAAGTAGAGAGATGGTTTTTTGTAGTGGAGATATTGCAACAATTGCTCACCTAACATGGAAGCACTTACTAACTAAAGAAAAATAGAAAGAACTCCTGTTAGGTGAACATCTGATGCTCAAATGCAATCCATCCCTAAATATTATACCATGTACTTCCAGAGTTGTTGTTTATTTCACAGAACTTCAAACTCAAAAGGTAAGCACTTACAAGCTTGAATCTGTATTTCTATGAGGTTTCAAGACATCTGAAATTCAAAACTGCAATGTTCAGCCAAAGGGTCTGCATCCCTGTTCTTGTCTGAGGCTGTTCCTGGTATGGGCACTGTGGAAGAAGTTCTAGCCTTTTTATCCCTTGATAGTCCCTGAAGGCACCAAACCATTAAGAAGCTCCTCCCACATTTTTCCCGCTCTTTTCTGAGCTTGCTTGGTGAAGATTTTGAAAGTATAGAGAGATAGTTTTCTGTAGTGGAGATATTGCAACAATTGCTCACCTAACATGGAAGCACTTACTAACTAAAGACAAATAGAAAGAACTCCTGTTAGGTGAGCACCTGATGTTCAAATGCAATCCATCCTAATATTATAACATACACTTCCAAAATTGCTGTTTAGTTCACAGAACTTCAACCTCAAAAGGGAAGCACTTACACATATATAAAACGCAGGTGCCAACCTTGAAGCTGTATTTCTGTGAGGTTCCAAGACATCTGAAATTCAAAACTGCAATGTTCAGCCAGTGGGTCTGCATCCCTGTTCTTGTCTGAGGCTGGTATGGGCACTGTGGAATAAGTGCTCGCCTTTTTATCCCTTGAAAGGCCCTGAAGGAACCAAACCATTAAGTAGCTCCTCCCACATTTTTCCCGCTCTTTTCTGAGCTTGCTTGGTGAAGATTTTGAAAGTATAGAGAGATGGTTTTCTGTAGTGGGGATATTGCAACAATTGCTCACCTAACATGGAAGCACTTACTAATTAAAGAAAAATAGAAAGAACTCCTGTTAGGTGAGCACCTGATGTTCAAATGCAATCCATCCTAAATATTATAACATACACTTCCAAAGTTGCTGTTTAGTTCACAGAACTTCAACCTCAATAGGTAAGCACTTACAAGCTTGAAGCTGTATTTCTATGAGGTTTCAAGACATCTGAAAATCAAAACTGCAATGTTCAGCCAGTTGGCCTGCATCACTGTTCTCATCCGAGGCCGTTCCTGCTATGGGCACTGTGGAAGAAGTGCCCACCTTTTTATCCCTTGAAAGGCCCTCAAGGCACCAAACCATTAAGTAGCTCCTCCCACATTTTCCCGCTCTTTTCTGAGCTTGCTTGGTGAAGATTTTGAAAGTATAGAGAGATGGTTTTCTGTAGTGGGGATATTGCAACAATTGCTCACCTAACATGGAAGCACTTACCAACTAAAGAAAAATAGAAAGAACTCCTGTTAGGTGAGCACCTGATGTTCAAATGCAATTATTCTCTAAATATTATAACATACACTTCCAGAGCTGTTGTTTAGTTAACAGAACTTCAACCTCAATAGGTAAGCACTTACAAGCTTGAAGCTGTATTTCTATGAGGTTTCAAGACATCTGAAATTCAAAACTGCAATGTTCAGCCAATGGGTCTGCATCCCTGTTCTTGTCTGAAGCTGTTCCTGTTATGGGCATTGTGGAAGAAGTGCTCGTCTTTTTATCCCTTGAAAGGCCCTGAAGGCACCAAACCATTAAGAAGCTCCTCCCACATTTTTCCCGCTCTTTTCTGAAGATTTTGAAAGTAGAGAGATGGTTTTCTGTAGTGGAGATATTGCAACAATTGCTCACCTAACATGGAAGCACTTACTAACTAAAGAAAAATAGAAAGAACTCCTGTTAGGTGAGCACCTGATGTTCAAATGCAATCCATCCTAAATATTATAACATACACTTCCAAAATTGCTGTTTAGTTCACAGAACTTCAACCTCAAAAGGGAAGCACTTACACATATATAAAACGCAGGTGCCAACCTTGAAGCTGTATTTCTGTGAGGTTCCAAGACATCTGAAATTCAAAACTGCAATGTTCAGCCAGTGGGTCTGCATCCCTGTTCTTGTCTGAGGCTGGTATGGGCACTGTGGAATAAGTGCTTGCCTTTTTATCCCATGAAAGGCCCTGAAGGCACCAAACCATTAAGTAGCTCCTCCCACATTTTTCCCGCTCTTTTCTGAGCTTACTTGGTAAAGATTTTGAAAGTAGAGATATGGTTTTTTGTAGTGGAGATATTGCAACAATTGCTCACCTAACATGGAAGCACTTAATAACTAAAGAAAAATAGAAAGAACTCCTGTTAGGTGAACACCTGATGCTCAAATGCAATCCATCCCTAAATATTATACCATGTACTTCCAAAGTTGTTGTTTATTTCACAGAACTTCAAACTCAAAAGGTAAGCACTTACAAGCTTGAAGCTGTATTTCTATGAGGTTTCAAGACATCTGAAATTCAAAACTGCGATGTTCAGCCAAAGGGTCTGCATCCCTGTTCTTGTCTGAGGCTGTTCCTGGTATGGGCACTGTGGAAGAAGTTCTAGCCTTTTTATCCCTTGAAAGGCCCTCAAGGCACCAAACCATTAAGAAGCTCCTCCCACATTTTTCCCGCTCTTTTCTGAGCTTGCTTGGTGAAGATTTTGAAAGTATAGAGAGATGGTTTTCTGTAGTGGAGATATTGCAACAATTGCTCACCCAACATGGAAGCACTTACTAACTAAAGAAAAATAGAAAGAACTCCTGTTAGGTGAGCACCTGATGCTCAAATGCAATCCATCCCTAAATATTATACCATGTACTTCCAGAGTTGTTGTTTATTTCACAGAACTTCAAACTCAAAAGGTAAGCACTTACAAGCTTGAAGCTGTATTTCTATGAGGTTTCAAGACATCTGACATTCAAAACTGCAATGTTCAGCCAAAGGGTCTGCATCCCTGTTCTTGTCTGAGGCTGGTATGGGCACTGTGGAATAAGTGCTCGCCTTTTTATCCCTTGAAAGGCCCTGAAGGCACCAAACCATTAAGTAGCTCCTCCCACATTTTTCCCGCTCTTTTCTGAGATTGCTTGGTGAAGATTTTGAAAGTATAGAGAGATGGTTTTCTGTAGTGGAGATATTGCAACAATTGCTCACCTAACATGGAAGCACTTACTAACTAAAGAAAAATAGAAAGAACTCCTGTTAGGTGAGCACCTGATGCTCAAATACAATTATTCTCTAAATATTATAACATACACTTCCAGAGCTGTTGTTTAGTTAACAGAACTTCAAACTCAATAGGTAAGCACTTACAAGCTTGAAGCAGTATTTCGCCTTTTTATCCCTTGAAAGGCCCTGAAGGCACCAAACCATTAAGAAGCTCCTCCCACATTTTTCCCGCTCTTTTCTGAGCTTGCTTGGTGAAGATTTTGAAAGTATAGAGAGATGGTTTTCTGTAGTGGGGATATTGCAACAATTGCTCACCTAACATGGAAGCACTTACTAACTAAAGAAAAATAGAAAGAACTCCTGTTAGGTGAACACCTGATGCTCAAATGCAATCCATCCCTAAATATTATACCATGTACTTCCAGAGTTGTTGTTTATTTCACAGAACTTCAAACTCAAAAGGTAAGCACTTACAAGCTTGAAGCTGTATTTCTATGAGGTTTCAAGACATCTGAAATTCAAAACTGCAATGTTCAGCCAGTTGGCCTGCATCACTGTTCTCATCCGAGGCCGTTCCTGCTATGGGCACTGTGGAAGAAGTGCCCACCTTTTTATCCCTTGAAAGGCCCTCAAGGCACCAAACCATTAAGTAGCTCCTCCCACATTTTTCCCGCTCTTTTCTGAGCTTGCTTGGTGAAGATTTTGAAAGTATAGAGAGATGGTTTTCTGTAAAGGGGATATTGCAACAATTGCTCACCTAACATGGAAGCACTTACTAACTAAAGAAAAATAGAAAGAACTCCTGTTAGGTGAGCACCTGATGTTCAAATGCAATCCATCCTAAATATTATAACATACACTTCCAAAGTTGCTGTTTAGTTCACAGAACTTCAACCTCAAAAGGTAAGCACTTACAAGCTTGAAGCTGTATTTCTATGAGGTTTCAAGACATCTGAAATTCAAAACTGCAATGTTCAGCCAATGGGTCTGCATCCCTGTTCTTGTCTGAGGCTGTTCCTGCTATGGGCACTGTGGAAGAAGTGCCCACCTTTTTATCCCTTGAAAGGCCCTCAAGGCACCAAACCATTAAGTAGCTCCTCCCACATTTTTCCCGCTCTTTTCTGAGCTTGCTTGGTGAAGATTTTGAAAGTAGAGAGATGGTTTTCTGTAGTGGAGATATTGCAACAATTGCTCACCTAACATGGAAGCACTTACTAACTAAAGAAAAATAGAAAGAACTCCTGTTAGGTGAGCACCTGATGTTCAAATGCAATCCATCCTAAATATTATAACATACACTTCCAAAATTGCTGTTTAGTTCACAGAACTTCAACCTCAAAAGGGAAGCACTTACACATATATAAAACGCAGGTGCCAACCTTGAAGCTGTATTTCTGTGAGGTTCCAAGACATCTGAAATTCAAAACTGCAATATTCAGCCAGTGGGTCTGCATCCCTGTTCTTGTCTGAGGCTGGTATGGGCACTGTGGAATAAGTGCTTGCCTTTTTATCCCTTGAAAGGCCCTGAAGGCACCAAACCATTAAGAAGCTCATCCCACATTTTTCCCGCTCTTTTCTGAGCTTACTTGGTAAAGATTTTGAAAGTAGAGAGATGGTTTTTTGTAGTGGAGATATTGCAACAATTGCTCACCTAACATGGAAGCACTTACTAACTAAAGAAAAATAGAAAGAACTCCTGTTAGGTGAACATCTGATGCTCAAATGCAATCCATCCCTAAATATTATACCATGTACTTCCAGAGTTGTTGTTTATTTCACAGAACTTCAAACTCAAAAGGTAAGCACTTACAAGCTTGAATCTGTATTTCTATGAGGTTTCAAGACATCTTAAATTCAAAACTGCAATGTTCAGCCAAAGGGTCTGCATCCCTGTTCTTGTCTGAGGCTGTTCCTGGTATGGGCACTGTGGAAGAAGTTCTAGCCTTTTTATCCCTTGATAGTCCCTGAAGGCACCAAACCATTAAGAAGCTCCTCCCACATTTTTCCCGCTCTTTTCTGAGCTTGCTTGGTGAAGATTTTGAAAGTATAGAGAGATAGTTTTCTGTAGTGGAGATATTGCAACAATTGCTCACCTAACATGGAAGCACTTACTAACTAAAGACAAATAGAAAGAACTCCTGTTAGGTGAGCACCTGATGTTCAAATGCAATCCATCCTAATATTATAACATACACTTCCAAAATTGCTGTTTAGTTCACAGAACTTCAACCTCAAAAGGGAAGCACTTACACATATATAAAACGCAGGTGCCAACCTTGAAGCTGTATTTCTGTGAGGTTCCAAGACATCTGAAATTCAAAACTGCAATGTTCAGCCAGTGGGTCTGCATCCCTGTTCTTGTCTGAGGCTGGTATGGGCACTGTGGAATAAGTGCTCGCCTTTTTATCCCTTGAAAGGCCCTGAAGGAACCAAACCATTAAGTAGCTCCTCCCACATTTTTCCCGCTCTTTTCTGAGCTTGCTTGGTGAAGATTTTGAAAGTATAGAGAGATGGTTTTCTGTAGTGGGGATATTGCAACAATTGCTCACCTAACATGGAAGCACTTACTAATTAAAGAACAATAGAAAGAACTCCTGTTAGGTGAGCACCTGATGTTCAAATGCAATCCATCCTAAATATTATAACATACACTTCCAAAGTTGCTGTTTAGTTCACAGAACTTCAACCTCAATAGGTAAGCACTTACAAGCTTGAAGCTGTATTTCTATGAGGTTTCAAGACATCTGAAAATCAAAACTGCAATGTTCAGCCAGTTGGCCTGCATCACTGTTCTCATCCGAGGCCGTTCCTGCTATGGGCACTGTGGAAGAAGTGCCCACCTTTTTATCCCTTGAAAGGCCCTCAAGGCACCAAACCATTAAGTAGCTCCTCCCACATTTTCCCGCTCTTTTCTGAGCTTGCTTGGTGAAGATTTTGAAAGTATAGAGAGATGGTTTTCTGTAGTGGGGATATTGCAACAATTGCTCACCTAACATGGAAGCACTTACCAACTAAAGAAAAATAGAAAGAACTCCTGTTAGGTGAGCACCTGATGTTCAAATGCAATTATTCTCTAAATATTATAACATACACTTCCAGAGCTGTTGTTTAGTTAACAGAACTTCAACCTCAATAGGTAAGCACTTACAAGCTTGAAGCTGTATTTCTATGAGGTTTCAAGACATCTGAAATTCAAAACTGCAATGTTCAGCCAATGGGTCTGCATCCCTGTTCTTGTCTGAAGCTGTTCCTGTTATGGGCATTGTGGAAGAAGTGCTCGTCTTTTTATCCCTTGAAAGGCCCTGAAGGCACCAAACCATTAAGAAGCTCCTCCCACATTTTTCCCGCTCTTTTCTGAAGATTTTGAAAGTAGAGAGATGGTTTTCTGTAGTGGAGATATTGCAACAATTGCTCACCTAACATGGAAGCACTTACTAACTAAAGAAAAATAGAAAGAACTCCTGTTAGGTGAGCACCTGATGTTCAAATGCAATCCATCCTAAATATTATAACATACACTTCCAAAATTGCTGTTTAGTTCACAGAACTTCAACCTCAAAAGGGAAGCACTTACACATATATAAAACGCAGGTGCCAACCTTGAAGCTGTATTTCTGTGAGGTTCCAAGACATCTGAAATTCAAAACTGCAATGTTCAGCCAGTGGGTCTGCATCCCTGTTCTTGTCTGAGGCTGGTATGGGCACTGTGGAATAAGTGCTTGCCTTTTTATCCCATGAAAGGCCCTGAAGGCACCAAACCATTAAGTAGCTCCTCCCACATTTTTCCCCGCTCTTTTCTGAGCTTACTTGGTAAAGATTTTGAAAGTAGAGATATGGTTTTTTGTAGTGGAGATATTGCAACAATTGCTCACCTAACATGGAAGCACTTAATAACTAAAGAAAAATAGAAAGAACTCCTGTTAGGTGAACACCTGATGCTCAAATGCAATCCATCCCTAAATATTATACCATGTACTTCCAAAGTTGTTGTTTATTTCACAGAACTTCAAACTCAAAAGGTAAGCACTTACAAGCTTGAAGCTGTATTTCTATGAGGTTTCAAGACATCTGAAATTCAAAACTGCAATGTTCAGCCAAAGGGTCTGCATCCCTGTTCTTGTCTGAGGCTGTTCCTGGTATGGGCACTGTGGAAGAAGTTCTAGCCTTTTTATCCCTTGAAAGGCCCTCAAGGCACCAAACCATTAAGAAGCTCCTCCCACATTTTTCCCGCTCTTTTCTGAGCTTGCTTGGTGAAGATTTTGAAAGTATAGAGAGATGGTTTTCTGTAGTGGAGATATTGCAACAATTGCTCACCCAACATGGAAGCACTTACTAACTAAAGAAAAATAGAAAGAACTCCTGTTAGGTGAGCACCTGATGCTCAAATGCAATCCATCCCTAAATATTATACCATGTACTTCCAGAGTTGTTGTTTATTTCACAGAACTTCAAACTCAAAAGGTAAGCACTTACAAGCTTGAAGCTGTATTTCTATGAGGTTTCAAGACATCTGAAATTCAAAACTGCAATGTTCAGCCAAAGGGTCTGCATCCCTGTTCTTGTCTGAGGCTGGTATGGGCACTGTGGAATAAGTGCTCGCCTTTTTATCCCTTGAAAGGCCCTGAAGGCACCAAACCATTAAGTAGCTCCTCCCACATTTTTCCCGCTCTTTTCTGAGATTGCTTGGTGAAGATTTTGAAAGTATAGAGAGATGGTTTTCTGTAGTGGAGATATTGCAACAATTGCTCACCTAACATGGAAGCACTTACTAACTAAAGAAAAATAGAAAGAACTCCTGTTAGGTGAGCACCTGATGCTCAAATACAATTATTCTCTAAATATTATAACATACACTTCCAGAGCTGTTGTTTAGTTAACAGAACTTCAAACTCAATAGGTAAGCACTTACAAGCTTGAAGCAGTATTTCGCCTTTTTATCCCTTGAAAGGCCCTGAAGGCACCAAACCATTAAGAAGCTCCTCCCACATTTTTCCCGCTCTTTCCTGAGCTTGCTTGGTGAAGATTTTGAAAGTATAGAGAGATGGTTTTCTGTAGTGGGGATATTGCAACAATTGCTCACCTAACATGGAAGCACTTACTAACTAAAGAAAAATAGAAAGAACTCCTGTTAGGTGAACACCTGATGCTCAAATGCAATCCATCCCTAAATATTATACCATGTACTTCCAGAGTTGTTGTTTATTTCACAGAACTTCAAACTCAAAAGGTAAGCACTTACAAGCTTGAAGCTGTATTTCTATGAGGTTTCAAGACATCTGAAATTCAAAACTGCAATGTTCAGCCAGTTGGCCTGCATCACTGTTCTCATCCGAGGCCGTTCCTGCTATGGGCACTGTGGAAGAAGTGCCCACCTTTTTATCCCTTGAAAGGCCCTCAAGGCACCAAACCATTAAGTAGCTACTCCCACATTTTTCCCGCTCATTTCTGAGCTTGCTTGGTGAAGATTTTGAAAGTATAGAGAGATGGTTTTCTGTAAAGGGGATATTGCAACAATTGCTCACCTAACATGGAAGCACTTACTAACTAAAGAAAAATAGAAAGAACTCCTGTTAGGTGAGCACCTGATGTTCAAATGCAATCCATCCTAAATATTATAACATACACTTCCAAAGTTGCTGTTTAGTTCACAGAACTTCAACCTCAAAAGGTAAGCACTTATAACCATGAAGCTGTATTTCTATGAGGTTTCAAGACATCTGAAATTCAAAACTGCAATGTTCAGCCAATGGGTCTGCATCCCTGTTCTTGTCTGAGGCTGTTCCTGTTATGGGCACTGTGGAAGAAGTGCTCGCCTTTTTATCCCTTGAAAGGCCCTGAAGGCACCAAACCATTAAGAAGCTCCTCCCACATTTTTCCCGCTCTTTTCTGAGCTTGCATGGTGAAGATTATGAAAGTATAGAGAGATGGTTTTCTGTAGTGGAGATATTGCAACAATTGCTCACCTAACATGGAAGCACTTACTAACTAAAGAAAAATAGAAAGAACTCCTGTTAGGTGAGCACCTGATGTTCAAATGCAATCCATCGTAATATTATAACATACACTTCCAAAATTGCTGTTTAGTTCACAGAACTTCAACCTCAAAGGGGAATCACTTACACATATATAAAACGCAGGTGCCAACCTTGAAGCTGTATTTCTGTGAGGTTCCAAGACATCTGAAATTCAAAACTGCAATGTTCAGCCAGTGGGTCTGCATCCCTGTTCTTGTCTGAGGCTGGTATGGGCACTGTGGAATAAGTGCTCGCCTTTTTATCCCTTGAAAGGCCCTGAAGGCACCAAACCATTAAGTAGCTCCTCCCACATTTTTACCGCTCTTTTCTGAGCTTGCTTGGTGAAGATTTTGAAAGTATAGAGAGATGGTTTTCTGTAGTGGAGAAATTGCAACAATTGCTCACCTAACATGGAAGCACTTACTAACTAAAGAAAAATAGAAAGAACACCTGTTAGGTGAGCACCTGATGTTCA
This sequence comes from Ambystoma mexicanum, assembly GCF_040938575.1. Classification (NCBI taxonomy): domain Eukaryota; kingdom Metazoa; phylum Chordata; class Amphibia; order Caudata; family Ambystomatidae; genus Ambystoma; species Ambystoma mexicanum. The sequence goes on along the minus strand of NC_090941.1, from coordinate 1,148,382,679 downwards.
AATGCAATCCATCCTAAATATTATAACATACACTTCCAAAGTTGCTGTTTAGTTCACAGAACTTCAACCTCAAAAGGTAAGCACTTATAACCATGAAGCTGCATTTCTATGAGGTTTCAAGACATCTGAAATTCAAAACTGCAATGTTCAGCCAATGGGTCTGCATCCCTGTTCTTGTCTGAGGCTGTTCCTGTTATGGGCACTGTGGAAGAAGTGCTCGCCTTTTTATCCCTTGAAAGGCCCTGAAGGCACCAAACCATTTAGTAGCTCCTCCCACATTTTTCCCGCTCTTTTCTGAGCTTGCTTGGTGATGATTTTGAAAGTATAGAGAGATGGTTTTCTGTAGTGGGGATATTGCAACAATTGCTCACCTAACATGGAAGCACTTACTAACTAAAGAAAAATAGAAAGAACTCCTGTTAGGTGAACACCTGATGCTCAAATGCAATCCATCCCTAAATATTATACCATGTACTTCCAGAGTTGTTGTTTATTTCACAGAACTTCAAACTCAAAAGGTAAGCACTTACAAGCTTGAAGCTGTATTTCTATGAGGTTTCAAGACATCTGAAATTCAAAACTGCAATGTTCAGCCAAAGGGTCTGCATCCCTGTTCTTGTCTGAGGCTGGTATGGGCACTGTGGAATAAGTGCTCGCCTTTTTATCCCTTGAAAGGCCCTGAAGGCACCAAACCATTAAGTAGCTCCTCCCACATTTTTCCCGCTCTTTTCTGAGCTTACTTGGTAAAGATTTTGAAAGTAGAGATATGGTTTTTTGTAGTGGAGATATTGCAACAATTGCTCACCTAACATGGAAGCACTTAATAACTAAAGAAAAATAGAAAGAACTCCTGTTAGGTGAACACCTGATGCTCAAATGCAATCCATCCCTAAATATTATACCATGTACTTCCAAAGTTGTTGTTTATTTCACAGAACTTCAAACTCAAAAGGTAAGCACTTACAAGCTTGAAGCTGTATTTCTATGAGGTTTCAAGACATCTGAAATTCAAAACTGCAATGTTCAGCCAAAGGGTCTGCATCCCTGTTCTTGTCTGAGGCTGTTCCTGGTATGGGCACTGTGGAAGAAGTTCTAGCCTTTTTATCCCTTGAAAGGCCCTCAAGGCACCAAACCATTAAGAAGCTCCTCCCACATTTTTCCCGCTCTTTTCTGAGCTTGCTTGGTGAAGATTTTGAAAGTAGAGAGATGGTTTTCTGTAGTGGAGATATTGCAACAATTGCTCACCCAACATGGAAGCACTTACTAACTAAAGAAAAATAGAAAGAACTCCTGTTAGGTGAGCACCTGATGTTCAAATGCAATCCATCCTAAATATTATAACATACACTTCCAAAGTTGCTGTTTAGTTCACAGAACTTCAACCTCAAAAGGTAAGCACTTATAACCATGAAGCTGTATTTCTATGAGGTTTCAAGACATCTGAAATTCAAAACTGCAATGTTCAGCCAATGGGTCTGCATCCCTGTTCTTGTCTGAGGCTGTTCCTGTTATGGGCACTGTGGAAGAAGTGCTCGCCTTTTTATCCCTTGAAAGGCCCTGAAGGCACCAAACCATTAAGTAGCTCCTCCCACATTTTTCCCGCTCTTTTCTGAGCTTGCTTGGTGAAGATTTTGAAAGTATAGAGAGATGGTTTTCTGTAGTGGGGATATTGCAACAATTGCTCACCTAACATGGAAGCACTTACTAACTAAAGAAAAATAGAAAGAACTCCCGTTAGGTGAGCACCTGATGTTCAAATGCAATCCATCCTAAATATTATAACATACACTTCCAAAGTTGCTGTTTAGTTCACAGAACTTCAACCTCAATAGGTAAGCACGTACAAGCTTGAAGCTGTATTTCTATGAGGTTTCAAGACATCTGAAATTCAAAACTGCAATGTTCAGCCAGTTGGCCTGCATCACTGTTCTCATCCGAGGCCGTTCCTGCTATGGGCACTGTGGAAGAAGTGCCCACCTTTTTATCCCTTGAAAGGCCCTCAAGGCACCAAACCATTAAGTAGCTCCTCCCACATTTTTCCCGCTCTTTTCTGAGCTTGCTTGGTGAAGATTTTGAAAGTATAGAGAGATGGTTTTCTGTAGTGGGGATATTGCAACAATTGCTCACCTAACATGGAAGCACTTACTAACTAAAGAAAAATAGAAAGAACTCCTGTTAGGTGAGCACCTGATGTTCAAATGCAATCCATCGTAATATTATAACATACACTTCCAAAATTGCTGTTTAGTTCACAGAACTTCAACCTCAAAGGGGAAGCACTTACACATATATAAAACGCAGGTGCCAACCTTGAAGCTGTATTTCTGTGAGGTTCCAAGACATCTGAAATTCAAAACTGCAATGTTCAGCCAGTGGGTCTGCATCCCTGTTCTTGTCTGAGGCTGGTATGGGCACTGTGGAATAAGTGCTCATCTTTTTATCCCTTGAAAGGCCCTAAAGGCACCAAACCATTAAGTAGCTCCTCCCACATTTTTCCCACATATTATAACATACACTTCCAAAGTTGCTGTTTAGTTCACAGAACTTCAACCTCAATAGGTAAGCACTTACAAGCTTGAAGCTGTATTTCTATGAGGTTTCAAGACATCTGAAATTCAAAACTGCAATGTTCAGCCAGTTGGCCTGCATCACTGTTCTCATCCGAGGCCGTTCCTGCTATGGGCACTGTGGAAGAAGTGCCCACCTTTTTATCCCTTGAAAGGCCCTCAAGGCACCAAACCATTAAGTAGCTCCTCCCACATTTTTCCCGCTCTTTTCTGAGCTTGCTTGGTGAAGATTTTGAAAGTAGAGAGATGGTTTTCTGTAGTGGAGATATTGCAACAATTGCTCACCTAACATGGAAGCACTTACTAACTAAAGAAAAATAGAAAGAACTCCTGTTAGGTGAGCACCTGATGTTCAAATGCAATCCATCCTAAATATTACAACATACACTTCCAAAATTGCTGTTTAGTTCACAGAACTTCAACCTCAAAAGGGAAGCACTTACACATATATAAAACGCAGGTGCCAACCTTGAAGCTGTATTTCTGTGAGGTTCCAAGACATCTGAAATTCAAAACTGCAATATTCAGCCAGAGGGTCTGCATCCCTGTTCTTGTCTGAGGCTGGTATGGGCACTGTGGAATAAGTGCTTGCCTTTTTATCCCTTGAAAGGCCCTGAAGGCACCAAACCATTAAGAAGCTCATCCCACATTTTTCCCGCTCTTTTCTGAGCTTACTTGGTAAAGATTTTGAAAGTAGAGAGATGGTTTTTTGTAGTGGAGATATTGCAACAATTGCTCACCTAACATGGAAGCACTTACTAACTAAAGAAAAATAGAAAGAACTCCTGTTAGGTGAACATCTGATGCTCAAATGCAATCCATCCCTAAATATTATACCATGTACTTCCAGAGTTGTTGTTTATTTCACAGAACTTCAAACTCAAAAGGTAAGCACTTACAAGCTTGAATCTGTATTTCTATGAGGTTTCAAGACATCTGAAATTCAAAACTGCAATGTTCAGCCAAAGGGTCTGCATCCCTGTTCTTGTCTGAGGCTGTTCCTGGTATGGGCACTGTGGAAGAAGTTCTAGCCTTTTTATCCCTTGATAGTCCCTGAAGGCACCAAACCATTAAGAAGCTCCTCCCACATTTTTCCCGCTCTTTTCTGAGCTTGCTTGGTGAAGATTTTGAAAGTATAGAGAGATAGTTTTCTGTAGTGGAGATATTGCAACAATTGCTCACCTAACATGGAAGCACTTACTAACTAAAGACAAATAGAAAGAACTCCTGTTAGGTGAGCACCTGATGTTCAAATGCAATCCATCCTAATATTATAACATACACTTCCAAAATTGCTGTTTAGTTCACAGAACTTCAACCTCAAAAGGGAAGCACTTACACATATATAAAACGCAGGTGCCAACCTTGAAGCTGTATTTCTGTGAGGTTCCAAGACATCTGAAATTCAAAACTGCAATGTTCAGCCAGTGGGTCTGCATCCCTGTTCTTGTCTGAGGCTGGTATGGGCACTGTGGAATAAGTGCTCGCCTTTTTATCCCTTGAAAGGCCCTGAAGGAACCAAACCATTAAGTAGCTCCTCCCACATTTTTCCCGCTCTTTTCTGAGCTTGCTTGGTGAAGATTTTGAAAGTATAGAGAGATGGTTTTCTGTAGTGGGGATATTGCAACAATTGCTCACCTAACATGGAAGCACTTACTAATTAAAGAAAAATAGAAAGAACTCCTGTTAGGTGAGCACCTGATGTTCAAATGCAATCCATCCTAAATATTATAACATACACTTCCAAAGTTGCTGTTTAGTTCACAGAACTTCAACCTCAATAGGTAAGCACTTACAAGCTTGAAGCTGTATTTCTATGAGGTTTCAAGACATCTGAAAATCAAAACTGCAATGTTCAGCCAGTTGGCCTGCATCACTGTTCTCATCCGAGGCCGTTCCTGCTATGGGCACTGTGGAAGAAGTGCCCACCTTTTTATCCCTTGAAAGGCCCTCAAGGCACCAAACCATTAAGTAGCTCCTCCCACATTTTCCCGCTCTTTTCTGAGCTTGCTTGGTGAAGATTTTGAAAGTATAGAGAGATGGTTTTCTGTAGTGGGGATATTGCAACAATTGCTCACCTAACATGGAAGCACTTACCAACTAAAGAAAAATAGAAAGAACTCCTGTTAGGTGAGCACCTGATGTTCAAATGCAATTATTCTCTAAATATTATAACATACACTTCCAGAGCTGTTGTTTAGTTAACAGAACTTCAACCTCAATAGGTAAGCACTTACAAGCTTGAAGCTGTATTTCTATGAGGTTTCAAGACATCTGAAATTCAAAACTGCAATGTTCAGCCAATGGGTCTGCATCCCTGTTCTTGTCTGAAGCTGTTCCTGTTATGGGCATTGTGGAAGAAGTGCTCGTCTTTTTATCCCTTGAAAGGCCCTGAAGGCACCAAACCATTAAGAAGCTCCTCCCACATTTTTCCCGCTCTTTTCTGAAGATTTTGAAAGTAGAGAGATGGTTTTCTGTAGTGGAGATATTGCAACAATTGCTCACCTAACATGGAAGCACTTACTAACTAAAGAAAAATAGAAAGAACTCCTGTTAGGTGAGCACCTGATGTTCAAATGCAATCCATCCTAAATATTATAGCATACACTTCCAAAATTGCTGTTTAGTTCACAGAACTTCAACCTCAAAAGGGAAGCACTTACACATATATAAAACGCAGGTGCCAACCTTGAAGCTGTATTTCTGTGAGGTTCCAAGACATCTGAAATTCAAAACTGCAATGTTCAGCCAGTGGGTCTGCATCCCTGTTCTTGTCTGAGGCTGGTATGGGCACTGTGGAATAAGTGCTTGCCTTTTTATCCCATGAAAGGCCCTGAAGGCACCAAACCATTAAGTAGCTCCTCCCACATTTTTCCCGCTCTTTTCTGAGCTTACTTGGTAAAGATTTTGAAAGTAGAGATATGGTTTTTTGTAGTGGAGATATTGCAACAATTGCTCACCTAACATGGAAGCACTTAATAACTAAAGAAAAATAGAAAGAACTCCTGTTAGGTGAACACCTGATGCTCAAATGCAATCCATCCCTAAATATTATACCATGTACTTCCAAAGTTGTTGTTTATTTCACAGAACTTCAAACTCAAAAGGTAAGCACTTACAAGCTTGAAGCTGTATTTCTATGAGGTTTCAAGACATCTGAAATTCAAAACTGCAATGTTCAGCCAAAGGGTCTGCATCCCTGTTCTTGTCTGAGGCTGTTCCTGGTATGGGCACTGTGGAAGAAGTTCTAGCCTTTTTATCCCTTGAAAGGCCCTCAAGGCACCAAACCATTAAGAAGCTCCTCCCACATTTTTCCCGCTCTTTTCTGAGCTTGCTTGGTGAAGATTTTGAAAGTATAGAGAGATGGTTTTCTGTAGTGGAGATATTGCAACAATTGCTCACCCAACATGGAAGCACTTACTAACTAAAGAAAAATAGAAAGAACTCCTGTTAGGTGAGCACCTGATGTTCAAATGCAATCCATCCTAAATATTATAACATACACTTCCAAAGTTGTTGTTTAGTTCACAGAACTTCAACCTCAAAAGGTAAGCACTTATAACCATGAAGCTGTATTTCTATGAGGTTTCAAGACATCTGAAATTCAAAACTGCAATGTTCAGCCAATGGGTCTGCATCCCTGTTCTTGTCTGAGGCTGTTCCTGTTATGGGCACTGTGGAAGAAGTGCTCGCCTTTTTATCCCTTGAAAGGCCCTGAAGGCACCAAACCATTAAGTAGCTCCTCCCACATTTTTCCCGCTCTTTTCTGAGCTTGCTTGGTGAAGATTTTGAAAGTATAGAGAGATGGTTTTCTGTAGTGGGGATATTGCAACAATTGCTCACCTAACATGGAAGCACTTACTAACTAAAGAAAAATAGAAAGAACTCCTGTTAGGTGAGCACCTGATGTTCAAATGCAATCCATCCTAAATATTATAACATACACTTCCAAAGTTGCTGTTTAGTTCACAGAACTTCAACCTCAATAGGTAAGCACTTACAAGCTTGAAGCTGTATTTCTATGAGGTTTCAAGACATCTGAAATTCAAAACTGCAATGTTCAGCCAGTTGGCCTGCATCACTGTTCTCATCCGAGGCCGTTCCTGCTATGGGCACTGTGGAAGAAGTGCCCACCTTTTTATCCCTTGAAAGGCCCTCAAGGCACCAAACCATTAAGTAGCTCCTCCCACATTTTTCCCGCTCTTTTCTGAGCTTGCTTGGTGAAGATTTTGAAAGTATAGAGAGATGGTTTTCTGTAAAGGGGATATTGCAACAATTGCTCACCTAACATGGAAGCACTTACTAACTAAAGAAAAATAGAAAGAACTCCTGTTAGGTGAGCACCTGATGTTCAAATGCAATCCATCCTAAATATTATAACATACACTTCCAAAGTTGCTGTTTAGTTCACAGAACTTCAACCTCAAAAGGTAAGCACTTATAACCATGAAGCTGTATTTCTATGAGGTTTCAAGACATCTGAAATTCAAAACTGCAATGTTCAGCCAATGGGTCTGCATCCCTGTTCTTGTCTGAGGCTGTTCCTGTTATGGGCACTGTGGAAGAAGTGCTCGCCTTTTTATCCCTTGAAAGGCCCTGAAGGCACCAAACCATTAAGAAGCTCCTCCCACATTTTTCCCGCTCTTTTCTGAGCTTGCTTGGTGAAGATTATGAAAGTATAGAGAGATGGTTTTCTGTAGTGGAGATATTGCAACAATTGCTCACCTAACATGGAAGCACTTACTAACTAAAGAAAAATAGAAAGAACTCCTGTTAGGTGAGCACCTGATGTTCAAATGCAATCCATCGTAATATTATAACATACACTTCCAAAATTGCTGTTTAGTTCACAGAACTTCAACCTCAAAGGGGAAGCACTTACACATATATAAAACGCAGGTGCCAACCTTGAAGCTGTATTTCTGTGAGGTTCCAAGACATCTGAAATTCAAAACTGCAATGTTCAGCCAGTGGGTCTGCATCCCTGTTCTTGTCTGAGGCTGGTATGGGCACTGTGGAATAAGTGCTCATCTTTTTATCCCTTGAAAGGCCCTAAAGGCACCAAACCATTAAGTAGCTCCTCCCACATTTTTCCCACATATTATAACATACACTTCCAAAGTTGCTGTTTAGTTCACAGAACTTCAACCTCAATAGGTAAGCACTTACAAGCTTGAAGCTGTATTTCTATGAGGTTTCAAGACATCTGAAATTCAAAACTGCAATGTTCAGCCAGTTGGCCTGCATCACTGTTCTCATCCGAGGCCGTTCCTGCTATGGGCACTGTGGAAGAAGTGCCCACCTTTTTATCCCTTGAAAGGCCCTCAAGGCACCAAACCATTAAGTAGCTCCTCCCACATTTTTCCCGCTCTTTTCTGAGCTTGCTTGGTGAAGATTTTGAAAGTAGAGAGATGGTTTTCTGTAGTGGAGATATTGCAACAATTGCTCACCTAACATGGAAGCACTTACTAACTAAAGAAAAATAGAAAGAACTCCTGTTAGGTGAGCACCTGATGTTCAAATGCAATCCATCCTAAATATTATAACATACACTTCCAAAATTGCTGTTTAGTTCACAGAACTTCAACCTCAAAAGGGAAGCACTTACACATATATAAAACGCAGGTGCCAACCTTGAAGCTGTATTTCTGTGAGGTTCCAAGACATCTGAAATTCAAAACTGCAATATTCAGCCAGTGGGTCTGCATCCCTGTTCTTGTCTGAGGCTGGTATGGGCACTGTGGAATAAGTGCTTGCCTTTTTATCCCTTGAAAGGCCCTGAAGGCACCAAACCATTAAGAAGCTCATCCCACATTTTTCCCGCTCTTTTCTGAGCTTACTTGGTAAAGATTTTGAAAGTAGAGAGATGGTTTTTTGTAGTGGAGATATTGCAACAATTGCTCACCTAACATGGAAGCACTTACTAACTAAAGAAAAATAGAAAGAACTCCTGTTAGGTGAACATCTGATGCTCAAATGCAATCCATCCCTAAATATTATACCATGTACTTCCAGAGTTGTTGTTTATTTCACAGAACTTCAAACTCAAAAGGTAAGCACTTACAAGCTTGAATCTGTATTTCTATGAGGTTTCAAGACATCTGAAATTCAAAACTGCAATGTTCAGCCAAAGGGTCTGCATCCCTGTTCTTGTCTGAGGCTGTTCCTGGTATGGGCACTGTGGAAGAAGTTCTAGCCTTTTTATCCCTTGATAGTCCCTGAAGGCACCAAACCATTAAGAAGCTCCTCCCACATTTTTCCCGCTCTTTTCTGAGCTTGCTTGGTGAAGATTTTGAAAGTATAGAGAGATAGTTTTCTGTAGTGGAGATATTGCAACAATTGCTCACCTAACATGGAAGCACTTACTAACTAAAGACAAATAGAAAGAACTCCTGTTAGGTGAGCACCTGATGTTCAAATGCAATCCATCCTAATATTATAACATACACTTCCAAAATTGCTGTTTAGTTCACAGAACTTCAACCTCAAAAGGGAAGCACTTACACATATATAAAACGCAGGTGCCAACCTTGAAGCTGTATTTCTGTGAGGTTCCAAGACATCTGAAATTCAAAACTGCAATGTTCAGCCAGTGGGTCTGCATCCCTGTTCTTGTCTGAGGCTGGTATGGGCACTGTGGAATAAGTGCTCGCCTTTTTATCCCTTGAAAGGCCCTGAAGGAACCAAACCATTAAGTAGCTCCTCCCACATTTTTCCCGCTCTTTTCTGAGCTTGCTTGGTGAAGATTTTGAAAGTATAGAGAGATGGTTTTCTGTAGTGGGGATATTGCAACAATTGCTCACCTAACATGGAAGCACTTACTAATTAAAGAAAAATAGAAAGAACTCCTGTTAGGTGAGCACCTGATGTTCAAATGCAATCCATCCTAAATATTATAACATACACTTCCAAAGTTGCTGTTTAGTTCACAGAACTTCAACCTCAATAGGTAAGCACTTACAAGCTTGAAGCTGTATTTCTATGAGGTTTCAAGACATCTGAAAATCAAAACTGCAATGTTCAGCCAGTTGGCCTGCATCACTGTTCTCATCCGAGGCCGTTCCTGCTATGGGCACTGTGGAAGAAGTGCCCACCTTTTTATCCCTTGAAAGGCCCTCAAGGCACCAAACCATTAAGTAGCTCCTCCCACATTTTCCCGCTCTTTTCTGAGCTTGCTTGGTGAAGATTTTGAAAGTATAGAGAGATGGTTTTCTGTAGTGGGGATATTGCAACAATTGCTCACCTAACATGGAAGCACTTACCAACTAAAGAAAAATAGAAAGAACTCCTGTTAGGTGAGCACCTGATGTTCAAATGCAATTATTCTCTAAATATTATAACATACACTTCCAGAGCTGTTGTTTAGTTAACAGAACTTCAACCTCAATAGGTAAGCACTTACAAGCTTGAAGCTGTATTTCTATGAGGTTTCAAGACATCTGAAATTCAAAACTGCAATGTTCAGCCAATGGGTCTGCATCCCTGTTCTTGTCTGAAGCTGTTCCTGTTATGGGCATTGTGGAAGAAGTGCTCGTCTTTTTATCCCTTGAAAGGCCCTGAAGGCACCAAACCATTAAGAAGCTCCTCCCACATTTTTCCCGCTCTTTTCTGAAGATTTTGAAAGTAGAGAGATGGTTTTCTGTAGTGGAGATATTGCAACAATTGCTCACCTAACATGGAAGCACTTACTAACTAAAGAAAAATAGAAAGAACTCCTGTTAGGTGAGCACCTGATGTTCAAATGCAATCCATCCTAAATATTATAGCATACACTTCCAAAATTGCTGTTTAGTTCACAGAACTTCAACCTCAAAAGGGAAGCACTTACACATATATAAAACGCAGGTGCCAACCTTGAAGCTGTATTTCTGTGAGGTTCCAAGACATCTGAAATTCAAAACTGCAATGTTCAGCCAGTGGGTCTGCATCCCTGTTCTTGTCTGAGGCTGGTATGGGCACTGTGGAATAAGTGCTTGCCTTTTTATCCCATGAAAGGCCCTGAAGGCACCAAACCATTAAGTAGCTCCTCCCACATTTTTCCCGCTCTTTTCTGAGCTTACTTGGTAAAGATTTTGAAAGTAGAGATATGGTTTTTTGTAGTGGAGATATTGCAACAATTGCTCACCTAACATGGAAGCACTTAATAACTAAAGAAAAATAGAAAGAACTCCTGTTAGGTGAACACCTGATGCTCAAATGCAATCCATCCCTAAATATTATACCATGTACTTCCAAAGTTGTTGTTTATTTCACAGAACTTCAAACTCAAAAGGTAAGCACTTACAAGCTTGAAGCTGTATTTCTATGAGGTTTCAAGACATCTGAAATTCAAAACTGCAATGTTCAGCCAAAGGGTCTGCATCCCTGTTCTTGTCTGAGGCTGTTCCTGGTATGGGCACTGTGGAAGAAGTTCTAGCCTTTTTATCCCTTGAAAGGCCCTCAAGGCACCAAACCATTAAGAAGCTCCTCCCACATTTTTCCCGCTCTTTTCTGAGCTTGCTTGGTGAAGATTTTGAAAGTATAGAGAGATGGTTTTCTGTAGTGGAGATATTGCAACAATTGCTCACCCAACATGGAAGCACTTACTAACTAAAGAAAAATAGAAAGAACTCCTGTTAGGTGAGCACCTGATGTTCAAATGCAATCCATCCTAAATATTATAACATACACTTCCAAAGTTGTTGTTTAGTTCACAGAACTTCAACCTCAAAAGGTAAGCACTTATAACCATGAAGCTGTATTTCTATGAGGTTTCAAGACATCTGAAATTCAAAACTGCAATGTTCAGCCAATGGGTCTGCATCCCTGTTCTTGTCTGAGGCTGTTCCTGTTATGGGCACTGTGGAAGAAGTGCTCGCCTTTTTATCCCTTGAAAGGCCCTGAAGGCACCAAACCATTAAGTAGCTCCTCCCACATTTTTCCCGCTCTTTTCTGAGCTTGCTTGGTGAAGATTTTGAAAGTATAGAGAGATGGTTTTCTGTAGTGGGGATATTGCAACAATTGCTCACCTAACATGGAAGCACTTACTAACTAAAGAAAAATAGAAAGAACTCCTGTTAGGTGAGCACCTGATGTTCAAATGCAATCCATCCTAAATATTATAACATACACTTCCAAAGTTGCTGTTTAGTTCACAGAACTTCAACCTCAATAGGTAAGCACTTACAAGCTTGAAGCTGTATTTCTATGAGGTTTCAAGACATCTGAAATTCAAAACTGCAATGTTCAGCCAGTTGGCCTGCATCACTGTTCTCATCCGAGGCCGTTCCTGCTATGGGCACTGTGGAAGAAGTGCCCACCTTTTTATCCCTTGAAAGGCCCTCAAGGCACCAAACCATTAAGTAGCTCCTCCCACATTTTTCCCGCTCTTTTCTGAGCTTGCTTGGTGAAGATTTTGAAAGTATAGAGAGATGGTTTTCTGTAAAGGGGATATTGCAACAATTGCTCACCTAACATGGAAGCACTTACTAACTAAAGAAAAATAGAAAGAACTCCTGTTAGGTGAGCACCTGATGTTCAAATGCAATCCATCCTAAATATTATAACATACACTTCCAAAGTTGCTGTTTAGTTCACAGAACTTCAACCTCAAAAGGTAAGCACTTATAACCATGAAGCTGTATTTCTATGAGGTTTCAAGACATCTGAAATTCAAAACTGCAATGTTCAGCCAATGGGTCTGCATCCCTGTTCTTGTCTGAGGCTGTTCCTGTTATGGGCACTGTGGAAGAAGTGCTCGCCTTTTTATCCCTTGAAAGGCCCTGAAGGCACCAAACCATTAAGAAGCTCCTCCCACATTTTTCCCGCTCTTTTCTGAGCTTGCTTGGTGAAGATTATGAAAGTATAGAGAGATGGTTTTCTGTAGTGGAGATATTGCAACAATTGCTCACCTAACATGGAAGCACTTACTAACTAAAGAAAAATAGAAAGAACTCCTGTTAGGTGAGCACCTGATGTTCAAATGCAATCCATCGTAATATTATAACATACACTTCCAAAATTGCTGTTTAGTTCACAGAACTTCAACCTCAAAGGGGAAGCACTTACACATATATAAAACGCAGGTGCCAACCTTGAAGCTGTATTTCTGTGAGGTTCCAAGACATCTGAAATTCAAAACTGCAATGTTCAGCCAGTGGGTCTGCATCCCTGTTCTTGTCTGAGGCTGGTATGGGCACTGTGGAATAAGTGCTCATCTTTTTATCCCTTGAAAGGCCCTAAAGGCACCAAACCATTAAGTAGCTCCTCCCACATTTTTCCCACATATTATAACATACACTTCCAAAGTTGCTGTTTAGTTCACAGAACTTCAACCTCAATAGGTAAGCACTTACAAGCTTGAAGCTGTATTTCTATGAGGTTTCAAGACATCTGAAATTCAAAACTGCAATGTTCAGCCAGTTGGCCTGCATCACTGTTCTCATCCGAGGCCGTTCCTGCTATGGGCACTGTGGAAGAAGTGCCCACCTTTTTATCCCTTGAAAGGCCCTCAAGGCACCAAACCATTAAGTAGCTCCTCCCACATTTTTCCCGCTCTTTTCTGAGCTTGCTTGGTGAAGATTTTGAAAGTAGAGAGATGGTTTTCTGTAGTGGAGATATTGCAACAATTGCTCACCTAACATGGAAGCACTTACTAACTAAAGAAAAATAGAAAGAACTCCTGTTAGGTGAGCACCTGATGTTCAAATGCAATCCATCCTAAATATTATAACATACACTTCCAAAATTGCTGTTTAGTTCACAGAACTTCAACCTCAAAAGGGAAGCACTTACACATATATAAAACGCAGGTGCCAACCTTGAAGCTGTATTTCTGTGAGGTTCCAAGACATCTGAAATTCAAAACTGCAATATTCAGCCAGTGGGTCTGCATCCCTGTTCTTGTCTGAGGCTGGTATGGGCACTGTGGAATAAGTGCTTGCCTTTTTATCCCTTGAAAGGCCCTGAAGGCACCAAACCATTAAGAAGCTCATCCCACATTTTTCCCGCTCTTTTCTGAGCTTACTTGGTAAAGATTTTGAAAGTAGAGAGATGGTTTTTTGTAGTGGAGATATTGCAACAATTGCTCACCTAACATGGAAGCACTTACTAACTAAAGAAAAATAGAAAGAACTCCTGTTAGGTGAACATCTGATGCTCAAATGCAATCCATCCCTAAATATTATACCATGTACTTCCAGAGTTGTTGTTTATTTCACAGAACTTCAAACTCAAAAGGTAAGCACTTACAAGCTTGAATCTGTATTTCTATGAGGTTTCAAGACATCTGAAATTCAAAACTGCAATGTTCAGCCAAAGGGTCTGCATCCCTGTTCTTGTCTGAGGCTGTTCCTGGTATGGGCACTGTGGAAGAAGTTCTAGCCTTTTTATCCCTTGATAGTCCCTGAAGGCACCAAACCATTAAGAAGCTCCTCCCACATTTTTCCCGCTCTTTTCTGAGCTTGCTTGGTGAAGATTTTGAAAGTATAGAGAGATAGTTTTCTGTAGTGGAGATATTGCAACAATTGCTCACCTAACATGGAAGCACTTACTAACTAAAGACAAATAGAAAGAACTCCTGTTAGGTGAGCACCTGATGTTCAAATGCAATCCATCCTAATATTATAACATACACTTCCAAAATTGCTGTTTAGTTCACAGAACTTCAACCTCAAAAGGGAAGCACTTACACATATATAAAACGCAGGTGCCAACCTTGAAGCTGTATTTCTGTGAGGTTCCAAGACATCTGAAATTCAAAACTGCAATGTTCAGCCAGTGGGTCTGCATCCCTGTTCTTGTCTGAGGCTGGTATCGGCACTGTGGAATAAGTGCTCGCCTTTTTATCCCTTGAAAGGCCCTGAAGGAACCAAACCATTAAGTAGCTCCTCCCACATTTTTCCCGCTCTTTTCTGAGCTTGCTTGGTGAAGATTTTGAAAGTATAGAGAGATGGTTTTCTGTAGTGGGGATATTGCAACAATTGCTCACCTAACATGGAAGCACTTACTAATTAAAGAAAAATAGAAAGAACTCCTGTTAGGTGAGCACCTGATGTTCAAATGCAATACATCCTAAATATTATAACATACACTTCCAAAGTTGCTGTTTAGTTCACAGAACTTCAACCTCAATAGGTAAGCACTTACAAGCTTGAAGCTGTATTTCTATGAGGTTTCAAGACATCTGAAAATCAAAACTGCAATGTTCAGCCAGTTGGCCTGCATCACTGTTCTCATCCGAGGCCGTTCCTGCTATGGGCACTGTGGAAGAAGTGCCCACCTTTTTATCCCTTGAAAGGCCCTCAAGGCACCAAACCATTAAGTAGCTCCTCCCACATTTTCCCGCTCTTTTCTGAGCTTGCTTGGTGAAGATTTTGAAAGTATAGAGAGATGGTTTTCTGTAGTGGGGATATTGCAACAATTGCTCACCTAACATGGAAGCACTTACCAACTAAAGAAAAATAGAAAGAACTCCTGTTAGGTGAGCACCTGATGTTCAAATGCAATTATTCTCTAAATATTATAACATACACTTCCAGAGCTGTTGTTTAGTTAACAGAACTTCAACCTCAATAGGTAAGCACTTACAAGCTTGAAGCTGTATTTCTATGAGGTTTCAAGACATCTGAAATTCAAAACTGCAATGTTCAGCCAATGGGTCTGCATCCCTGTTCTTGTCTGAAGCTGTTCCTGTTATGGGCATTGTGGAAGAAGTGCTCGTCTTTTTATCCCTTGAAAGGCCCTGAAGGCACCAAACCATTAAGAAGCTCCTCCCACATTTTTCCCGCTCTTTTCTGAAGATTTTGAAAGTAGAGAGATGGTTTTCTGTAGTGGAGATATTGCAACAATTGCTCACCTAACATGGAAGCACTTACTAACTAAAGAAAAATAGAAAGAACTCCTGTTAGGTGAGCACCTGATGTTCAAATGCAATCCATCCTAAATATTATAACATACACTTCCAAAATTGCTGTTTAGTTCACAGAACTTCAACCTCAAAAGGGAAGCACTTACACATATATAAAACGCAGGTGCCAACCTTGAAGCTGTATTTCTGTGAGGTTCCAAGACATCTGAAATTCAAAACTGCAATGTTCAGCCAGTGGGTCTGCATCCCTGTTCTTGTCTGAGGCTGGTATGGGCACTGTGGAATAAGTGCTTGCCTTTTTATCCCATGAAAGGCCCTGAAGGCACCAAACCATTAAGTAGCTCCTCCCACATTTTTCCCGCTCTTTTCTGAGCTTACTTGGTAAAGATTTTGAAAGTAGAGATATGGTTTTTTGTAGTGGAGATATTGCAACAATTGCTCACCTAACATGGAAGCACTTAATAACTAAAGAAAAATAGAAAGAACTCCTGTTAGGTGAACACCTGATGCTCAAATGCAATCCATCCCTAAATATTATACCATGTACTTCCAAAGTTGTTGTTTATTTCACAGAACTTCAAACTCAAAAGGTAAGCACTTACAAGCTTGAAGCTGTATTTCTATGAGGTTTCAAGACATCTGAAATTCAAAACTGCAATGTTCAGCCAAAGGGTCTGCATCCCTGTTCTTGTCTGAGGCTGTTCCTGGTATGGGCACTGTGGAAGAAGTTCTAGCCTTTTTATCCCTTGAAAGGCCCTCAAGGCACCAAACCATTAAGAAGCTCCTCCCACATTTTTCCCGCTCTTTTCTGAGCTTGCTTGGTGAAGATTTTGAAAGTAGAGAGATGGTTTTCTGTAGTGGAGATATTGCAACAATTGCTCACCCAACATGGAAGCACTTACTAACTAAAGAAAAATAGAAAGAACTCCTGTTAGGTGAGCACCTGATGTTCAAATGCAATCCATCCTAAATATTATAACATACACTTCCAAAGTTGCTGTTTAGTTCACAGAACTTCAACCTCAAAAGGTAAGCACTTATAACCATGAAGCTGTATTTCTATGAGGTTTCAAGACACCTGAAATTCAAAACTGCAATGTTCAGCCAATGGGTCTGCATCCCTGTTCTTGTCTGAGGCTGTTCCTGTTATGGGCACTGTGGAAGAAGTGCTCGCCTTTTTATCCCTTGAAAGGCCCTGAAGGCACCAAACCATTAAGTAGCTCCTCCCACATTTTTCCCGCTCTTTTCTGAGCTTGCTTGGTGAAGATTTTGAAAGTATAGAGAGATGGTTTTCTGTAGTGGGGATATTGCAACAATTGCTCACCTAACATGGAAGCACTTACTAACTAAAGAAAAATAGAAAGAACTCCTGTTAGGTGAGCACCTGATGTTCAAATGCAATCCATCCTAAATATTATAACATACACTTCCGAAGTTGCTGTTTAGTTCACAGAACTTCAACCTCAATAGGTAAGCACTTACAAGCTTGAAGCTGTATTTCTATGAGGTTTCAAGACATCTGAAATTCAAAACTGCAATGTTCAGCCAGTTGGCCTGCATCACTGTTCTCATCCGAGGCCGTTCCTGCTATGGGCACTGTGGAAGAAGTGCCCACCTTTTTATCCCTTGAAAGGCCCTCAAGGCACCAAACCATTAAGTAGCTCCTCCCACATTTTTCCCGCTCTTTTCTGAGCTTGCTTGGTGAAGATTTTGAAAGTATAGAGAGATGGTTTTCTGTAAAGGGGATATTGCAACAATTGCTCACCTAACATGGAAGCACTTACTAACTAAAGAAAAATAGAAAGAACTCCTGTTAGGTGAGCACCTGATGTTCAAATGCAATCCATCGTAATATTATAACATACACTTCCAAAATTGCTGTTTAGTTCACAGAACTTCAACCTCAAAGGGGAAGCACTTACACATATATAAAACGCAGGTGCCAACCTTGAAGCTGTATTTCTGTGAGGTTCCAAGACATCTGAAATTCAAAACTGCAATGTTCAGCCAGTGGGTCTGCATCCCTGTTCTTGTCTGAGGCTGGTATGGGCACTGTGGAATAAGTGCTCGCCTTTTTATCCCTTGAAAGGCCCTGAAGGCACCAAACCATTAAGTAGCTCCTCCCACATTTTTCCCGCTCTTTTCTGAGCTTGCTTGGTGAAGATTTTGAAAGTATAGAGAGATGGTTTTCTGTAGTGGAGAAATTGCAACAATTGCTCACCTAACATGGAAGCACTTACTAACTAAAGAAAAATAGAAAGAACTCCTGTTAGGTGAGCACCTGATGTTCAAATGCAATCCATCCTAAATATTATAACATACACTTCCAAAGTTGCTGTTTAGTTCACAGAACTTCAACCTCAAAAGGTAAGCACTTATAACAATGAAGCTGTATTTCTATGAGGTTTCAAGACATCTGAAATTCAAAACTGCAATGTTCAGCCAATGGGTCTGCATCCCTGTTCTTGTCTGAGGCTGTTCCTGTTATGGGCACTGTGGAAGAAGTGCTCGCCTTTTTATCCCTTGAAAGGCCCTGAAGGCACCAAACCATTAAGTAGCTCCTCCCACATTTTTCCCGCTCTTTTCTGAGCTTGCTTGGTGAAGATTTTGAAAGTATAGAGAGATGGTTTTCTGTAGTGGGGATATTGCAACAATTGCTCACCTAACATGGAAGCACTTACTAACTAAAGAAAAATAGAAAGAACTCCCGTTAGGTGAGCACCTGATGTTCAAATGCAATCCATCCTAAATATTATAACATACACTTCCAAAGTTGCTGTTTAGTTCACAGAACTTCAACCTCAATAGGTAAGCACTTACAAGCTTGAAGCTGTATTTCTATGAGGTTTCAAGACATCTGAAATTCAAAACTGCAATGTTCAGCCAGTTGGCCTGCATCACTGTTCTCATCCGAGGCCGTTCCTGCTATGGGCACTGTGGAAGAAGTGCCCACCTTTTTATCCCTTGAAAGGCCCTCAAGGCACCAAACCATTAAGTAGCTCCTCCCACATTTTTCCCGCTCTTTTCTGAGCTTGCTTGGTGAAGATTTTGAAAGTATAGAGAGATGGTTTTCTGTAAAGGGGATATTGCAACAATTGCTCACCTAACATGGAAGCACTTACTAACTAAAGAAAAATAGAAAGAACTCCTGTTAGGTGAGCACCTGATGTTCAAATGCAATCCATCCTAAATATTATAACATACACTTCCAAAGTTGCTGTTTAGTTCACAGAACTTCAACCTCAAAAGGTAAGCACTTATAACCATGAAGCTGTATTTCTATGAGGTTTCAAGACATCTGAAATTCAAAACTGCAATGTTCAGCCAATGGGTCTGCATCCCTGTTCTTGTCTGAGGCTGTTCCTGTTATGGGCACTGTGGAAGAAGTGCTCGCCTTTTTATCCCTTGAAAGGCCCTGAAGGCACCAAACCATTAAGAAGCTCCTCCCACATTTTTCCCGCTCTTTTCTGAGCTTGCTTGGTGAAGATTATGAAAGTATAGAGAGATGGTTTTCTGTAGTGGAGATATTGCAACAATTGCTCACCTAACATGGAAGCACTTACTAACTAAAGAAAAATAGAAAGAACTCCTGTTAGGTGAGCACCTGATGTTCAAATGCAATCCATCGTAATATTATAACATACACTTCCAAAATTGCTGTTTAGTTCACAGAACTTCAACCTCAAAGGGGAATCACTTACACATATATAAAACGCAGGTGCCAACCTTGAAGCTGTATTTCTGTGAGGTTCCAAGACATCTGAAATTCAAAACTGCAATGTTCAGCCAGTGGGTCTGCATCCCTGTTCTTGTCTGAGGCTGGTATGGGCACTGTGGAATAAGTGCTCGCCTTTTTATCCCTTGAAAGGCCCTGAAGGCACCAAACCATTAAGTAGCTCCTCCCACATTTTTACCGCTCTTTTCTGAGCTTGCTTGGTGAAGATTTTGAAAGTATAGAGAGATGGTTTTCTGTAGTGGAGAAATTGCAACAATTGCTCACCTAACATGGAAGCACTTACTAACTAAAGAAAAATAGAAAGAACTCCTGTTAGGTGAGCACCTGATGCTCAAATACAATTATTCTCTAAATATTATAACATACACTTCCAGAGCTGTTGTTTAGTTAACAGAACTTCAACCTCAATAGGTAAGCACTTAAAAGCTTGAAGCTGTATTTCTATGAGGTTTCAAGACATCTGAAATTCAAAACTGCAATGTTCAGCCAATCGGCCTGCATCACTGTTCTCATCCGAGGCCGTTCCTGCCATGGGCACTGTGGAAGAAGTGCCCACCTTTTTATCCCTTGAAAGGCCCTCAAGGCACCAAACCATTAAGTAGCTCCTCCCACATTTTTCCCACTCTTTTCTGAGCTTGCTGGTGAAGATTTTGAAAGTATAGAGAGATGGTTTTCTGTAGTGGGGATATTGCATCAATTGCTCACCTAACATGGAAGCACTTACTAACTAAAGAAAAATAGAAAGAACACCTGTTAGGTGAGCACCTGATGTTCAAATGCAATCCATCCTAAATATTATAACATACACTTCCAAAGTTGCTGTTTAGTTCACAGAACTTCAACCTCAAAAGGTAAGCACTTATAACCATGAAGCTGTATTTCTATGAGGTTTCAAGACATCTGAAATTCAAAACTGCAATGTTCAGCCAATGGGTCTGCATCCCTGTTCTTGTCTGAGGCTGTTCCTGTTATGGGCACTGTGGAAGAAGTGCTCGCCTTTTTATCCCTTGAAAGGCCCTGAAGGCACCAAACCATTTAGTAGCTCCTCCCACATTTTTCCCGCTCTTTTCTGAGCTTGCTTGGTGATGATTTTGAAAGTATAGAGAGATGGTTTTCTGTAGTGGGGATATTGCAACAATTGCTCACCTAACATGGAAGCACTTACTAACTAAAGAAAAATAGAAAGAACTCCTGTTAGGTGAACACCTGATGCTCAAATGCAATCCATCCCTAAATATTATACCATGTACTTCCAGAGTTGTTGTTTATTTCACAGAACTTCAAACTCAAAAGGTAAGCACTTACAAGCTTGAAGCTGTATTTCTATGAGGTTTCAAGACATCTGAAATTCAAAACTGCAATGTTCAGCCAAAGGGTCTGCATCCCTGTTCTTGTCTGAGGCTGGTATGGGCACTGTGGAATAAGTGCTCGCCTTTTTATCCCTTGAAAGGCCCTGAAGGCACCAAACCATTAAGTAGCTCCTCCCACATTTTTCCCGCTCTTTTCTGAGATTGCTTGGTGAAGATTTTGAAAGTATAGAGAGATGGTTTTCTGTAGTGGAGATATTGCAACAATTGCTCACCTAACATGGAAGCACTTACTAACTAAAGAAAAATAGAAAGAACTCCTGTTAGGTGAGCACCTGATGCTCAAATACAATTATTCTCTAAATATTATAACATACACTTCCAGAGCTGTTGTTTAGTTAACAGAACTTCAAACTCAATAGGTAAGCACTTACAAGCTTGAAGCAGTATTTCGCCTTTTTATCCCTTGAAAGGCCCTGAAGGCACCAAACCATTAAGAAGCTCCTCCCACATTTTTCCCGCTCTTTTCTGAGCTTGCTTGGTGAAGATTTTGAAAGTATAGAGAGATGGTTTTCTGTAGTGGGGATATTGCAACAATTGCTCACCTAACATGGAAGCACTTACTAACTAAAGAAAAATAGAAAGAACTCCCGTTAGGTGAGCACCTGATGTTCAAATGCAATCCATCCTAAATATTATAACATACACTTCCAAAGTTGCTGTTTAGTTCACAGAACTTCAACCTCAATAGGTAAGCACTTACAAGCTTGAAGCTGTATTTCTATGAGGTTTCAAGACATCTGAAATTCAAAACTGCAATGTTCAGCCAGTTGGCCTGCATCACTGTTCTCATCCGAGGCCGTTCCTGCTATGGGCACTGTGGAAGAAGTGCCCACCTTTTTATCCCTTGAAAGGCCCTCAAGGCACCAAACCATTAAGTAGCTCCTCCCACATTTTTCCCGCTCTTTTCTGAGCTTGCTTGGTGAAGATTTTGAAAGTATAGAGAGATGGTTTTCTGTAAAGGGGATATTGCAACAATTGCTCACCTAACATGGAAGCACTTACTAACTAAAGAAAAATAGAAAGAACTCCTGTTAGGTGAGCACCTGATGTTCAAATGCAATCCATCCTAAATATTATAACATACACTTCCAAAGTTGCTGTTTAGTTCACAGAACTTCAACCTCAAAAGGTAAGCACTTATAACCATGAAGCTGTATTTCTATGAGGTTTCAAGACTTCTGAAATTCAAAACTGCAATGTTCAGCCAATGGGTCTGCATCCCTGTTCTTGTCTGAGGCTGTTCCTGTTATGGGCACTGTGGAAGAAGTGCTCGCCTTTTTATCCCTTGAAAGGCCCTGAAGGCACCAAACCATTAAGAAGCTCCTCCCACATTGTTCCCGCTCTTTTCTGAGCTTGCTTGGTGAAGATTTTGAAAGTATAGAGAGATGGTTTTCTGTAGTGGAGATATTGCAACAATTGCTCACCTAACATGGAAGCACTTACTAACTAAAGAAAAATAGAAAGAACTCCTGTTAGGTGAGCACCTGATGTTCAAATGCAATCCATCGTAATATTATAACATACACTTCCAAAATTGCTGTTTAGTTCACAGAACTTCAACCTCAAAGGGGAATCACTTACACATATATAAAACGCAGGTGCCAACCTTGAAGCTGTATTTCTGTGATGTTCCAAGACATCTGAAATTCAAAACTGCAATGTTCAGCCAGTGGGTCTGCATCCCTGTTCTTGTCTGAGGCTGGTAGGGGCACTGTGGAATAAGTGCTCGCCTTTTTATCCCTTGAAAGGCCCTGAAGGCACCAAACCATTTAGTAGCTCCTCCCACATTTTTCCCGCTCTTTTCTGAGCTTGCTTGGTGATGATTTTGAAAGTATAGAGAGATGGTTTTCTGTAGTGGGGATATTGCAACAATTGCTCACCTAACATGGAAGCACTTACTAACTAAAGAAAAATAGAAAGAACTCCTGTTAGGTGAACACCTGATGCTCAAATGCAATCCATCCCTAAATATTATACCATGTACTTCCAGAGTTGTTGTTTATTTCACAGAACTTCAAACTCAAAAGGTAAGCACTTACAAGCTTGAAGCTGTATTTCTATGAGGTTTCAAGACATCTGAAATTCAAAACTGCAATGTTCAGCCAAAGGGTCTGCATCCCTGTTCTTGTCTGAGGCTGGTATGGGCACTGTGGAATAAGTGCTCGCCTTTTTATCCCTTGAAAGGCCCTGAAGGCACCAAACCATTAAGTAGCTCCTCCCACATTTTTCCCGCTCTTTTCTGAGCTTACTTGGTAAAGATTTTGAAAGTAGAGATATGGTTTTTTGTAGTGGAGATATTGCAACAATTGCTCACCTAACATGGAAGCACTTACTAACTAAAGAAAAATAGAAAGAACTCCTGTTAGGTGAACACCTGATGCTCAAATGCAATCCATCCCTAAATATTATACCATGTACTTCCAGAGTTGTTGTTTATTTCACAGAACTTCAAACTCAAAAGGTAAGCACTTACAAGCTTGAAGCTGTATTTCTATGAGGTTTCAAGACATCTGAAATTCAAAACTGCAATGTTCAGCCAAAGGGTCTGCATCCCTGTTCTTGTCTGAGGCTGGTATGGGCACTGTGGAATAAGTGCTCGCCTTTTTATCCCTTGAAAGGCCCTGAAGGCACCAAACCATTAAGTAGCTCCTCCCACATTTTTCCCGCTCTTTTCTGAGCTTACTTGGTAAAGATTTTGAAAGTAGAGATATGGTTTTTTGTAGTGGAGATATTGCAACAATTGCTCACCTAACATGGAAGCACTTAATAACTAAAGAAAAATAGAAAGAACTCCTGTTAGGTGAACACCTGATGCTCAAATGCAATCCATCCCTAAATATTATACCATGTACTTCCAAAGTTGTTGTTTATTTCACAGAACTTCAAACTCAAAAGGTAAGCACTTACAAGCTTGAAGCTGTATTTCTATGAGGTTTCAAGACATCTGAAATTCAAAACTGCAATGTTCAGCCAAAGGGTCTGCATCCCTGTTCTTGTCTGAGGCTGTTCCTGGTATGGGCACTGTGGAAGAAGTTCTAGCCTTTTTATCCCTTGAAAGGCCCTCAAGGCACCAAACCATTAAGAAGCTCCTCCCACATTTTTCCCGCTCTTTTCTGAGCTTGCTTGGTGAAGATTTTGAAAGTAGAGAGATGGTTTTCTGTAGTGGAGATATTGCAACAATTGCTCACCCAACATGGAAGCACTTACTAACTAAAGAAAAATAGAAAGAACTCCTGTTAGGTGAGCACCTGATGTTCAAATGCAATCCATCCTAAATATTATAACATACACTTCCAAAGTTGCTGTTTAGTTCACAGAACTTCAACCTCAAAAGGTAAGCACTTATAACCATGAAGCTGTATTTCTATGAGGTTTCAAGACATCTGAAATTCAAAACTGCAATGTTCAGCCAATGGGTCTGCATCCCTGTTCTTGTCTGAGGCTGTTCCTGTTATGGGCACTGTGGAAGAAGTGCTCGCCTTTTTATCCCTTGAAAGGCCCTGAAGGCACCAAACCATTAAGTAGCTCCTCCCACATTTTTCCCGCTCTTTTCTGAGCTTGCTTGGTGAAGATTTTGAAAGTATAGAGAGATGGTTTTCTGTAGTGGGGATATTGCAACAATTGCTCACCTAACATGGAAGCACTTACTAACTAAAGAAAAATAGAAAGAACTCCCGTTAGGTGAGCACCTGATGTTCAAATGCAATCCATCCTAAATATTATAACATACACTTCCAAAGTTGCTGTTTAGTTCACAGAACTTCAACCTCAATAGGTAAGCACGTACAAGCTTGAAGCTGTATTTCTATGAGGTTTCAAGACATCTGAAATTCAAAACTGCAATGTTCAGCCAGTTGGCCTGCATCACTGTTCTCATCCGAGGCCGTTCCTGCTATGGGCACTGTGGAAGAAGTGCCCACCTTTTTATCCCTTGAAAGGCCCTCAAGGCACCAAACCATTAAGTAGCTCCTCCCACATTTTTCCCGCTCTTTTCTGAGCTTGCTTGGTGAAGATTTTGAAAGTATAGAGAGATGGTTTTCTGTAGTGGGGATATTGCAACAATTGCTCACCTAACATGGAAGCACTTACTAACTAAAGAAAAATAGAAAGAACTCCTGTTAGGTGAGCACCTGATGTTCAAATGCAATCCATCGTAATATTATAACATACACTTCCAAAATTGCTGTTTAGTTCACAGAACTTCAACCTCAAAGGGGAAGCACTTACACATATATAAAACGCAGGTGCCAACCTTGAAGCTGTATTTCTGTGAGGTTCCAAGACATCTGAAATTCAAAACTGCAATGTTCAGCCAGTGGGTCTGCATCCCTGTTCTTGTCTGAGGCTGGTATGGGCACTGTGGAATAAGTGCTCATCTTTTTATCCCTTGAAAGGCCCTAAAGGCACCAAACCATTAAGTAGCTCCTCCCACATTTTTCCCACATATTATAACATACACTTCCAAAGTTGCTGTTTAGTTCACAGAACTTCAACCTCAATAGGTAAGCACTTACAAGCTTGAAGCTGTATTTCTATGAGGTTTCAAGACATCTGAAATTCAAAACTGCAATGTTCAGCCAGTTGGCCTGCATCACTGTTCTCATCCGAGGCCGTTCCTGCTATGGGCACTGTGGAAGAAGTGCCCACCTTTTTATCCCTTGAAAGGCCCTCAAGGCACCAAACCATTAAGTAGCTCCTCCCACATTTTTCCCGCTCTTTTCTGAGCTTGCTTGGTGAAGATTTTGAAAGTAGAGAGATGGTTTTCTGTAGTGGAGATATTGCAACAATTGCTCACCTAACATGGAAGCACTTACTAACTAAAGAAAAATAGAAAGAACTCCTGTTAGGTGAGCACCTGATGTTCAAATGCAATCCATCCTAAATATTATAACATACACTTCCAAAATTGCTGTTTAGTTCACAGAACTTCAACCTCAAAAGGGAAGCACTTACACATATATAAAACGCAGGTGCCAACCTTGAAGCTGTATTTCTGTGAGGTTCCAAGACATCTGAAATTCAAAACTGCAATATTCAGCCAGTGGGTCTGCATCCCTGTTCTTGTCTGAGGCTGGTATGGGCACTGTGGAATAAGTGCTTGCCTTTTTATCCCTTGAAAGGCCCTGAAGGCACCAAACCATTAAGAAGCTCATCCCACATTTTTCCCGCTCTTTTCTGAGCTTACTTGGTAAATATTTTGAAAGTAGAGAGATGGTTTTTTGTAGTGGAGATATTGCAACAATTGCTCACCTAACATGGAAGCACTTACTAACTAAAGAAAAATAGAAAGAACTCCTGTTAGGTGAACATCTGATGCTCAAATGCAATCCATCCCTAAATATTATACCATGTACTTCCAGAGTTGTTGTTTATTTCACAGAACTTCAAACTCAAAAGGTAAGCACTTACAAGCTTGAATCTGTATTTCTATGAGGTTTCAAGACATCTGAAATTCAAAACTGCAATGTTCAGCCAAAGGGTCTGCATCCCTGTTCTTGTCTGAGGCTGTTCCTGGTATGGGCACTGTGGAAGAAGTTCTAGCCTTTTTATCCCTTGATAGTCCCTGAAGGCACCAAACCATTAAGAAGCTCCTCCCACATTTTTCCCGCTCTTTTCTGAGCTTGCTTGGTGAAGATTTTGAAAGTATAGAGAGATAGTTTTCTGTAGTGGAGATATTGCAACAATTGCTCACCTAACATGGAAGCACTTACTAACTAAAGACAAATAGAAAGAACTCCTGTTAGGTGAGCACCTGATGTTCAAATGCAATCCATCCTAATATTATAACATACACTTCCAAAATTGCTGTTTAGTTCACAGAACTTCAACCTCAAAAGGGAAGCACTTACACATATATAAAACGCAGGTGCCAACCTTGAAGCTGTATTTCTGTGAGGTTCCAAGACATCTGAAATTCAAAACTGCAATGTTCAGCCAGTGGGTCTGCATCCCTGTTCTTGTCTGAGGCTGGTATGGGCACTGTGGAATAAGTGCTCGCCTTTTTATCCCTTGAAAGGCCCTGAAGGAACCAAACCATTAAGTAGCTCCTCCCACATTTTTCCCGCTCTTTTCTGAGCTTGCTTGGTGAAGATTTTGAAAGTATAGAGAGATGGTTTTCTGTAGTGGGGATATTGCAACAATTGCTCACCTAACATGGAAGCACTTACTAATTAAAGAAAAATAGAAAGAACTCCTGTTAGGTGAGCACCTGATGTTCAAATGCAATCCATCCTAAATATTATAACATACACTTCCAAAGTTGCTGTTTAGTTCACAGAACTTCAACCTCAATAGGTAAGCACTTACAAGCTTGAAGCTGTATTTCTATGAGGTTTCAAGACATCTGAAAATCAAAACTGCAATGTTCAGCCAGTTGGCCTGCATCACTGTTCTCATCCGAGGCCGTTCCTGCTATGGGCACTGTGGAAGAAGTGCCCACCTTTTTATCCCTTGAAAGGCCCTCAAGGCACCAAACCATTAAGTAGCTCCTCCCACATTTTCCCGCTCTTTTCTGAGCTTGCTTGGTGAAGATTTTGAAAGTATAGAGAGATGGTTTTCTGTAGTGGGGATATTGCAACAATTGCTCACCTAACATGGAAGCACTTACCAACTAAAGAAAAATAGAAAGAACTCCTGTTAGGTGAGCACCTGATGTTCAAATGCAATTATTCTCTAAATATTATAACATACACTTCCAGAGCTGTTGTTTAGTTAACAGAACTTCAACCTCAATAGGTAAGCACTTACAAGCTTGAAGCTGTATTTCTATGAGGTTTCAAGACATCTGAAATTCAAAACTGCAATGTTCAGCCAATGGGTCTGCATCCCTGTTCTTGTCTGAAGCTGTTCCTGTTATGGGCATTGTGGAAGAAGTGCTCGTCTTTTTATCCCTTGAAAGGCCCTGAAGGCACCAAACCATTAAGAAGCTCCTCCCACATTTTTCCCGCTCTTTTCTGAAGATTTTGAAAGTAGAGAGATGGTTTTCTGTAGTGGAGATATTGCAACAATTGCTCACCTAACATGGAAGCACTTACTAACTAAAGAAAAATAGAAAGAACTCCTGTTAGGTGAGCACCTGATGTTCAAATGCAATCCATCCTAAATATTATAACATACACTTCCAAAATTGCTGTTTAGTTCACAGAACTTCAACCTCAAAAGGGAAGCACTTACACATATATAAAACGCAGGTGCCAACCTTGAAGCTGTATTTCTGTGAGGTTCCAAGACATCTGAAATTCAAAACTGCAATGTTCAGCCAGTGGGTCTGCATCCCTGTTCTTGTCTGAGGCTGGTATGGGCACTGTGGAATAAGTGCTTGCCTTTTTATCCCATGAAAGGCCCTGAAGGCACCAAACCATTAAGTAGCTCCTCCCACATTTTTCCCGCTCTTTTCTGAGCTTACTTGGTAAAGATTTTGAAAGTAGCGATATGGTTTTTTGTAGTGGAGATATTGCAACAATTGCTCACCTAACATGGAAGCACTTAATAACTAAAGAAAAATAGAAAGAACTCCTGTTAGGTGAACACCTGATGCTCAAATGCAATCCATCCCTAAATATTATACCATGTACTTCCAAAGTTGTTGTTTATTTCACAGAACTTCAAACTCAAAAGGTAAGCACTTACAAGCTTGAAGCTGTATTTCTATGAGGTTTCAAGACATCTGAAATTCAAAACTGCAATGTTCAGCCAAAGGGTCTGCATCCCTGTTCTTGTCTGAGGCTGTTCCTGGTATGGGCACTGTGGAAGAAGTTCTAGCCTTTTTATCCCTTGAAAGGCCCTCAAGGCACCAAACCATTAAGAAGCTCCTCCCACATTTTTCCCGCTCTTTTCTGAGCTTGCTTGGTGAAGATTTTGAAAGTATAGAGAGATGGTTTTCTGTAGTGGAGATATTGCAACAATTGCTCACCCAACATGGAAGCACTTACTAACTAAAGAAAAATAGAAAGAACTCCTGTTAGGTGAGCACCTGATGTTCAAATGCAATCCATCCTAAATATTATAACATACACTTCCAAAGTTGTTGTTTAGTTCACAGAACTTCAACCTCAAAAGGTAAGCACTTATAACCATGAAGCTGTATTTCTATGAGGTTTCAAGACATCTGAAATTCAAAACTGCAATGTTCAGCCAATGGGTCTGCATCCCTGTTCTTGTCTGAGGCTGTTCCTGTTATGGGCACTGTGGAAGAAGTGCTCGCCTTTTTATCCCTTGAAAGGCCCTGAAGGCACCAAACCATTAAGTAGCTCCTCCCACATTTTTCCCGCTCTTTTCTGAGCTTGCTTGGTGAAGATTTTGAAAGTATAGAGAGATGGTTTTCTGTAGTGGGGATATTGCAACAATTGCTCACCTAACATGGAAGCACTTACTAACTAAAGAAAAATAGAAAGAACTCCTGTTAGGTGAGCACCTGATGTTCAAATGCAATCCATCCTAAATATTATAACATACACTTCCAAAGTTGCTGTTTAGTTCACAGAACTTCAACCTCAATAGGTAAGCACTTACAAGCTTGAAGCTGTATTTCTATGAGGTTTCAAGACATCTGAAATTCAAAACTGCAATGTTCAGCCAGTTGGCCTGCATCACTGTTCTCATCCGAGGCCGTTCCTGCTATGGGCACTGTGGAAGAAGTGCCCACCTTTTTATCCCTTGAAAGGCCCTCAAGGCACCAAACCATTAAGTAGCTCCTCCCACATTTTTCCCGCTCTTTTCTGAGCTTGCTTGGTGAAGATTTTGAAAGTATAGAGAGATGGTTTTCTGTAAAGGGGATATTGCAACAATTGCTCACCTAACATGGAAGCACTTACTAACTAAAGAAAAATAGAAAGAACTCCTGTTAGGTGAGCACCTGATGTTCAAATGCAATCCATCCTAAATATTA
This sequence comes from Ambystoma mexicanum, assembly GCF_040938575.1. Taxonomy (NCBI): domain Eukaryota; kingdom Metazoa; phylum Chordata; class Amphibia; order Caudata; family Ambystomatidae; genus Ambystoma; species Ambystoma mexicanum. The sequence goes on along the minus strand of NC_090941.1, from coordinate 1,148,353,272 downwards.
TAACATACACTTCCAAAGTTGCTGTTTAGTTCACAGAACTTCAACCTCAAAAGGTAAGCACTTATAACCATGAAGCTGTATTTCTATGAGGTTTCAAGACATCTGAAATTCAAAACTGCAATGTTCAGCCAATGGGTCTGCATCCCTGTTCTTGTCTGAGGCTGTTCCTGTTATGGGCACTGTGGAAGAAGTGCTCGCCTTTTTATCCCTTGAAAGGCCCTGAAGGCACCAAACCATTAAGAAGCTCCTCCCACATTTTTCCCGCTCTTTTCTGAGCTTGCTTGGTGAAGATTATGAAAGTATAGAGAGATGGTTTTCTGTAGTGGAGATATTGCAACAATTGCTCACCTAACATGGAAGCACTTACTAACTAAAGAAAAATAGAAAGAACTCCTGTTAGGTGAGCACCTGATGTTCAAATGCAATCCATCGTAATATTATAACATACACTTCCAAAATTGCTGTTTAGTTCACAGAACTTCAACCTCAAAGGGGAAGCACTTACACATATATAAAACGCAGGTGCCAACCTTGAAGCTGTATTTCTGTGAGGTTCCAAGACATCTGAAATTCAAAACTGCAATGTTCAGCCAGTGGGTCTGCATCCCTGTTCTTGTCTGAGGCTGGTATGGGCACTGTGGAATAAGTGCTCATCTTTTTATCCCTTGAAAGGCCCTAAAGGCACCAAACCATTAAGTAGCTCCTCCCACATTTTTCCCACATATTATAACATACACTTCCAAAGTTGCTGTTTAGTTCACAGAACTTCAACCTCAATAGGTAAGCACTTACAAGCTTGAAGCTGTATTTCTATGAGGTTTCAAGACATCTGAAATTCAAAACTGCAATGTTCAGCCAGTTGGCCTGCATCACTGTTCTCATCCGAGGCCGTTCCTGCTATGGGCACTGTGGAAGAAGTGCCCACCTTTTTATCCCTTGAAAGGCCCTCAAGGCACCAAACCATTAAGTAGCTCCTCCCACATTTTTCCCGCTCTTTTCTGAGCTTGCTTGGTGAAGATTTTGAAAGTAGAGAGATGGTTTTCTGTAGTGGAGATATTGCAACAATTGCTCACCTAACATGGAAGCACTTACTAACTAAAGAAAAATAGAAAGAACTCCTGTTAGGTGAGCACCTGATGTTCAAATGCAATCCATCCTAAATATTATAACATACACTTCCAAAATTGCTGTTTAGTTCACAGAACTTCAACCTCAAAAGGGAAGCACTTACACATATATAAAACGCAGGTGCCAACCTTGAAGCTGTATTTCTGTGAGGTTCCAAGACATCTGAAATTCAAAACTGCAATATTCAGCCAGTGGGTCTGCATCCCTGTTCTTGTCTGAGGCTGGTATGGGCACTGTGGAATAAGTGCTTGCCTTTTTATCCCTTGAAAGGCCCTGAAGGCACCAAACCATTAAGAAGCTCATCCCACATTTTTCCCGCTCTTTTCTGAGCTTACTTGGTAAAGATTTTGAAAGTAGAGAGATGGTTTTTTGTAGTGGAGATATTGCAACAATTGCTCACCTAACATGGAAGCACTTACTAACTAAAGAAAAATAGAAAGAACTCCTGTTAGGTGAACATCTGATGCTCAAATGCAATCCATCCCTAAATATTATACCATGTACTTCCAGAGTTGTTGTTTATTTCACAGAACTTCAAACTCAAAAGGTAACCACTTACAAGCTTGAATCTGTATTTCTATGAGGTTTCAAGACATCTGAAATTCAAAACTGCAATGTTCAGCCAAAGGGTCTGCATCCCTGTTCTTGTCTGAGGCTGTTCCTGGTATGGGCACTGTGGAAGAAGTTCTAGCCTTTTTATCCCTTGATAGTCCCTGAAGGCACCAAACCATTAAGAAGCTCCTCCCACATTTTTCCCGCTCTTTTCTGAGCTTGCTTGGTGAAGATTTTGAAAGTATAGAGAGATAGTTTTCTGTAGTGGAGATATTGCAACAATTGCTCACCTAACATGGAAGCACTTACTAACTAAAGACAAATAGAAAGAACTCCTGTAGGTGAGCACCTGATGTTCAAATGCAATCCATCCTAATATTATAACATACACTTCCAAAATTGCTGTTTAGTTCACAGAACTTCAACCTCAAAAGGGAAGCACTTACACATATATAAAACGCAGGTGCCAACCTTGAAGCTGTATTTCTGTGAGGTTCCAAGACATCTGAAATTCAAAACTGCAATGTTCAGCCAGTGGGTCTGCATCCCTGTTCTTGTCTGAGGCTGGTATCGGCACTGTGGAATAAGTGCTCGCCTTTTTATCCCTTGAAAGGCCCTGAAGGAACCAAACCATTAAGTAGCTCCTCCCACATTTTTCCCGCTCTTTTCTGAGCTTGCTTGGTGAAGATTTTGAAAGTATAGAGAGATGGTTTTCTGTAGTGGGGATATTGCAACAATTGCTCACCTAACATGGAAGCACTTACTAATTAAAGAAAAATAGAAAGAACTCCTGTTAGGTGAGCACCTGATGTTCAAATGCAATCCAACCTAAATATTATAACATACACTTCCAAAGTTGCTGTTTAGTTCACAGAACTTCAACCTCAATAGGTAAGCACTTACAAGCTTGAAGCTGTATTTCTATGAGGTTTCAAGACATCTGAAAATCAAAACTGCAATGTTCAGCCAGTTGGCCTGCATCACTGTTCTCATCCGAGGCCGTTCCTGCTATGGGCACTGTGGAAGAAGTGCCCACCTTTTTATCCCTTGAAAGGCCCTCAAGGCACCAAACCATTAAGTAGCTCCTCCCACATTTTCCCGCTCTTTTCTGAGCTTGCTTGGTGAAGATTTTGAAAGTATAGAGAGATGGTTTTCTGTAGTGGGGATATTGCAACAATTGCTCACCTAACATGGAAGCACTTACCAACTAAAGAAAAATAGAAAGAACTCCTGTTAGGTGAGCACCTGATGTTCAAATGCAATTATTCTCTAAATATTATAACATACACTTCCAGAGCTGTTGTTTAGTTAACAGAACTTCAACCTCAATAGGTAAGCACTTACAAGCTTGAAGCTGTATTTCTATGAGGTTTCAAGACATCTGAAATTCAAAACTGCAATGTTCAGCCAATGGGTCTGCATCCCTGTTCTTGTCTGAAGCTGTTCCTGTTATGGGCATTGTGGAAGAAGTGCTCGTCTTTTTATCCCTTGAAAGGCCCTGAAGGCACCAAACCATTAAGAAGCTCCTCCCACATTTTTCCCGCTCTTTTCTGAAGATTTTGAAAGTAGAGAGATGGTTTTCTGTAGTGGAGATATTGCAACAATTGCTCACCTAACATGGAAGCACTTACTAACTAAAGAAAAATAGAAAGAACTCCTGTTAGGTGAGCACCTGATGTTCAAATGCAATCCATCCTAAATATTATAACATACACTTCCAAAATTGCTGTTTAGTTCACAGAACTTCAACCTCAAAAGGGAAGCACTTACACATATATAAAACGCAGGTGCCAACCTTGAAGCTGTATTTCTGTGAGGTTCCAAGACATCTGAAATTCAAAACTGCAATGTTCAGCCAGTGGGTCTGCATCCCTGTTCTTGTCTGAGGCTGGTATGGGCACTGTGGAATAAGTGCTTGCCTTTTTATCCCATGAAAGGCCCTGAAGGCACCAAACCATTAAGTAGCTCCTCCCACATTTTTCCCGCTCTTTTCTGAGCTTACTTGGTAAAGATTTTGAAAGTAGAGATATGGTTTTTTGTAGTGGAGATATTGCAACAATTGCTCACCTAACATGGAAGCACTTAATAACTAAAGAAAAATAGAAAGAACTCCTGTTAGGTGAACACCTGATGCTCAAATGCAATCCATCCCTAAATATTATACCATGTACTTCCAAAGTTGTTGTTTATTTCACAGAACTTCAAACTCAAAAGGTAAGCACTTACAAGCTTGAAGCTGTATTTCTATGAGGTTTCAAGACATCTGAAATTCAAAACTGCAATGTTCAGCCAAAGGGTCTGCATCCCTGTTCTTGTCTGAGGCTGTTCCTGGTATGGGCACTGTGGAAGAAGTTCTAGCCTTTTTATCCCTTGAAAGGCCCTCAAGGCACCAAACCATTAAGAAGCTCCTCCCACATTTTTCCCGCTCTTTTCTGAGCTTGCTTGGTGAAGATTTTGAAAGTATAGAGAGATGGTTTTCTGTAGTGGAGATATTGCAACAATTGCTCACCCAACATGGAAGCACTTACTAACTAAAGAAAAATAGAAAGAACTCCTGTTAGGTGAGCACCTGATGTTCAAATGCAATCCATCCTAAATATTATAACATACACTTCCAAAGTTGTTGTTTAGTTCACAGAACTTCAACCTCAAAAGGTAAGCACTTATAACCATGAAGCTGTATTTCTATGAGGTTTCAAGACATCTGAAATTCAAAACTGCAATGTTCAGCCAATGGGTCTGCATCCCTGTTCTTGTCTGAGGCTGTTCCTGTTATGGGCACTGTGGAAGAAGTGCTCGCCTTTTTATCCCTTGAAAGGCCCTGAAGGCACCAAACCATTAAGTAGCTCCTCCCACATTTTTCCCGCTCTTTTCTGAGCTTGCTTGGTGAAGATTTTGAAAGTATAGAGAGATGGTTTTCTGTAGTGGGGATATTGCAACAATTGCTCACCTAACATGGAAGCACTTACTAACTAAAGAAAAATAGAAAGAACTCCTGTTAGGTGAGCACCTGATGTTCAAATGCAATCCATCCTAAATATTATAACATACACTTCCGAAGTTGCTGTTTAGTTCACAGAACTTCAACCTCAATAGGTAAGCACTTACAAGCTTGAAGCTGTATTTCTATGAGGTTTCAAGACATCTGAAATTCAAAACTGCAATGTTCAGCCAGTTGGCCTGCATCACTGTTCTCATCCGAGGCCGTTCCTGCTATGGGCACTGTGGAAGAAGTGCCCACCTTTTTATCCCTTGAAAGGCCCTCAAGGCACCAAACCATTAAGTAGCTCCTCCCACATTTTTCCCGCTCTTTTCTGAGCTTGCTTGGTGAAGATTTTGAAAGTATAGAGAGATGGTTTTCTGTAAAGGGGATATTGCAACAATTGCTCACCTAACATGGAAGCACTTACTAACTAAAGAAAAATAGAAAGAACTCCTGTTAGGTGAGCACCTGATGTTCAAATGCAATCCATCGTAATATTATAACATACACTTCCAAAATTGCTGTTTAGTTCACAGAACTTCAACCTCAAAGGGGAAGCACTTACACATATATAAAACGCAGGTGCCAACCTTGAAGCTGTATTTCTGTGAGGTTCCAAGACATCTGAAATTCAAAACTGCAATGTTCAGCCAGTGGGTCTGCATCCCTGTTCTTGTCTGAGGCTGGTATGGGCACTGTGGAATAAGTGCTCGCCTTTTTATCCCTTGAAAGGCCCTGAAGGCACCAAACCATTAAGTAGCTCCTCCCACATTTTTCCCGCTCTTTTCTGAGCTTGCTTGGTGAAGATTTTGAAAGTATAGAGAGATGGTTTTCTGTAGTGGAGAAATTGCAACAATTGCTCACCTAACATGGAAGCACTTACTAACTAAAGAAAAATAGAAAGAACTCCTGTTAGGTGAGCACCTGATGTTCAAATGCAATCCATCCTAAATATTATAACATACACTTCCAAAGTTGCTGTTTAGTTCACAGAACTTCAACCTCAAAAGGTAAGCACTTATAACAATGAAGCTGTATTTCTATGAGGTTTCAAGACATCTGAAATTCAAAACTGCAATGTTCAGCCAATGGGTCTGCATCCCTGTTCTTGTCTGAGGCTGTTCCTGTTATGGGCACTGTGGAAGAAGTGCTCGCCTTTTTATCCCTTGAAAGGCCCTGAAGGCACCAAACCATTAAGTAGCTCCTCCCACATTTTTCCCGCTCTTTTCTGAGCTTGCTTGGTGAAGATTTTGAAAGTATAGAGAGATGGTTTTCTGTAGTGGGGATATTGCAACAATTGCTCACCTAACATGGAAGCACTTACTAACTAAAGAAAAATAGAAAGAACTCCCGTTAGGTGAGCACCTGATGTTCAAATGCAATCCATCCTAAATATTATAACATACACTTCCAAAGTTGCTGTTTAGTTCACAGAACTTCAACCTCAATAGGTAAGCACTTACAAGCTTGAAGCTGTATTTCTATGAGGTTTCAAGACATCTGAAATTCAAAACTGCAATGTTCAGCCAGTTGGCCTGCATCACTGTTCTCATCCGAGGCCGTTCCTGCTATGGGCACTGTGGAAGAAGTGCCCACCTTTTTATCCCTTGAAAGGCCCTCAAGGCACCAAACCATTAAGTAGCTCCTCCCACATTTTTCCCGCTCTTTTCTGAGCTTGCTTGGTGAAGATTTTGAAAGTATAGAGAGATGGTTTTCTGTAAAGGGGATATTGCAACAATTGCTCACCTAACATGGAAGCACTTACTAACTAAAGAAAAATAGAAAGAACTCCTGTTAGGTGAGCACCTGATGTTCAAATGCAATCCATCCTAAATATTATAACATACACTTCCAAAGTTGCTGTTTAGTTCACAGAACTTCAACCTCAAAAGGTAAGCACTTATAACCATGAAGCTGTATTTCTATGAGGTTTCAAGACATCTGAAATTCAAAACTGCAATGTTCAGCCAATGGGTCTGCATCCCTGTTCTTGTCTGAGGCTGTTCCTGTTATGGGCACTGTGGAAGAAGTGCTCGCCTTTTTATCCCTTGAAAGGCCCTGAAGGCACCAAACCATTAAGAAGCTCCTCCCACATTTTTCCCGCTCTTTTCTGAGCTTGCTTGGTGAAGATTATGAAAGTATAGAGAGATGGTTTTCTGTAGTGGAGATATTGCAACAATTGCTCACCTAACATGGAAGCACTTACTAACTAAAGAAAAATAGAAAGAACTCCTGTTAGGTGAGCACCTGATGTTCAAATGCAATCCATCGTAATATTATAACATACACTTCCAAAATTGCTGTTTAGTTCACAGAACTTCAACCTCAAAGGGGAATCACTTACACATATATAAAACGCAGGTGCCAACCTTGAAGCTGTATTTCTGTGAGGTTCCAAGACATCTGAAATTCAAAACTGCAATGTTCAGCCAGTGGGTCTGCATCCCTGTTCTTGTCTGAGGCTGGTATGGGCACTGTGGAATAAGTGCTCGCCTTTTTATCCCTTGAAAGGCCCTGAAGGCACCAAACCATTAAGTAGCTCCTCCCACATTTTTACCGCTCTTTTCTGAGCTTGCTTGGTGAAGATTTTGAAAGTATAGAGAGATGGTTTTCTGTAGTGGAGAAATTGCAACAATTGCTCACCTAACATGGAAGCACTTACTAACTAAAGAAAAATAGAAAGAACTCCTGTTAGGTGAGCACCTGATGCTCAAATACAATTATTCTCTAAATATTATAACATACACTTCCAGAGCTGTTGTTTAGTTAACAGAACTTCAACCTCAATAGGTAAGCACTTAAAAGCTTGAAGCTGTATTTCTATGAGGTTTCAAGACATCTGAAATTCAAAACTGCAATGTTCAGCCAATCGGCCTGCATCACTGTTCTCATCCGAGGCCGTTCCTGCCATGGGCACTGTGGAAGAAGTGCCCACCTTTTTATCCCTTGAAAGGCCCTCAAGGCACCAAACCATTAAGTAGCTCCTCCCACATTTTTCCCACTCTTTTCTGAGCTTGCTGGTGAAGATTTTGAAAGTATAGAGAGATGGTTTTCTGTAGTGGGGATATTGCATCAATTGCTCACCTAACATGGAAGCACTTACTAACTAAAGAAAAATAGAAAGAACTCCTGTTAGGTGAACACCTGATGCTCAAATGCAATCCATCCCTAAATATTATACCATGTACTTCCAGAGTTGTTGTTTATTTCACAGAACTTCAAACTCAAAAGGTAAGCACTTACAAGCTTGAAGCTGTATTTCTATGAGGTTTCAAGACATCTGAAATTCAAAACTGCAATGTTCAGCCAATGGGTCTGCATCCCTGTTCTTGTCTGAGGCTGTTCCTGTTATGGGCACTGTGGAAGAAGTGCTCGCCTTTTTATCCCTTGAAAGGCCCTGAAGGCACCAAACCATTTAGTAGCTCCTCCCACATTTTTCCCGCTCTTTTCTGAGCTTGCTTGGTGATGATTTTGAAAGTATAGAGAGATGGTTTTCTGTAGTGGGGATATTGCAACAATTGCTCACCTAACATGGAAGCACTTACTAACTAAAGAAAAATAGAAAGAACTCCTGTTAGGTGAACACCTGATGCTCAAATGCAATCCATCCCTAAATATTATACCATGTACTTCCAGAGTTGTTGTTTATTTCACAGAACTTCAAACTCAAAAGGTAAGCACTTACAAGCTTGAAGCTGTATTTCTATGAGGTTTCAAGACATCTGAAATTCAAAACTGCAATGTTCAGCCAAAGGGTCTGCATCCCTGTTCTTGTCTGAGGCTGGTATGGGCACTGTGGAATAAGTGCTCGCCTTTTTATCCCTTGAAAGGCCCTGAAGGCACCAAACCATTAAGTAGCTCCTCCCACATTTTTCCCGCTCTTTTCTGAGATTGCTTGGTGAAGATTTTGAAAGTATAGAGAGATGGTTTTCTGTAGTGGAGATATTGCAACAATTGCTCACCTAACATGGAAGCACTTACTAACTAAAGAAAAATAGAAAGAACTCCCGTTAGGTGAGCACCTGATGCTCAAATACAATTATTCTCTAAATATTATAACATACACTTCCAGAGCTGTTGTTTAGTTAACAGAACTTCAAACTCAATAGGTAAGCACTTACAAGCTTGAAGCAGTATTTCGCCTTTTTATCCCTTGAAAGGCCCTGAAGGCACCAAACCATTAAGAAGCTCCTCCCACATTTTTCCCGCTCTTTTCTGAGCTTGCTTGGTGAAGATTTTGAAAGTATAGAGAGATGGTTTTCTGTAGTGGGGATATTGCAACAATTGCTCACCTAACATGGAAGCACTTACTAACTAAAGAAAAATAGAAAGAACTCCCGTTAGGTGAGCACCTGATGTTCAAATGCAATCCATCCTAAATATTATAACATACACTTCCAAAGTTGCTGTTTAGTTCACAGAACTTCAACCTCAATAGGTAAGCACTTACAAGCTTGAAGCTGTATTTCTATGAGGTTTCAAGACATCTGAAATTCAAAACTGCAATGTTCAGCCAGTTGGCCTGCATCACTGTTCTCATCCGAGGCCGTTCCTGCTATGGGCACTGTGGAAGAAGTGCCCACCTTTTATCCCTTGAAAGGCCCTCAAGGCACCAAACCATTAAGTAGCTCCTCCCACATTTTTCCCGCTCTTTTCTGAGCTTGCTTGGTGAAGATTTTGAAAGTATAGAGAGATGGTTTTCTGTAAAGGGGATATTGCAACAATTGCTCACCTAACATGGAAGCACTTACTAACTAAAGAAAAATAGAAAGAACTCCTGTTAGGTGAGCACCTGATGTTCAAATGCAATCCATCCTAAATATTATAACATACACTTCCAAAGTTGCTGTTTAGTTCACAGAACTTCAACCTCAAAAGGTAAGCACTTATAACCATGAAGCTGTATTTCTATGAGGTTTCAAGACTTCTGAAATTCAAAACTGCAATGTTCAGCCAATGGGTCTGCATCCCTGTTCTTGTCTGAGGCTGTTCCTGTTATGGGCACTGTGGAAGAAGTGCTCGCCTTTTTATCCCTTGAAAGGCCCTGAAGGCACCAAACCATTAAGAAGCTCCTCCCACATTGTTCCCGCTCTTTTCTGAGCTTGCTTGGTGAAGATTTTGAAAGTATAGAGAGATGGTTTTCTGTAGTGGAGATATTGCAACAATTGCTCACCTAACATGGAAGCACTTACTAACTAAAGAAAAATAGAAAGAACTCCTGTTAGGTGAGCACCTGATGTTCAAATGCAATCCATCGTAATATTATAACATACACTTCCAAAATTGCTGTTTAGTTCACAGAACTTCAACCTCAAAGGGGAATCACTTACACATATATAAAACGCAGGTGCCAACCTTGAAGCTGTATTTCTGTGATGTTCCAAGACATCTGAAATTCAAAACTGCAATGTTCAGCCAGTGGGTCTGCATCCCTGTTCTTGTCTGAGGCTGGTAGGGGCACTGTGGAATAAGTGCTCGCCTTTTTATCCCTTGAAAGGCCCTGAAGGCACCAAACCATTAAGTAGCTCCTCCCACATTTTTACCGCTCTTTTCTGAGCTTGCTTGGTGAAGATTTTGAAAGTATAGAGAGATGGTTTTCTGTAGTGGAGAAATTGCAACAATTGCTCACCTAACATGGAAGCACTTACTAACTAAAGAAAAATAGAAAGAACTCCTGTTAGGTGAGCACCTGATGCTCAAATACAATTATTCTCTAAATATTATAACATACACTTCCAGAGCTGTTGTTTAGTTAACAGAACTTCAACCTCAATAGGTAAGCACTTACAAGCTTGAAGCTGTATTTCTATGAGGTTTCAAGACATCTGAAATTCAAAACTGCAATGTTCAGCCAATCGGCCTGCATCACTGTTCTCATCCGAGGCCGTTCCTGCCATGGGCACTGTGGAAGAAGTGCCCACCTTTTTATCCCCTGAAAGGCCCTCAAGGCACCAAACCATTAAGTAGCTCCTCCCACATTTTTCCCACTCTTTTCTGAGCTTGCTGGTGAAGATTTTGAAAGTATAGAGAGATGGTTTTCTGTAGTGGGGATATTGCATCAATTGCTCACCTAACATGGAAGCACTTACTAACTAGAGAAAAATAGAAAGAACACCTGTTAGGTGAGCACCTGATGTTCAAATGCAATCCATCCTAAATATTATAACATACACTTCCAAAGTTGCTGTTTAGTTCACAGAACTTCAACCTCAAAAGGTAAGCACTTATAACCATGAAGCTGTATTTCTATGAGGTTTCAAGACATCTGAAATTCAAAACTGCAATGTTCAGCCAATGGGTCTGCATCCCTGTTCTTGTCTGAGGCTGTTCCTGTTATGGGCACTGTGGAAGAAGTGCTCGCCTTTTTATCCCTTGAAAGGCCCTGAAGGCACCAAACCATTTAGTAGCTCCTCCCACATTTTTCCCGCTCTTTTCTGAGCTTGCTTGGTGATGATTTTGAAAGTATAGAGAGATGGTTTTCTGTAGTGGGGATATTGCAACAATTGCTCACCTAACATGGAAGCACTTACTAACTAAAGAAAAATAGAAAGAACTCCTGTTAGGTGAACACCTGATGCTCAAATGCAATCCATCCCTAAATATTATACCATGTACTTCCAGAGTTGTTGTTTATTTCACAGAACTTCAAACTCAAAAGGTAAGCACTTACAAGCTTGAAGCTGTATTTCTATGAGGTTTCAAGACATCTGAAATTCAAAACTGCAATGTTCAGCCAAAGGGTCTGCATCCCTGTTCTTGTCTGAGGCTGGTATGGGCACTGTGGAATAAGTGCTCGCCTTTTTATCCCTTGAAAGGCCCTGAAGGCACCAAACCATTAAGTAGCTCCTCCCACATTTTTCCCGCTCTTTTCTGAGCTTACTTGGTAAAGATTTTGAAAGTAGAGATATGGTTTTTTGTAGTGGAGATATTGCAACAATTGCTCACCTAACATGGAAGCACTTAATAACTAAAGAAAAATAGAAAGAACTCCTGTTAGGTGAACACCTGATGCTCAAATGCAATCCATCCCTAAATATTATACCATGTACTTCCAAAGTTGTTGTTTATTTCACAGAACTTCAAACTCAAAAGGTAAGCACTTACAAGCTTGAAGCTGTATTTCTATGAGGTTTCAAGACATCTGAAATTCAAAACTGCAATGTTCAGCCAAAGGGTCTGCATCCCTGTTCTTGTCTGAGGCTGTTCCTGGTATGGGCACTGTGGAAGAAGTTCTAGCCTTTTTATCCCTTGAAAGGCCCTCAAGGCACCAAACCATTAAGAAGCTCCTCCCACATTTTTCCCGCTCTTTTCTGAGCTTGCTTGGTGAAGATTTTGAAAGTATAGAGAGATGGTTTTCTGTAGTGGAGATATTGCAACAATTGCTCACCCAACATGGAAGCACTTACTAACTAAAGAAAAATAGAAAGAACTCCTGTTAGGTGAGCACCTGATGTTCAAATGCAATCCATCCTAAATATTATAACATACACTTCCAAAGTTGCTGTTTAGTTCACAGAACTTCAACCTCAAAAGGTAAGCACTTATAACCATGAAGCTGTATTTCTATGAGGTTTCAAGACATCTGAAATTCAAAACTGCAATGTTCAGCCAATGGGTCTGCATCCCTGTTCTTGTCTGAGGCTGTTCCTGTTATGGGCACTGTGGAAGAAGTGCTCGCCTTTTTATCCCTTGAAAGGCCCTGAAGGCACCAAACCATTAAGTAGCTCCTCCCACATTTTTCCCACTCTTTTCTGAGCTTGCTTGGTGAAGATTTTGAAAGTATAGAGAGATGGTTTTCTGTAGTGGGGATATTGCAACAATTGCTCACCTAACATGGAAGCACTTACTAACTAAAGAAAAATAGAAAGAACTCCCGTTAGGTGAGCACCTGATGTTCAAATGCAATCCATCCTAAATATTATAACATACACTTCCAAAGTTGCTGTTTAGTTCACAGAACTTCAACCTCAATAGGTAAGCACGTACAAGCTTGAAGCTGTATTTCTATGAGGTTTCAAGACATCTGAAATTCAAAACTGCAATGTTCAGCCAGTTGGCCTGCATCACTGTTCTCATCCGAGGCCGTTCCTGCTATGGGCACTGTGGAAGAAGTGCCCACCTTTTTATCCCTTGAAAGGCCCTCAAGGCACCAAACCATTAAGTAGCTCCTCCCACATTTTTCCCGCTCTTTTCTGAGCTTGCTTGGTGAAGATTTTGAAAGTATAGAGAGATGGTTTTCTGTAGTGGGGATATTGCAACAATTGCTCACCTAACATGGAAGCACTTACTAACTAAAGAAAAATAGAAAGAACTCCTGTTAGGTGAGCACCTGATGTTCAAATGCAATCCATCGTAATATTATAACATACACTTCCAAAATTGCTGTTTAGTTCACAGAACGTCAACCTCAAAGGGGAAGCACTTACACATATATAAAACGCAGGTGCCAACCTTGAAGCTGTATTTCTGTGAGGTTCCAAGACATCTGAAATTCAAAACTGCAATGTTCAGCCAGTGGGTCTGCATCCCTGTTCTTGTCTGAGGCTGGTATGGGCACTGTGGAATAAGTGCTCATCTTTTTATCCCTTGAAAGGCCCTAAAGGCACCAAACCATTAAGTAGCTCCTCCCACATTTTTCCCACATATTATAACATACACTTCCAAAGTTGCTGTTTAGTTCACAGAACTTCAACCTCAATAGGTAAGCACTTACAAGCTTGAAGCTGTATTTCTATGAGGTTTCAAGACATCTGAAATTCAAAACTGCAATGTTCAGCCAGTTGGCCTGCATCACTGTTCTCATCCGAGGCCGTTCCTGCTATGGGCACTGTGGAAGAAGTGCCCACCTTTTTATCCCTTGAAAGGCCCTCAAGGCACCAAACCATTAAGTAGCTCCTCCCACATTTTTCCCGCTCTTTTCTGAGCTTGCTTGGTGAAGATTTTGAAAGTAGAGAGATGGTTTTCTGTAGTGGAGATATTGCAACAATTGCTCACCTAACATGGAAGCACTTACTAACTAAAGAAAAATAGAAAGAACTCCTGTTAGGTGAGCACCTGATGTTCAAATGCAATCCATCCTAAATATTATAACATACACTTCCAAAATTGCTGTTTAGTTCACAGAACTTCAACCTCAAAAGGGAAGCACTTACACATATATAAAACGCAGGTGCCAACCTTGAAGCTGTATTTCTGTGAGGTTCCAAGACATCTGAAATTCAAAACTGCAATATTCAGCCAGTGGGTCTGCATCCCTGTTCTTGTCTGAGGCTGGTATGGGCACTGTGGAATAAGTGCTTGCCTTTTTATCCCTTGAAAGGCCCTGAAGGCACCAAACCATTAAGAAGCTCATCCCACATTTTTCCCGCTCTTTTCTGAGCTTACTTGGTAAAGATTTTGAAAGTAGAGAGATGGTTTTTTGTAGTGGAGATATTGCAACAATTGCTCACCTAACATGGAAGCACTTACTAACTAAAGAAAAATAGAAAGAACTCCTGTTAGGTGAACATCTGATGCTCAAATGCAATCCATCCCTAAATATTATACCATGTACTTCCAGAGTTGTTGTTTATTTCACAGAACTTCAAACTCAAAAGGTAAGCACTTACAAGCTTGAATCTGTATTTCTATGAGGTTTCAAGACATCTGAAATTCAAAACTGCAATGTTCAGCCAAAGGGTCTGCATCCCTGTTCTTGTCTGAGGCTGTTCCTGGTATGGGCACTGTGGAAGAAGTTCTAGCCTTTTTATCCCTTGATAGTCCCTGAAGGCACCAAACCATTAAGAAGCTCCTCCCACATTTTTCCCGCTCTTTTCTGAGCTTGCTTGGTGAAGATTTTGAAAGTATAGAGAGATAGTTTTCTGTAGTGGAGATATTGCAACAATTGCTCACCTAACATGGAAGCACTTACTAACTAAAGACAAATAGAAAGAACTCCTGTTAGGTGAGCACCTGATGTTCAAATGCAATCCATCCTAATATTATAACATACACTTCCAAAAAACCTGTTTAGTTCACAGAACTTCAACCTCAAAAGGGAAGCACTTACACATATATAAAACGCAGGTGCCAACCTTGAAGCTGTATTTCTGTGAGGTTCCAAGACATCTGAAATTCAAAACTGCAATGTTCAGCCAGTGGGTCTGCATCCCTGTTCTTGTCTGAGGCTGGTATGGGCACTGTGGAATAAGTGCTCGCCTTTTTATCCCTTGAAAGGCCCTGAAGGAACCAAACCATTAAGTAGCTCCTCCCACATTTTTCCCGCTCTTTTCTGAGCTTGCTTGGTGAAGATTTTGAAAGTATAGAGAGATGGTTTTCTGTAGTGGGGATATTGCAACAATTGCTCACCTAACATGGAAGCACTTACTAATTAAAGAAAAATAGAAAGAACTCCTGTTAGGTGAGCACCTGATGTTCAAATGCAATCCATCCTAAATATTATAACATACACTTCCAAAGTTGCTGTTTAGTTCACAGAACTTCAACCTCAATAGGTAAGCACTTACAAGCTTGAAGCTGTATTTCTATGAGGTTTCAAGACATCTGAAAATCAAAACTGCAATGTTCAGCCAGTTGGCCTGCATCACTGTTCTCATCCGAGGCCGTTCCTGCTATGGGCACTGTGGAAGAAGTGCCCACCTTTTTATCCCTTGAAAGGCCCTCAAGGCACCAAACCATTAAGTAGCTCCTCCCACATTTTCCCGCTCTTTTCTGAGCTTGCTTGGTGAAGATTTTGAAAGTATAGAGAGATGGTTTTCTGTAGTGGGGATATTGCAACAATTGCTCACCTAACATGGAAGCACTTACCAACTAAAGAAAAATAGAAAGAACTCCTGTTAGGTGAGCACCTGATGTTCAAATGCAATTATTCTCTAAATATTATAACATACACTTCCAGAGCTGTTGTTTAGTTAACAGAACTTCAACCTCAATAGGTAAGCACTTACAAGCTTGAAGCTGTATTTCTATGAGGTTTCAAGACATCTGAAATTCAAAACTGCAATGTTCAGCCAATGGGTCTGCATCCCGTTCTTGTCTGAAGCTGTTCCTGTTATGGGCATTGTGGAAGAAGTGCTCGTCTTTTTATCCCTTGAAAGGCCCTGAAGGCACCAAACCATTAAGAAGCTCCTCCCACATTTTTCCCGCTCTTTTCTGAAGATTTTGAAAGTAGAGAGATGGTTTTCTGTAGTGGAGATATTGCAACAATTGCTCACCTAACATGGAAGCACTTACTAACTAAAGAAAAATAGAAAGAACTCCTGTTAGGTGAGCACCTGATGTTCAAATGCAATCCATCCTAAATATTATAACATACACTTCCAAAATTGCTGTTTAGTTCACAGAACTTCAACCTCAAAAGGGAAGCACTTACACATATATAAAACGCAGGTGCCAACCTTGAAGCTGTATTTCTGTGAGGTTCCAAGACATCTGAAATTCAAAACTGCAATGTTCAGCCAGTGGGTCTGCATCCCTGTTCTTGTCTGAGGCTGGTATGGGCACTGTGGAATAAGTGCTTGCCTTTTTATCCCATGAAAGGCCCTGAAGGCACCAAACCATTAAGTAGCTCCTCCCACATTTTTCCCGCTCTTTTCTGAGCTTACTTGGTAAAGATTTTGAAAGTAGAGATATGGTTTTTTGTAGTGGAGATATTGCAACAATTGCTCACCTAACATGGAAGCACTTAATAACTAAAGAAAAATAGAAAGAACTCCTGTTAGGTGAACACCTGATGCTCAAATGCAATCCATCCCTAAATATTATACCATGTACTTCCAAAGTTGTTGTTTATTTCACAGAACTTCAAACTCAAAAGGTAAACACTTACAAGCTTGAAGCTGTATTTCTATGAGGTTTCAAGACATCTGAAATTCAAAACTGCAATGTTCAGCCAAAGGGTCTGCATCCCTGTTCTTGTCTGAGGCTGTTCCTGGTATGGGCACTGTGGAAGAAGTTCTAGCCTTTTTATCCCTTGAAAGGCCCTCAAGGCACCAAACCATTAAGAAGCTCCTCCCACATTTTTCCCGCTCTTTTCTGAGCTTGCTTGGTGAAGATTTTGAAAGTATAGAGAGATGGTTTTCTGTAGTGGAGATATTGCAACAATTGCTCACCCAACATGGAAGCACTTACTAACTAAAGAAAAATAGAAAGAACTCCTGTTAGGTGAGCACCTGATGTTCAAATGCAATCCATCCTAAATATTATAACATACACTTCCAAAGTTGTTGTTTAGTTCACAGAACTTCAACCTCAAAAGGTAAGCACTTATAACCATGAAGCTGTATTTCTATGAGGTTTCAAGACATCTGAAATTCAAAACTGCAATGTTCAGCCAATGGGTCTGCATCCCTGTTCTTGTCTGAGGCTGTTCCTGTTATGGGCACTGTGGAAGAAGTGCTCGCCTTTTTATCCCTTGAAAGGCCCTGAAGGCACCAAACCATTAAGTAGCTCCTCCCACATTTTTCCCGCTCTTTTCTGAGCTTGCTTGGTGAAGATTTTGAAAGTATAGAGAGATGGTTTTCTGTAGTGGGGATATTGCAACAATTGCTCACCTAACATGGAAGCACTTACTAACTAAAGAAAAATAGAAAGAACTCCTGTTAGGTGAGCACCTGATGTTCAAATGCAATCCATCCTAAATATTATAACATACACTTCCAAAGTTGCTGTTTAGTTCACAGAACTTCAACCTCAATAGGTAAGCACTTACAAGCTTGAAGCTGTATTTCTATGAGGTTTCAAGACATCTGAAATTCAAAACTGCAATGTTCAGCCAGTTGGCCTGCATCACTGTTCTCATCCGAGGCCGTTCCTGCTATGGGCACTGTGGAAGAAGTGCCCACCTTTTTATCCCTTGAAAGGCCCTCAAGGCACCAAACCATTAAGTAGCTCCTCCCACATTTTTCCCGCTCTTTTCTGAGCTTGCTTGGTGAAGATTTTGAAAGTATAGAGAGATGGTTTTCTGTAAAGGGGATATTGCAACAATTGCTCACCTAACATGGAAGCACTTACTAACTAAAGAAAAATAGAAAGAACTCCTGTTAGGTGAGCACCTGATGTTCAAATGCAATCCATCGTAATATTATAACATACACTTCCAAAATTGCTGTTTAGTTCACAGAACTTCAACCTCAAAGGGGAAGCACTTACACATATATAAAACGCAGGTGCCAACCTTGAAGCTGTATTTCTGTGAGGTTCCAAGACATCTGAAATTCAAAACTGCAATGTTCAGCCAGTGGGTCTGCATCCCTGTTCTTGTCTGAGGCTGGTATGGGCACTGTGGAATAAGTGCTCGCCTTTTTATCCCTTGAAAGGCCCTGAAGGCACCAAACCATTAAGTAGCTCCTCCCACATTTTTCCCGCTCTTTTCTGAGCTTGCTTGGTGAAGATTTTGAAAGTATAGAGAGATGGTTTTCTGTAGTGGAGAAATTGCAACAATTGCTCACCTAACATGGAAGCACTTACTAACTAAAGAAAAATAGAAAGAACTCCTGTTAGGTGAGCACCTGATGTTCAAATGCAATCCATCCTAAATATTATAACATACACTTCCAAAGTTGCTGTTTAGTTCACAGAACTTCAACCTCAAAAGGTAAGCACTTATAACAATGAAGCTGTATTTCTATGAGGTTTCAAGACATCTGAAATTCAAAACTGCAATGTTCAGCCAATGGGTCTGCATCCCTGTTCTTGTCTGAGGCTGTTCGTGTTATGGGCACTGTGGAAGAAGTGCTCGCCTTTTTATCCCTTGAAAGGCCCTGAAGGCACCAAACCATTAAGTAGCTCCTCCCACATTTTTCCCGCTCTTTTCTGAGCTTGCTTGGTGAAGATTTTGAAAGTATAGAGAGATGGTTTTCTGTAGTGGGGATATTGCAACAATTGCTCACCTAACATGGAAGCACTTACTAACTAAAGAAAAATAGAAAGAACTCCCGTTAGGTGAGCACCTGATGTTCAAATGCAATCCATCCTAAATATTATAACATACACTTCCAAAGTTGCTGTTTAGTTCACAGAACTTCAACCTCAATAGGTAAGCACTTACAAGCTTGAAGCTGTATTTCTATGAGGTTTCAAGACATCTGAAATTCAAAACTGCAATGTTCAGCCAGTTGGCCTGCATCACTGTTCTCATCCGAGGCCGTTCCTGCTATGGGCACTGTGGAAGAAGTGCCCACCTTTTTATCCCTTGAAAGGCCCTCAAGGCACCAAACCATTAAGTAGCTCCTCCCACATTTTTCCCGCTCTTTTCTGAGCTTGCTTGGTGAAGATTTTGAAAGTATAGAGAGATGGTTTTCTGTAAAGGGGATATTGCAACAATTGCTCACCTAACATGGAAGCACTTACTAACTAAAGAAAAATAGAAAGAACTCCTGTTAGGTGAGCACCTGATGTTCAAATGCAATCCATCCTAAATATTATAACATACACTTCCAAAGTTGCTGTTTAGTTCACAGAACTTCAACCTCAAAAGGTAAGCACTTATAACCATGAAGCTGTATTTCTATGAGGTTTCAAGACATCTGAAATTCAAAACTGCAATGTTCAGCCAATGGGTCTGCATCCCTGTTCTTGTCTGAGGCTGTTCCTGTTATGGGCACTGTGGAAGAAGTGCTCGCCTTTTTATCCCTTGAAAGGCCCTGAAGGCACCAAACCATTAAGAAGCTCCTCCCACATTTTTCCCGCTCTTTTCTGAGCTTGCTTGGTGAAGATTATGAAAGTATAGAGAGATGGTTTTCTGTAGTGGAGATATTGCAACAATTGCTCACCTAACATGGAAGCACTTACTAACTAAAGAAAAATAGAAAGAACTCCTGTTAGGTGAGCACCTGATGTTCAAATGCAATCCATCGTAATATTATAACATACACTTCCAAAATTGCTGTTTAGTTCACAGAACTTCAACCTCAAAGGGGAATCACTTACACATATATAAAACGCAGGTGCCAACCTTGAAGCTGTATTTCTGTGAGGTTCCAAGACATCTGAAATTCAAAACTGCAATGTTCAGCCAGTGGGTCTGCATCCCTGTTCTTGTCTGAGGCTGGTATGGGCACTGTGGAATAAGTGCTCGCCTTTTTATCCCTTGAAAGGCCCTGAAGGCACCAAACCATTAAGTAGCTCCTCCCACATTTTTACCGCTCTTTTCTGAGCTTGCTTGGTGAAGATTTTGAAAGTATAGAGAGATGGTTTTCTGTAGTGGAGAAATTGCAACAATTGCTCACCTAACATGGAAGCACTTACTAACTAAAGAAAAATAGAAAGAACTCCTGTTAGGTGAGCACCTGATGCTCAAATACAATTATTCTCTAAATATTATAACATACACTTCCAGAGCTGTTGTTTAGTTAACAGAACTTCAACCTCAATAGGTAAGCACTTAAAAGCTTGAAGCTGTATTTCTATGAGGTTTCAAGACATCTGAAATTCAAAACTGCAATGTTCAGCCAATCGGCCTGCATCACTGTTCTCATCCGAGGCCGTTCCTGCCATGGGCACTGTGGAAGAAGTGCCCACCTTTTTATCCCTTGAAAGGCCCTCAAGGCACCAAACCATTAAGTAGCTCCTCCCACATTTTTCCCACTCTTTTCTGAGCTTGCTGGTGAAGATTTTGAAAGTATAGAGAGATGGTTTTCTGTAGTGGGGATATTGCATCAATTGCTCACCTAACATGGAAGCACTTACTAACTAAAGAAAAATAGAAAGAACTCCTGTTAGGTGAACACCTGATGCTCAAATGCAATCCATCCCTAAATATTATACCATGTACTTCCAGAGTTGTTGTTTATTTCACAGAACTTCAAACTCAAAAGGTAAGCACTTACAAGCTTGAAGCTGTATTTCTATGAGGTTTCAAGACATCTGAAATTCAAAACTGCAATGTTCAGCCAATGGGTCTGCATCCCTGTTCTTGTCTGAGGCTGTTCCTGTTATGGGCACTGTGGAAGAAGTGCTCGCCTTTTTATCCCTTGAAAGGCCCTGAAGGCACCAAACCATTTAGTAGCTCCTCCCACATTTTTCCCGCTCTTTTCTGAGCTTGCTTGGTGATGATTTTGAAAGTATAGAGAGATGGTTTTCTGTAGTGGGGATATTGCAACAATTGCTCACCTAACATGGAAGCACTTACTAACTAAAGAAAAATAGAAAGAACTCCTGTTAGGTGAACACCTGATGCTCAAATGCAATCCATCCCTAAATATTATACCATGTACTTCCAGAGTTGTTGTTTATTTCACAGAACTTCAAACTCAAAAGGTAAGCACTTACAAGCTTGAAGCTGTATTTCTATGAGGTTTCAAGACATCTGAAATTCAAAACTGCAATGTTCAGCCAAAGGGTCTGCATCCCTGTTCTTGTCTGAGGCTGGTATGGGCACTGTGGAATAAGTGCTCGCCTTTTTATCCCTTGAAAGGCCCTGAAGGCACCAAACCATTAAGTAGCTCCTCCCACATTTTTCCCGCTCTTTTCTGAGATTGCTTGGTGAAGATTTTGAAAGTATAGAGAGATGGTTTTCTGTAGTGGAGATATTGCAACAATTGCTCACCTAACATGGAAGCACTTACTAACTAAAGAAAAATAGAAAGAACTCCTGTTAGGTGAGCACCTGATGCTCAAATACAATTATTCTCTAAATATTATAACATACACTTCCAGAGCTGTTGTTTAGTTAACAGAACTTCAAACTCAATAGGTAAGCACTTACAAGCTTGAAGCAGTATTTCGCCTTTTTATCCCTTGAAAGGCCCTGAAGGCACCAAACCATTAAGAAGCTCCTCCCACATTTTTCCCGCTCTTTTCTGAGCTTGCTTGGTGAAGATTTTGAAAGTATAGAGAGATGGTTTTCTGTAGTGGGGATATTGCAACAATTGCTCACCTAACATGGAAGCACTTACTAACTAAAGAAAAATAGAAAGAACTCCCGTTAGGTGAGCACCTGATGTTCAAATGCAATCCATCCTAAATATTATAACATACACTTCCAAAGTTGCTGTTTAGTTCACAGAACTTCAACCTCAATAGGTAAGCACTTACAAGCTTGAAGCTGTATTTCTATGAGGTTTCAAGACATCTGAAATTCAAAACTGCAATGTTCAGCCAGTTGGCCTGCATCACTGTTCTCATCCGAGGCCGTTCCTGCTATGGGCACTGTGGAAGAAGTGCCCACCTTTTATCCCTTGAAAGGCCCTCAAGGCACCAAACCATTAAGTAGCTCCTCCCACATTTTTCCCGCTCTTTTCTGAGCTTGCTTGGTGAAGATTTTGAAAGTATAGAGAGATGGTTTTCTGTAAAGGGGATATTGCAACAATTGCTCACCTAACATGGAAGCACTTACTAACTAAAGAAAAATAGAAAGAACTCCTGTTAGGTGAGCACCTGATGTTCAAATGCAATCCATCCTAAATATTATAACATACACTTCCAAAGTTGCTGTTTAGTTCACAGAACTTCAACCTCAAAAGGTAAGCACTTATAACCATGAAGCTGTATTTCTATGAGGTTTCAAGACTTCTGAAATTCAAAACTGCAATGTTCAGCCAATGGGTCTGCATCCCTGTTCTTGTCTGAGGCTGTTCCTGTTATGGGCACTGTGGAAGAAGTGCTCGCCTTTTTATCCCTTGAAAGGCCCTGAAGGCACCAAACCATTAAGAAGCTCCTCCCACATTGTTCCCGCTCTTTTCTGAGCTTGCTTGGTGAAGATTTTGAAAGTATAGAGAGATGGTTTTCTGTAGTGGAGATATTGCAACAATTGCTCACCTAACATGGAAGCACTTACTAACTAAAGAAAAATAGAAAGAACTCCTGTTAGGTGAGCACCTGATGTTCAAATGCAATCCATCGTAATATTATAACATACACTTCCAAAATTGCTGTTTAGTTCACAGAACTTCAACCTCAAAGGGGAATCACTTACACATATATAAAACGCAGGTGCCAACCTTGAAGCTGTATTTCTGTGATGTTCCAAGACATCTGAAATTCAAAACTGCAATGTTCAGCCAGTGGGTCTGCATCCCTGTTCTTGTCTGAGGCTGGTAGGGGCACTGTGGAATAAGTGCTCGCCTTTTTATCCCTTGAAAGGCCCTGAAGGCACCAAACCATTAAGTAGCTCCTCCCACATTTTTACCGCTCTTTTCTGAGCTTGCTTGGTGAAGATTTTGAAAGTATAGAGAGATGGTTTTCTGTAGTGGAGAAATTGCAACAATTGCTCACCTAACATGGAAGCACTTACTAACTAAAGAAAAATAGAAAGAACTCCTGTTAGGTGAGCACCTGATGCTCAAATACAATTATTCTCTAAATATTATAACATACACTTCCAGAGCTGTTGTTTAGTTAACAGAACTTCAACCTCAATAGGTAAGCACTTACAAGCTTGAAGCTGTATTTCTATGAGGTTTCAAGACATCTGAAATTCAAAACTGCAATGTTCAGCCAATCGGCCTGCATCACTGTTCTCATCCGAGGCCGTTCCTGCCATGGGCACTGTGGAAGAAGTGCCCACCTTTTTATCCCCTGAAAGGCCCTCAAGGCACCAAACCATTAAGTAGCTCCTCCCACATTTTTCCCACTCTTTTCTGAGCTTGCTGGTGAAGATTTTGAAAGTATAGAGAGATGGTTTTCTGTAGTGGGGATATTGCATCAATTGCTCACCTAACATGGAAGCACTTACTAACTAGAGAAAAATAGAAAGAACACCTGTTAGGTGAGCACCTGATGTTCAAATGCAATCCATCCTAAATATTATAACATACACTTCCAAAGTTGCTGTTTAGTTCACAGAACTTCAACCTCAAAAGGTAAGCACTTATAACCATGAAGCTGTATTTCTATGAGGTTTCAAGACATCTGAAATTCAAAACTGCAATGTTCAGCCAATGGGTCTGCATCCCTGTTCTTGTCTGAGGCTGTTCCTGTTATGGGCACTGTGGAAGAAGTGCTCGCCTTTTTATCCCTTGAAAGGCCCTGAAGGCACCAAACCATTTAGTAGCTCCTCCCACATTTTTCCCGCTCTTTTCTGAGCTTGCTTGGTGATGATTTTGAAAGTATAGAGAGATGGTTTTCTGTAGTGGGGATATTGCAACAATTGCTCACCTAACATGGAAGCACTTACTAACTAAAGAAAAATAGAAAGAACTCCTGTTAGGTGAACACCTGATGCTCAAATGCAATCCATCCCTAAATATTATACCATGTACTTCCAGAGTTGTTGTTTATTTCACAGAACTTCAAACTCAAAAGGTAAGCACTTACAAGCTTGAAGCTGTATTTCTATGAGGTTTCAAGACATCTGAAATTCAAAACTGCAATGTTCAGCCAAAGGGTCTGCATCCCTGTTCTTGTCTGAGGCTGGTATGGGCACTGTGGAATAAGTGCTCGCCTTTTTATCCCTTGAAAGGCCCTGAAGGCACCAAACCATTAAGTAGCTCCTCCCACATTTTTCCCGCTCTTTTCTGAGCTTACTTGGTAAAGATTTTGAAAGTAGAGATATGGTTTTTTGTAGTGGAGATATTGCAACAATTGCTCACCTAACATGGAAGCACTTAATAACTAAAGAAAAATAGAAAGAACTCCTGTTAGGTGAACACCTGATGCTCAAATGCAATCCATCCCTAAATATTATACCATGTACTTCCAAAGTTGTTGTTTATTTCACAGAACTTCAAACTCAAAAGGTAAGCACTTACAAGCTTGAAGCTGTATTTCTATGAGGTTTCAAGACATCTGAAATTCAAAACTGCAATGTTCAGCCAAAGGGTCTGCATCCCTGTTCTTGTCTGAGGCTGTTCCTGGTATGGGCACTGTGGAAGAAGTTCTAGCCTTTTTATCCCTTGAAAGGCCCTCAAGGCACCAAACCATTAAGAAGCTCCTCCCACATTTTTCCCGCTCTTTTCTGAGCTTGCTTGGTGAAGATTTTGAAAGTATAGAGAGATGGTTTTCTGTAGTGGAGATATTGCAACAATTGCTCACCCAACATGGAAGCACTTAC
Organism: Ambystoma mexicanum; assembly: GCF_040938575.1. NCBI lineage: Eukaryota > Metazoa > Chordata > Amphibia > Caudata > Ambystomatidae > Ambystoma > Ambystoma mexicanum. The sequence continues at coordinate 1,148,328,619 of NC_090941.1, read as the reverse complement.
TAACTAAAGAAAAATAGAAAGAACTCCTGTTAGGTGAGCACCTGATGTTCAAATGCAATCCATCCTAAATATTATAACATACACTTCCAAAGTTGCTGTTTAGTTCACAGAACTTCAACCTCAAAAGGTAAGCACTTATAACCATGAAGCTGTATTTCTATGAGGTTTCAAGACATCTGAAATTCAAAACTGCAATGTTCAGCCAATGGGTCTGCATCCCTGTTCTTGTCTGAGGCTGTTCCTGTTATGGGCACTGTGGAAGAAGTGCTCGCCTTTTTATCCCTTGAAAGGCCCTGAAGGCACCAAACCATTAAGTAGCTCCTCCCACATTTTTCCCACTCTTTTCTGAGCTTGCTTGGTGAAGATTTTGAAAGTATAGAGAGATGGTTTTCTGTAGTGGGGATATTGCAACAATTGCTCACCTAACATGGAAGCACTTACTAACTAAAGAAAAATAGAAAGAACTCCCGTTAGGTGAGCACCTGATGTTCAAATGCAATCCATCCTAAATATTATAACATACACTTCCAAAGTTGCTGTTTAGTTCACAGAACTTCAACCTCAATAGGTAAGCACGTACAAGCTTGAAGCTGTATTTCTATGAGGTTTCAAGACATCTGAAATTCAAAACTGCAATGTTCAGCCAGTTGGCCTGCATCACTGTTCTCATCCGAGGCCGTTCCTGCTATGGGCACTGTGGAAGAAGTGCCCACCTTTTTATCCCTTGAAAGGCCCTCAAGGCACCAAACCATTAAGTAGCTCCTCCCACATTTTTCCCGCTCTTTTCTGAGCTTGCTTGGTGAAGATTTTGAAAGTATAGAGAGATGGTTTTCTGTAGTGGGGATATTGCAACAATTGCTCACCTAACATGGAAGCACTTACTAACTAAAGAAAAATAGAAAGAACTCCTGTTAGGTGAGCACCTGATGTTCAAATGCAATCCATCGTAATATTATAACATACACTTCCAAAATTGCTGTTTAGTTCACAGAACTTCAACCTCAAAGGGGAAGCACTTACACATATATAAAACGCAGGTGCCAACCTTGAAGCTGTATTTCTGTGAGGTTCCAAGACATCTGAAATTCAAAACTGCAATGTTCAGCCAGTGGGTCTGCATCCCTGTTCTTGTCTGAGGCTGGTATGGGCACTGTGGAATAAGTGCTCATCTTTTTATCCCTTGAAAGGCCCTAAAGGCACCAAACCATTAAGTAGCTCCTCCCACATTTTTCCCACATATTATAACATACACTTCCAAAGTTGCTGTTTAGTTCACAGAACTTCAACCTCAATAGGTAAGCACTTACAAGCTTGAAGCTGTATTTCTATGAGGTTTCAAGACATCTGAAATTCAAAACTGCAATGTTCAGCCAGTTGGCCTGCATCACTGTTCTCATCCGAGGCCGTTCCTGCTATGGGCACTGTGGAAGAAGTGCCCACCTTTTTATCCCTTGAAAGGCCCTCAAGGCACCAAACCATTAAGTAGCTCCTCCCACATTTTTCCCGCTCTTTTCTGAGCTTGCTTGGTGAAGATTTTGAAAGTAGAGAGATGGTTTTCTGTAGTGGAGATATTGCAACAATTGCTCACCTAACATGGAAGCACTTACTAACTAAAGAAAAATAGAAAGAACTCCTGTTAGGTGAGCACCTGATGTTCAAATGCAATCCATCCTAAATATTATAACATACACTTCCAAAATTGCTGTTTAGTTCACAGAACTTCAACCTCAAAAGGGAAGCACTTACACATATATAAAACGCAGGTGCCAACCTTGAAGCTGTATTTCTGTGAGGTTCCAAGACATCTGAAATTCAAAACTGCAATATTCAGCCAGTGGGTCTGCATCCCTGTTCTTGTCTGAGGCTGGTATGGGCACTGTGGAATAAGTGCTTGCCTTTTTATCCCTTGAAAGGCCCTGAAGGCACCAAACCATTAAGAAGCTCATCCCACATTTTTCCCGCTCTTTTCTGAGCTTACTTGGTAAAGATTTTGAAAGTAGAGAGATGGTTTTTTGTAGTGGAGATATTGCAACAATTGCTCACCTAACATGGAAGCACTTACTAACTAAAGAAAAATAGAAAGAACTCCTGTTAGGTGAACATCTGATGCTCAAATGCAATCCATCCCTAAATATTATACCATGTACTTCCAGAGTTGTTGTTTATTTCACAGAACTTCAAACTCAAAAGGTAAGCACTTACAAGCTTGAATCTGTATTTCTATGAGGTTTCAAGACATCTGAAATTCAAAACTGCAATGTTCAGCCAAAGGGTCTGCATCCCTGTTCTTGTCTGAGGCTGTTCCTGGTATGGGCACTGTGGAAGAAGTTCTAGCCTTTTTATCCCTTGATAGTCCCTGAAGGCACCAAACCATTAAGAAGCTCCTCCCACATTTTTCCCGCTCTTTTCTGAGCTTGCTTGGTGAAGATTTTGAAAGTATAGAGAGATAGTTTTCTGTAGTGGAGATATTGCAACAATTGCTCACCTAACATGGAAGCACTTACTAACTAAAGACAAATAGAAAGAACTCCTGTTAGGTGAGCACCTGATGTTCAAATGCAATCCATCCTAATATTATAACATACACTTCCAAAAAACCTGTTTAGTTCACAGAACTTCAACCTCAAAAGGGAAGCACTTACACATATATAAAACGCAGGTGCCAACCTTGAAGCTGTATTTCTGTGAGGTTCCAAGACATCTGAAATTCAAAACTGCAATGTTCAGCCAGTGGGTCTGCATCCCTGTTCTTGTCTGAGGCTGGTATGGGCACTGTGGAATAAGTGCTCGCCTTTTTATCCCTTGAAAGGCCCTGAAGGAACCAAACCATTAAGTAGCTCCTCCCACATTTTTCCCGCTCTTTTCTGAGCTTGCTTGGTGAAGATTTTGAAAGTATAGAGAGATGGTTTTCTGTAGTGGGGATATTGCAACAATTGCTCACCTAACATGGAAGCACTTACTAATTAAAGAAAAATAGAAAGAACTCCTGTTAGGTGAGCACCTGATGTTCAAATGCAATCCATCCTAAATATTATAACATACACTTCCAAAGTTGCTGTTTAGTTCACAGAACTTCAACCTCAATAGGTAAGCACTTACAAGCTTGAAGCTGTATTTCTATGAGGTTTCAAGACATCTGAAAATCAAAACTGCAATGTTCAGCCAGTTGGCCTGCATCACTGTTCTCATCCGAGGCCGTTCCTGCTATGGGCACTGTGGAAGAAGTGCCCACCTTTTTATCCCTTGAAAGGCCCTCAAGGCACCAAACCATTAAGTAGCTCCTCCCACATTTTCCCGCTCTTTTCTGAGCTTGCTTGGTGAAGATTTTGAAAGTATAGAGAGATGGTTTTCTGTAGTGGGGATATTGCAACAATTGCTCACCTAACATGGAAGCACTTACCAACTAAAGAAAAATAGAAAGAACTCCTGTTAGGTGAGCACCTGATGTTCAAATGCAATTATTCTCTAAATATTATAACATACACTTCCAGAGCTGTTGTTTAGTTAACAGAACTTCAACCTCAATAGGTAAGCACTTACAAGCTTGAAGCTGTATTTCTATGAGGTTTCAAGACATCTGAAATTCAAAACTGCAATGTTCAGCCAATGGGTCTGCATCCCGTTCTTGTCTGAAGCTGTTCCTGTTATGGGCATTGTGGAAGAAGTGCTCGTCTTTTTATCCCTTGAAAGGCCCTGAAGGCACCAAACCATTAAGAAGCTCCTCCCACATTTTTCCCGCTCTTTTCTGAAGATTTTGAAAGTAGAGAGATGGTTTTCTGTAGTGGAGATATTGCAACAATTGCTCACCTAACATGGAAGCACTTACTAACTAAAGAAAAATAGAAAGAACTCCTGTTAGGTGAGCACCTGATGTTCAAATGCAATCCATCCTAAATATTATAACATACACTTCCAAAATTGCTGTTTAGTTCACAGAACTTCAACCTCAAAAGGGAAGCACTTACACATATATAAAACGCAGGTGCCAACCTTGAAGCTGTATTTCTGTGAGGTTCCAAGACATCTGAAATTCAAAACTGCAATGTTCAGCCAGTGGGTCTGCATCCCTGTTCTTGTCTGAGGCTGGTATGGGCACTGTGGAATAAGTGCTTGCCTTTTTATCCCATGAAAGGCCCTGAAGGCACCAAACCATTAAGTAGCTCCTCCCACATTTTTCCCGCTCTTTTCTGAGCTTACTTGGTAAAGATTTTGAAAGTAGAGATATGGTTTTTTGTAGTGGAGATATTGCAACAATTGCTCACCTAACATGGAAGCACTTAATAACTAAAGAAAAATAGAAAGAACTCCTGTTAGGTGAACACCTGATGCTCAAATGCAATCCATCCCTAAATATTATACCATGTACTTCCAAAGTTGTTGTTTATTTCACAGAACTTCAAACTCAAAAGGTAAACACTTACAAGCTTGAAGCTGTATTTCTATGAGGTTTCAAGACATCTGAAATTCAAAACTGCAATGTTCAGCCAAAGGGTCTGCATCCCTGTTCTTGTCTGAGGCTGTTCCTGGTATGGGCACTGTGGAAGAAGTTCTAGCCTTTTTATCCCTTGAAAGGCCCTCAAGGCACCAAACCATTAAGAAGCTCCTCCCACATTTTTCCCGCTCTTTTCTGAGCTTGCTTGGTGAAGATTTTGAAAGTATAGAGAGATGGTTTTCTGTAGTGGAGATATTGCAACAATTGCTCACCCAACATGGAAGCACTTACTAACTAAAGAAAAATAGAAAGAACTCCTGTTAGGTGAGCACCTGATGTTCAAATGCAATCCATCCTAAATATTATAACATACACTTCCAAAGTTGTTGTTTAGTTCACAGAACTTCAACCTCAAAAGGTAAGCACTTATAACCATGAAGCTGTATTTCTATGAGGTTTCAAGACATCTGAAATTCAAAACTGCAATGTTCAGCCAATGGGTCTGCATCCCTGTTCTTGTCTGAGGCTGTTCCTGTTATGGGCACTGTGGAAGAAGTGCTCGCCTTTTTATCCCTTGAAAGGCCCTGAAGGCACCAAACCATTAAGTAGCTCCTCCCACATTTTTCCCGCTCTTTTCTGAGCTTGCTTGGTGAAGATTTTGAAAGTATAGAGAGATGGTTTTCTGTAGTGGGGATATTGCAACAATTGCTCACCTAACATGGAAGCACTTACTAACTAAAGAAAAATAGAAAGAACTCCTGTTAGGTGAGCACCTGATGTTCAAATGCAATCCATCCTAAATATTATAACATACACTTCCAAAGTTGCTGTTTAGTTCACAGAACTTCAACCTCAATAGGTAAGCACTTACAAGCTTGAAGCTGTATTTCTATGAGGTTTCAAGACATCTGAAATTCAAAACTGCAATGTTCAGCCAGTTGGCCTGCATCACTGTTCTCATCCGAGGCCGTTCCTGCTATGGGCACTGTGGAAGAAGTGCCCACCTTTTTATCCCTTGAAAGGCCCTCAAGGCACCAAACCATTAAGTAGCTCCTCCCACATTTTTCCCGCTCTTTTCTGAGCTTGCTTGGTGAAGATTTTGAAAGTATAGAGAGATGGTTTTCTGTAAAGGGGATATTGCAACAATTGCTCACCTAACATGGAAGCACTTACTAACTAAAGAAAAATAGAAAGAACTCCTGTTAGGTGAGCACCTGATGTTCAAATGCAATCCATCGTAATATTATAACATACACTTCCAAAATTGCTGTTTAGTTCACAGAACTTCAACCTCAAAGGGGAAGCACTTACACATATATAAAACGCAGGTGCCAACCTTGAAGCTGTATTTCTGTGAGGTTCCAAGACATCTGAAATTCAAAACTGCAATGTTCAGCCAGTGGGTCTGCATCCCTGTTCTTGTCTGAGGCTGGTATGGGCACTGTGGAATAAGTGCTCGCCTTTTTATCCCTTGAAAGGCCCTGAAGGCACCAAACCATTAAGTAGCTCCTCCCACATTTTTCCCGCTCTTTTCTGAGCTTGCTTGGTGAAGATTTTGAAAGTATAGAGAGATGGTTTTCTGTAGTGGAGAAATTGCAACAATTGCTCACCTAACATGGAAGCACTTACTAACTAAAGAAAAATAGAAAGAACTCCTGTTAGGTGAGCACCTGATGTTCAAATGCAATCCATCCTAAATATTATAACATACACTTCCAAAGTTGCTGTTTAGTTCACAGAACTTCAACCTCAAAAGGTAAGCACTTATAACAATGAAGCTGTATTTCTATGAGGTTTCAAGACATCTGAAATTCAAAACTGCAATGTTCAGCCAATGGGTCTGCATCCCTGTTCTTGTCTGAGGCTGTTCCTGTTATGGGCACTGTGGAAGAAGTGCTCGCCTTTTTATCCCTTGAAAGGCCCTGAAGGCACCAAACCATTAAGTAGCTCCTCCCACATTTTTCCCGCTCTTTTCTGAGCTTGCTTGGTGAAGATTTTGAAAGTATAGAGAGATGGTTTTCTGTAAAGGGGATATTGCAACAATTGCTCACCTAACATGGAAGCACTTACTAACTAAAGAAAAATAGAAAGAACTCCCGTTAGGTGAGCACCTGATGTTCAAATGCAATCCATCCTAAATATTATAACATACACTTCCAAAGTTGCTGTTTAGTTCACAGAACTTCAACCTCAATAGGTAAGCACTTACAAGCTTGAAGCTGTATTTCTATGAGGTTTCAAGACATCTGAAATTCAAAACTGCAATGTTCAGCCAGTTGGCCTGCATCACTGTTCTCATCCGAGGCCGTTCCTGCTATGGGCACTGTGGAAGAAGTGCCCACCTTTTTATCCCTTGAAAGGCCCTGAAGGCACCAAACCATTAAGTAGCTCCTCCCACATTTTTCCCGCTCTTTTCTGAGCTTGCTTGGTGAAGATTTTGAAAGTATAGAGAGATGGTTTTCTGTAAAGGGGATATTGCAACAATTGCTCACCTAACATGGAAGCACTTACTAACTAAAGAAAAATAGAAAGAACTCCTGTTAGGTGAGCACCTGATGTTCAAATGCAATCCATCCTAAATATTATAACATACACTTCCAAAGTTGCTGTTTAGTTCACAGAACTTCAACCTCAAAAGGTAAGCACTTATAACCATGAAGCTGTATTTCTATGAGGTTTCAAGACATCTGAAATTCAAAACTGCAATGTTCAGCCAATGGGTCTGCATCCCTGTTCTTGTCTGAGGCTGTTCCTGTTATGGGCACTGTGGAAGAAGTGCTCGCCTTTTTATCCCTTGAAAGGCCCTGAAGGCACCAAACCATTAAGAAGCTCCTCCCACATTTTTCCCGCTCTTTTCTGAGCTTGCTTGGTGAAGATTATGAAAGTATAGAGAGATGGTTTTCTGTAGTGGAGATATTGCAACAATTGCTCACCTAACATGGAAGCACTTACTAACTAAAGAAAAATAGAAAGAACTCCTGTTAGGTGAGCACCTGATGTTCAAATGCAATCCATCGTAATATTATAACATACACTTCCAAAATTGCTGTTTAGTTCACAGAACTTCAACCTCAAAGGGGAATCACTTACACATATATAAAACGCAGGTGCCAACCTTGAAGCTGTATTTCTGTGAGGTTCCAAGATATCTGAAATTCAAAACTGCAATGTTCAGCCAGTGGGTCTGCATCCCTGTTCTTGTCTGAGGCTGGTATGGGCACTGTGGAATAAGTGCTCGCCTTTTTATCCCTTGAAAGGCCCTGAAGGCACCAAACCATTAAGTAGCTCCTCCCACATTTTTACCGCTCTTTTCTGAGCTTGCTTGGTGAAGATTTTGAAAGTATAGAGAGATGGTTTTCTGTAGTGGAGAAATTGCAACAATTGCTCACCTAACATGGAAGCACTTACTAACTAAAGAAAAATAGAAAGAACTCCTGTTAGGTGAGCACCTGATGCTCAAATACAATTATTCTCTAAATATTATAACATACACTTCCAGAGCTGTTGTTTAGTTAACAGAACTTCAACCTCAATAGGTAAGCACTTACAAGCTTGAAGCTGTATTTCTATGAGGTTTCAAGACATCTGAAATTCAAAACTGCAATGTTCAGCCAATCGGCCTGCATCACTGTTCTCATCCGAGGCCGTTCCTGCCATGGGCACTGTGGAAGAAGTGCCCACCTTTTTATCCCTTGAAAGGCCCTCAAGGCACCAAACCATTAAGTAGCTCCTCCCACATTTTTCCCACTCTTTTCTGAGCTTGCTGGTGAAGATTTTGAAAGTATAGAGAGATGGTTTTCTGTAGTGGGGATATTGCATCAATTGCTCACCTAACATGGAAGCACTTACTAACTAAAGAAAAATAGAAAGAACACCTGTTAGGTGAGCACCTGATGTTCAAATGCAATCCATCCTAAATATTATAACATACACTTCCAAAGTTGCTGTTTAGTTCACAGAACTTCAACCTCAAAAGGTAAGCACTTATAACCATGAAGCTGTATTTCTATGAGGTTTCAAGACATCTGAAATTCAAAACTGCAATGTTCAGCCAATGGGTCTGCATCCCTGTTCTTGTCTGAGGCTGTTCCTGTTATGGGCACTGTGGAAGAAGTGCTCGCCTTTTTATCCCTTGAAAGGCCCTGAAGGCACCAAACCATTTAGTAGCTCCTCCCACATTTTTCCCGCTCTTTTCTGAGCTTGCTTGGTGATGATTTTGAAAGTATAGAGAGATGGTTTTCTGTAGTGGGGATATTGCAACAATTGCTCACCTAACATGGAAGCACTTACTAACTAAAGAAAAATAGAAAGAACTCCTGTTAGGTGAACACCTGATGCTCAAATGCAATCCATCCCTAAATATTATACCATGTACTTCCAGAGTTGTTGTTTATTTCACAGAACTTCAAACTCAAAAGGTAAGCACTTACAAGCTTGAAGCTGTATTTCTATGAGGTTTCAAGACATCTGAAATTCAAAACTGCAATGTTCAGCCAAAGGGTCTGCATCCCTGTTCTTGTCTGAGGCTGGTATGGGCACTGTGGAATAAGTGCTCGCCTTTTTATCCCTTGAAAGGCCCTGAAGGCACCAAACCATTAAGTAGCTCCTCCCACATTTTTCCCGCTCTTTTCTGAGATTGCTTGGTGAAGATTTTGAAAGTATAGAGAGATGGTTTTCTGTAGTGGAGATATTGCAACAATTGCTCACCTAACATGGAAGCACTTACTAACTAAAGAAAAATAGAAAGAACTCCTGTTAGGTGAACATCTGATGCTCAAATGCAATCCATCCCTAAATATTATACCATGTACTTCCAGAGTTGTTGTTTATTTCACAGAACTTCAAACTCAAAAGGTAAGCACTTACAAGCTTGAATCTGTATTTCTATGAGGTTTCAAGACATCTGAAATTCAAAACTGCAATGTTCAGCCATAGGGTCTGCATCCCTGTTCTTGTCTGAGGCTGTTCCTGGTATGGGCACTGTGGAAGAAGTTCTAGCCTTTTTATCCCTTCATAGTCCCTGAAGGCACCAAACCATTAAGAAGCTCCTCCCACATTTTTCCCGCTCTTTTCTGAGCTTGCTTGGTGAAGATTTTGAAAGTATAGAGAGATAGTTTTCTGTAGTGGAGATATTGCAACAATTGCTCACCTAACATGGAAGCACTTACTAACTAAAGACAAATAGAAAGAACTCCTGTTAGGTGAGCACCTGATGTTCAAATGCAATCCATCCTAATATTATAACATACACTTCCAAAATTGCTGTTTAGTTCACAGAACTTCAACCTCAAAAGGGAAGCACTTACACATATATAAAACGCAGGTGCCAACCTTGAAGCTGTATTTCTGTGAGGTTCCAAGACATCTGAAATTCAAAACTGCAATGTTCAGCCAGTGGGTCTGCATCCCTGTTCTTGTCTGAGGCTGGTATGGGCACTGTGGAATAAGTGCTCGCCTTTTTATCCCTTGAAAGGCCCTGAAGGAACCAAACCATTAAGTAGCTCCTCCCACATTTTTCCCGCTCTTTTCTGAGCTTGCTTGGTGAAGATTTTGAAAGTATAGAGAGATGGTTTTCTGTAGTGGGGATATTGCAACAATTGCTCACCTAACATGGAAGCACTTACTAATTAAAGAAAAATAGAAAGAACTCCTGTTAGGTGAGCACCTGATGTTCAAATGCAATCCATCCTAAATATTATAACATACACTTCCAAAGTTGCTGTTTAGTTCACAGAACTTCAACCTCAATAGGTAAGCACTTACAAGCTTGAAGCTGTATTTCTATGAGGTTTCAAGACATCTGAAAATCAAAACTGCAATGTTCAGCCAGTTGGCCTGCATCACTGTTCTCATCCGAGGCCGTTCCTGCTATGGGCACTGTGGAAGAAGTGCCCACCTTTTTATCCCTTGAAAGGCCCTCAAGGCACCAAACCATTAAGTAGCTCCTCCCACATTTTCCCGCTCTTTTCTGAGCTTGCTTGGTGAAGATTTTGAAAGTATAGAGAGATGGTTTTCTGTAGTGGGGATATTGCAACAATTGCTCACCTAACATGGAAGCACTTACCAACTAAAGAAAAATAGAAAGAACTCCTGTTAGGTGAGCACCTGATGTTCAAATGCAATTATTCTCTAAATATTATAACATACACTTCCAGAGCTGTTGTTTAGTTAACAGAACTTCAACCTCAATAGGTAAGCACTTACAAGCTTGAAGCTGTATTTCTATGAGGTTTCAAGACATCTGAAATTCAAAACTGCAATGTTCAGCCAATGGGTCTGCATCCCTGTTCTTGTCTGAAGCTGTTCCTGTTATGGGCATTGTGGAAGAAGTGCTCGTCTTTTTATCCCTTGAAAGGCCCTGAAGGCACCAAACCATTAAGAAGCTCCTCCCACATTTTTCCCGCTCTTTTCTGAAGATTTTGAAAGTAGAGAGATGGTTTTCTGTAGTGGAGATATTGCAACAATTGCTCACCTAACATGGAAGCACTTACTAACTAAAGAAAAATAGAAAGAACTCCTGTTAGGTGAGCACCTGATGTTCAAATGCAATCCATCCTAAATATTATAACATACACTTCCAAAATTGCTGTTTAGTTCACAGAACTTCAACCTCAAAAGGGAAGCACTTACACATATATAAAACGCAGGTGCCAACCTTGAAGCTGTATTTCTGTGAGGTTCCAAGACATCTGAAATTCAAAACTGCAATGTTCAGCCAGTGGGTCTGCATCCCTGTTCTTGTCTGAGGCTGGTATGGGCACTGTGGAATAAGTGCTTGCCTTTTTATCCCATGAAAGGCCCTGAAGGCACCAAACCATTAAGTAGCTCCTCCCACATTTTTCCCGCTCTTTTCTGAGCTTACTTGGTAAAGATTTTGAAAGTAGAGATATGGTTTTTTGTAGTGGAGATATTGCAACAATTGCTCACCTAACATGGAAGCACTTAATAACTAAAGAAAAATAGAAAGAACTCCTGTTAGGTGAACACCTGATGCTCAAATGCAATCCATCCCTAAATATTATACCATGTACTTCCAAAGTTGTTGTTTATTTCACAGAACTTCAAACTCAAAAGGTAAGCACTTACAAGCTTGAAGCTGTATTTCTATGAGGTTTCAAGACATCTGAAATTCAAAACTGCAATGTTCAGCCAAAGGGTCTGCATCCCTGTTCTTGTCTGAGGCTGTTCCTGGTATGGGCACTGTGGAAGAAGTTCTAGCCTTTTTATCCCTTGAAAGGCCCTCAAGGCACCAAACCATTAAGAAGCTCCTCCCACATTTTTCCCGCTCTTTTCTGAGCTTGCTTGGTGAAGATTTTGAAAGTATAGAGAGATGGTTTTCTGTAGTGGAGATATTGCAACAATTGCTCACCCAACATGGAAGCACTTACTAACTAAAGAAAAATAGAAAGAACTCCTGTTAGGTGAGCACCTGATGTTCAAATGCAATCCATCCTAAATATTATAACATACACTTCCAAAGTTGTTGTTTAGTTCACAGAACTTCAACCTCAAAAGGTAAGCACTTATAACCATGAAGCTGTATTTCTATGAGGTTTCAAGACATCTGAAATTCAAAACTGCAATGTTCAGCCAATGGGTCTGCATCCCTGTTCTTGTCTGAGGCTGTTCCTGTTATGGGCACTGTGGAAGAAGTGCTCGCCTTTTTATCCCTTGAAAGGCCCTGAAGGCACCAAACCATTAAGTAGCTCCTCCCACATTTTTCCCGCTCTTTTCTGAGCTTGCTTGGTGAAGATTTTGAAAGTATAGAGAGATGGTTTTCTGTAGTGGGGATATTGCAACAATTGCTCACCTAACATGGAAGCACTTACTAACTAAAGAAAAATAGAAAGAACTCCTGTTAGGTGAGCACCTGATGTTCAAATGCAATCCATCCTAAATATTATAACATACACTTCCAAAGTTGCTGTTTAGTTCACAGAACTTCAACCTCAATAGGTAAGCACTTACAAGCTTGAAGCTGTATTTCTATGAGGTTTCAAGACATCTGAAATTCAAAACTGCAATGTTCAGCCAGTTGGCCTGCATCACTGTTCTCATCCGAGGCCGTTCCTGCTATGGGCACTGTGGAAGAAGTGCCCACCTTTTTATCCCTTGAAAGGCCCTCAAGGCACCAAACCATTAAGTAGCTCCTCCCACATTTTTCCCGCTCTTTTCTGAGCTTGCTTGGTGAAGATTTTGAAAGTATAGAGAGATGGTTTTCTGTAAAGGGGATATTGCAACAATTGCTCACCTAACATGGAAGCACTTACTAACTAAAGAAAAATAGAAAGAACTCCTGTTAGGTGAGCACCTGATGTTCAAATGCAATCCATCGTAATATTATAACATACACTTCCAAAATTGCTGTTTAGTTCACAGAACTTCAACCTCAAAGGGGAAGCACTTACACATATATAAAACGCAGGTGCCAACCTTGAAGCTGTATTTCTGTGAGGTTCCAAGACATCTGAAATTCAAAACTGCAATGTTCAGCCAGTGGGTCTGCATCCCTGTTCTTGTCTGAGGCTGGTATGGGCACTGTGGAATAAGTGCTCGCCTTTTTATCCCTTGAAAGGCCCTGAAGGCACCAAACCATTAAGTAGCTCCTCCCACATTTTTCCCGCTCTTTTCTGAGCTTGCTTGGTGAAGATTTTGAAAGTATAGAGAGATAGTTTTCTGTAGTGGAGATATTGCAACAATTGCTCACCTAAAATGGAAGCACTTACTAACTAAAGACAATAGAAAGAACTCCTGTTAGGTGAGCACCTGATGTTCAAATGCAATCCATCCTAATATTATAACATACACTTCCAAAATTGCTGTTTAGTTCACAGAACTTCAACCTCAAAAGGGAAGCACTTACACATATATAAAACGCAGGTGCCAACCTTGAAGCTGTATTTCTGTGAGGTTCCAAGACATCTGAAATTCAAAACTGCAATGTTCAGCCAGTGGGTCTGCATCCCTGTTCTTGTCTGAGGCTGGTATGGGCACTGTGGAATAAGTGCTCGCCTTTTTATCCCTTGAAAGGCCCTGAAGGAACCAAACCATTAAGTAGCTCCTCCCACATTTTTCCCGCTCTTTTCTGAGCTTGCTTGGTGAAGATTTTGAAAGTATAGAGAGATGGTTTTCTGTAGTGGGGATATTGCAACAATTGCTCACCTAACATGGAAGCACTTACTAATTAAAGAAAAATAGAAAGAACTCCTGTTAGGTGAGCACCTGATGTTCAAATGCAATCCATCCTAAATATTATAACATACACTTCCAAAGTTGCTGTTTAGTTCACAGAACTTCAACCTCAATAGGTAAGCACTTACAAGCTTGAAGCTGTATTTCTATGAGGTTTCAAGACATCTGAAAATCAAAACTGCAATGTTCAGCCAGTTGGCCTGCATCACTGTTCTCATCCGAGGCCGTTCCTGCTATGGGCACTGTGGAAGAAGTGCCCACCTTTTTATCCCTTGAAAGGCCCTCAAGGCACCAAACCATTAAGTAGCTCCTCCCACATTTTCCCGCTCTTTTCTGAGCTTGCTTGGTGAAGATTTTGAAAGTATAGAGAGATGGTTTTCTGTAGTGGGGATATTGCAACAATTGCTCACCTAACATGGAAGCACTTACCAACTAAAGAAAAATAGAAAGAACTCCTGTTAGGTGAGCACCTGATGTTCAAATGCAATTATTCTCTAAATATTATAACATACACTTCCAGAGCTGTTGTTTAGTTAACAGAACTTCAACCTCAATAGGTAAGCACTTACAAGCTTGAAGCTGTATTTCTATGAGGTTTCAAGACATCTGAAATTCAAAACTGCAATGTTCAGCCAATGGGTCTGCATCCCTGTTCTTGTCTGAAGCTGTTCCTGTTATGGGCATTGTGGAAGAAGTGCTCGTCTTTTTATCCCTTGAAAGGCCCTGAAGGCACCAAACCATTAAGAAGCTCCTCCCACATTTTTCCCGCTCTTTTCTGAAGATTTTGAAAGTAGAGAGATGGTTTTCTGTAGTGGAGATATTGCAACAATTGCTCACCTAACATGGAAGCACTTACTAACTAAAGAAAAATAGAAAGAACTCCTGTTAGGTGAGCACCTGATGTTCAAATGCAATCAATCCTAAATATTATAACATACACTTCCAAAATTGCTGTTTAGTTCACAGAACTTCAACCTCAAAAGGGAAGCACTTACACATATATAAAACGCAGGTGCCAACCTTGAAGCTGTATTTCTGTGAGGTTCCAAGACATCTGAAATTCAAAACTGCAATGTTCAGCCAGTGGGTCTGCATCCCTGTTCTTGTCTGAGGCTGGTATGGGCACTGTGGAATAAGTGCTTGCCTTTTTATCCCATGAAAGGCCCTGAAGGCACCAAACCATTAAGTAGCTCCTCCCACATTTTTCCCGCTCTTTTCTGAGCTTACTTGGTAAAGATTTTGAAAGTAGAGATATGGTTTTTTGTAGTGGAGATATTGCAACAATTGCTCACCTAACATGGAAGCACTTAATAACTAAAGAAAAATAGAAAGAACTCCTGTTAGGTGAACACCTGATGCTCAAATGCAATCCATCCCTAAATATTATACCATGTACTTCCAAAGTTGTTGTTTATTTCACAGAACTTCAAACTCAAAAGGTAAGCACTTACAAGCTTGAAGCTGTATTTCTATGAGGTTTCAAGACATCTGAAATTCAAAACTGCAATGTTCAGCCAAAGGGTCTGCATCCCTGTTCTTGTCTGAGGCTGTTCCTGGTATGGGCACTGTGGAAGAAGTTCTAGCCTTTTTATCCCTTGAAAGGCCCTCAAGGCACCAAACCATTAAGAAACTCCTCCCACATTTTTCCCGCTCTTTTCTGAGCTTGCTTGGTGAAGATTTTGAAAGTATAGAGAGATGGTTTTCTGTAGTGGAGATATTGCAACAATTGCTCACCCAACATGGAAGCACTTACTAACTAAAGAAAAATAGAAAGAACTCCTGTTAGGTGAGCACCTGATGTTCAAATGCAATCCATCCTAAATATTATAACATACACTTCCAAAGTTGTTGTTTAGTTCACAGAACTTCAACCTCAAAAGGTAAGCACTTATAACCATGAAGCTGTATTTCTATGAGGTTTCAAGACATCTGAAATTCAAAACTGCAATGTTCAGCCAATGGGTCTGCATCCCTGTTCTTGTCTGAGGCTGTTCCTGTTATGGGCACTGTGGAAGAAGTGCTCGCCTTTTTATCCCTTGAAAGGCCCTGAAGGCACCAAACCATTAAGTAGCTCCTCCCACATTTTTCCCGCTCTTTTCTGAGCTTGCTTGGTGAAGATTTTGAAAGTATAGAGAGATGGTTTTCTGTAGTGGGGATATTGCAACAATTGCTCACCTAACATGGAAGCACTTACTAACTAAAGAAAAATAGAAAGAACTCCTGTTAGGTGAGCACCTGATGTTCAAATGCAATCCATCCTAAATATTATAACATACACTTCCAAAGTTGCTGTTTAGTTCACAGAACTTCAACCTCAATAGGTAAGCACTTACAAGCTTGAAGCTGTATTTCTATGAGGTTTCAAGACATCTGAAATTCAAAACTGCAATGTTCAGCCAGTTGGCCTGCATCACTGTTCTCATCCGAGGCCGTTCCTGCTATGGGCACTGTGGAAGAAGTGCCCACCTTTTTATCCCTTGAAAGGCCCTCAAGGCACCAAACCATTAAGTAGCTCCTCCCACATTTTTCCCGCTCTTTTCTGAGCTTGCTTGGTGAAGATTTTGAAAGTATAGAGAGATGGTTTTCTGTAAAGGGGATATTGCAACAATTGCTCACCTAACATGGAAGCACTTACTAACTAAAGAAAAATAGAAAGAACTCCTGTTAGGTGAGCACCTGATGTTCAAATGCAATCCATCGTAATATTATAACATACACTTCCAAAATTGCTGTTTAGTTCACAGAACTTCAACCTCAAAGGGGAAGCACTTACACATATATAAAACGCAGGTGCCAACCTTGAAGCTGTATTTCTGTGAGGTTCCAAGACATCTGAAATTCAAAACTGCAATGTTCAGCCAGTGGGTCTGCATCCCTGTTCTTGTCTGAGGCTGGTATGGGCACTGTGGAATAAGTGCTCGCCTTTTTATCCCTTGAAAGGCCCTGAAGGCACCAAACCATTAAGTAGCTCCTCCCACATTTTTCCCGCTCTTTTCTGAGCTTGCTTGGTGAAGATTTTGAAAGTATAGAGAGATGGTTTTCTGTAGTGGAGAAATTGCAACAATTGCTCACCTAACATGGAAGCACTTACTAACTAAAGAAAAATAGAAAGAACTCCTGTTAGGTGAGCACCTGATGTTCAAATGCAATCCATCCTAAATATTATAACATACACTTCCAAAGTTGCTGTTTAGTTCACAGAACTTCAACCTCAAAAGGTAAGCACTTATAACAATGAAGCTGTATTTCTATGAGGTTTCAAGACATCTGAAATTCAAAACTGCAATGTTCAGCCAATGGGTCTGCATCCCTGTTCTTGTCTGAGGCTGTTCCTGTTATGGGCACTGTGGAAGAAGTGCTCGCCTTTTTATCCCTTGAAAGGCCCTGAAGGCACCAAACCATTAAGTAGCTCCTCCCACATTTTTCCCGCTCTTTTCTGAGCTTGCTTGGTGAAGATTTTGAAAGTATAGAGAGATGGTTTTCTGTAGTGGGGATATTGCAACAATTGCTCACCTAACATGGAAGCACTTACTAACTAAAGAAAAATAGAAAGAACTCCCGTTAGGTGAGCACCTGATGTTCAAATGCAATCCATCCTAAATATTATAACATACACTTCCAAAGTTGCTGTTTAGTTCACAGAACTTCAACCTCAATAGGTAAGCACTTACAAGCTTGAAGCTGTATTTCTATGAGGTTTCAAGACATCTGAAATTCAAAACTGCAATGTTCAGCCAGTTGGCCTGCATCACTGTTCTCATCCGAGGCCGTTCCTGCTATGGGCACTGTGGAAGAAGTGCCCACCTTTTTATCCCTTGAAAGGCCCTCAAGGCACCAAACCATTAAGTAGCTCCTCCCACATTTTTCCCGCTCTTTTCTGAGCTTGCTTGGTGAAGATTTTGAAAGTATAGAGAGATGGTTTTCTGTAAAGGGGATATTGCAACAATTGCTCACCTAACATGGAAGCACTTACTAACTAAAGAAAAATAGAAAGAACTCCTGTTAGGTGAGCACCTGATGTTCAAATGCAATCCATCCTAAATATTATAACATACACTTCCAAAGTTGCTGTTTAGTTCACAGAACTTCAACCTCAAAAGGTAAGCACTTATAACCATGAAGCTGTATTTCTATGAGGTTTCAAGACATCTGAAATTCAAAACTGCAATGTTCAGCCAATGGGTCTGCATCCCTGTTCTTGTCTGAGGCTGTTCCTGTTATGGGCACTGTGGAAGAAGTGCTCGCCTTTTTATCCCTTGAAAGGCCCTGAAGGCACCAAACCATTAAGAAGCTCCTCCCACATTTTTCCCGCTCTTTTCTGAGCTTGCTTGGTGAAGATTATGAAAGTATAGAGAGATGGTTTTCTGTAGTGGAGATATTGCAACAATTGCTCACCTAACATGGAAGCACTTACTAACTAAAGAAAAATAGAAAGAACTCCTGTTAGGTGAGCACCTGATGTTCAAATGCAATCCATCGTAATATTATAACATACACTTCCAAAATTGCTGTTTAGTTCACAGAACTTCAACCTCAAAGGGGAATCACTTACACATATATAAAACGCAGGTGCCAACCTTGAAGCTGTATTTCTGTGAGGTTCCAAGATATCTGAAATTCAAAACTGCAATGTTCAGCCAGTGGGTCTGCATCCCTGTTCTTGTCTGAGGCTGGTATGGGCACTGTGGAATAAGTGCTCGCCTTTTTATCCCTTGAAAGGCCCTGAAGGCACCAAACCATTAAGTAGCTCCTCCCACATTTTTACCGCTCTTTTCTGAGCTTGCTTGGTGAAGATTTTGAAAGTATAGAGAGATGGTTTTCTGTAGTGGAGAAATTGCAACAATTGCTCACCTAACATGGAAGCACTTACTAACTAAAGAAAAATAGAAAGAACTCCTGTTAGGTGAGCACCTGATGCTCAAATACAATTATTCTCTAAATATTATAACATACACTTCCAGAGCTGTTGTTTAGTTAACAGAACTTCAACCTCAATAGGTAAGCACTTACAAGCTTGAAGCTGTATTTCTATGAGGTTTCAAGACATCTGAAATTCAAAACTGCAATGTTCAGCCAATCGGCCTGCATCACTGTTCTCATCCGAGGCCGTTCCTGCCATGGGCACTGTGGAAGAAGTGCCCACCTTTTTATCCCTTGAAAGGCCCTCAAGGCACCAAACCATTAAGTAGCTCCTCCCACATTTTTCCCACTCTTTTCTGAGCTTGCTGGTGAAGATTTTGAAAGTATAGAGAGATGGTTTTCTGTAGTGGGGATATTGCATCAATTGCTCACCTAACATGGAAGCACTTACTAACTAAAGAAAAATAGAAAGAACACCTGTTAGGTGAGCACCTGATGTTCAAATGCAATCCATCCTAAATATTATAACATACACTTCCAAAGTTGCTGTTTAGTTCACAGAACTTCAACCTCAAAAGGTAAGCACTTATAACCATGAAGCTGTATTTCTATGAGGTTTCAAGACATCTGAAATTCAAAACTGCAATGTTCAGCCAATGGGTCTGCATCCCTGTTCTTGTCTGAGGCTGTTCCTGTTATGGGCACTGTGGAAGAAGTGCTCGCCTTTTTATCCCTTGAAAGGCCCTGAAGGCACCAAACCATTTAGTAGCTCCTCCCACATTTTTCCCGCTCTTTTCTGAGCTTGCTTGGTGATGATTTTGAAAGTATAGAGAGATGGTTTTCTGTAGTGGGGATATTGCAACAATTGCTCACCTAACATGGAAGCACTTACTAACTAAAGAAAAATAGAAAGAACTCCTGTTAGGTGAACACCTGATGCTCAAATGCAATCCATCCCTAAATATTATACCATGTACTTCCAGAGTTGTTGTTTATTTCACAGAACTTCAAACTCAAAAGGTAAGCACTTACAAGCTTGAAGCTGTATTTCTATGAGGTTTCAAGACATCTGAAATTCAAAACTGCAATGTTCAGCCAAAGGGTCTGCATCCCTGTTCTTGTCTGAGGCTGGTATGGGCACTGTGGAATAAGTGCTCGCCTTTTTATCCCTTGAAAGGCCCTGAAGGCACCAAACCATTAAGTAGCTCCTCCCACATTTTTCCCGCTCTTTTCTGAGATTGCTTGGTGAAGATTTTGAAAGTAGAGAGATGGTTTTCTGTAGTGGAGATATTGCAACAATTGCTCACCTAACATGGAAGCACTTACTAACTAAAGAAAAATAGAAAGAACTCCTGTTAGGTGAGCACCTGATGCTCAAATACAATTATTCTCTAAATATTATAACATACACTTCCAGAACTGTTGTTTAGTTAACAGAACTTCAAACTCAATAGGTAAGCACTTACAAGCTTGAAGCAGTATTTCGCCTTTTTATCCCTTGAAAGGCCCTGAAGGCACCAAACCATTAAGAAGCTCCTCCCACATTTTTCCCGCTCTTTTCTGAGCTTGCTTGGTGAAGATTTTGAAAGTATAGAGAGATGGTTTTCTGTAGTGGGGATATTGCAACAATTGCTCACCTAACATGGAAGCACTTACTAACTAAAGAAAAATAGAAAGAACTCCCGTTAGGTGAGCACCTGATGTTCAAATGCAATCCATCCTAAATATTATAACATACACTTCCAAAGTTGCTGTTTAGTTCACAGAACTTCAACCTCAATAGGTAAGCACTTACAAGCTTGAAGCTGTATTTCTATGAGGTTTCAAGACATCTGAAATTCAAAACTGCAATGTTCAGCCAGTTGGCCTGCATCACTGTTCTCATCCGAGGCCGTTCCTGCTATGGGCACTGTGGAAGAAGTGCCCACCTTTTTATCCCTTGAAAGGCCCTCAAGGCACCAAACCATTAAGTAGCTCCTCCCACATTTTTCCCGCTCTTTTCTGAGCTTGCTTGGTGAAGATTTTGAAAGTATAGAGAGATGGTTTTCTGTAAAGGGGATATTGCAACAATTGCTCACCTAACATGGAAGCACTTACTAACTAAAGAAAAATAGAAAGAACTCCTGTTAGGTGAGCACCTGATGTTCAAATGCAATCCATCCTAAATATTATAACATACACTTCCAAAGTTGCTGTTTAGTTCACAGAACTTCAACCTCAAAAGGTAAGCACTTATAACCATGAAGCTGTATTTCTATGAGGTTTCAAGACTTCTGAAATTCAAAACTGCAATGTTCAGCCAATGGGTCTGCATCCCTGTTCTTGTCTGAGGCTGTTCCTGTTATGGGCACTGTGGAAGAAGTGCTCGCCTTTTTATCCCTTGAAAGGCCCTGAAGGCACCAAACCATTAAGAAGCTCCTCCCACATTTTTCCCGCTCTTTTCTGAGCTTGCTTGGTGAAGATTTTGAAAGTATAGAGAGATGGTTTTCTGTAGTGGAGATATTGCAACAATTGCTCACCTAACATGGAAGCACTTACTAACTAAAGAAAAATAGAAAGAACTCCTGTTAGGTGAGCACCTGATGTTCAAATGCAATCCATCGTAATATTATAACATACACTTCCAAAATTGCTGTTTAGTTCACAGAACTTCAACCTCAAAGGGGAATCACTTACACATATATAAAACGCAGGTGCCAACCTTGAAGCTGTATTTCTGTGAGGTTCCAAGACATCTGAAATTCAAAACTGCAATGTTCAGCCAGTGGGTCTGCATCCCTGTTCTTGTCTGAGGCTGGTAGGGGCACTGTGGAATAAGTGCTCGCCTTTTTATCCCTTGAAAGGCCCTGAAGGCACCAAACCATTAAGTAGCTCCTCCCACATTTTTACCGCTCTTTTCTGAGCTTGCTTGGTGAAGATTTTGAAAGTATAGAGAGATGGTTTTCTGTAGTGGAGAAATTGCAACAATTGCTCACCTAACATGGAAGCACTTACTAACTAAAGAAAAATAGAAAGAACTCCTGTTAGGTGAGCACCTGATGCTCAAATACAATTATTCTCTAAATATTATAACATACACTTCCAGAGCTGTTGTTTAGTTAACAGAACTTCAACCTCAATAGGTAAGCACTTACAAGCTTGAAGCTGTATTTCTATGAGGTTTCAAGACATCTGAAATTCAAAACTGCAATGTTCAGCCAATCGGCCTGCATCACTGTTCTCATCCGAGGCCGTTCCTGCCATGGGCACTGTGGAAGAAGTGCCCACCTTTTTATCCCTTGAAAGGCCCTCAAGGCACCAAACCATTAAGTAGCTCCTCCCACATTTTTCCCACTCTTTTCTGAGCTTGCTGGTGAAGATTTTGAAAGTATAGAGAGATGGTTTTCTGTAGTGGGGATATTGCATCAATTGCTCACCTAACATGGAAGCACTTACTAACTAAAGAAAAATAGAAAGAACACCTGTTAGGTGAGCACCTGATGTTCAAATGCAATCCATCCTAAATATTATAACATACACTTCCAAAGTTGCTGTTTAGTTCACAGAACTTCAACCTCAAAAGGTAAGCACTTATAACCATGAAGCTGTATTTCTATGAGGTTTCAAGACATCTGAAATTCAAAACTGCAATGTTCAGCCAATGGGTCTGCATCCCTGTTCTTGTCTGAGGCTGTTCCTGTTATGGGCACTGTGGAAGAAGTGCTCGCCTTTTTATCCCTTGAAAGGCCCTGAAGGCACCAAACCATTTAGTAGCTCCTCCCACATTTTTCCCGCTCTTTTCTGAGCTTGCTTGGTGATGATTTTGAAAGTATAGAGAGATGGTTTTCTGTAGTGGGGATATTGCAACAATTGCTCACCTAACATGGAAGCACTTACTAACTAAAGAAAAATAGAAAGAACTCCTGTTAGGTGAACACCTGATGCTCAAATGCAATCCATCCCTAAATATTATACCATGTACTTCCAGAGTTGTTGTTTATTTCACAGAACTTCAAACTCAAAAGGTAAGCACTTACAAGCTTGAAGCAGTATTTCTATGAGGTTTCAAGACATCTGAAATTCAAAACTGCAATGTTCAGCCAAAGGGTCTGCATCCCTGTTCTTGTCTGAGGCTGGTATGGGCACTGTGGAATAAGTGCTCGCCTTTTTATCCCTTGAAAGGCCCTGAAGGCACCAAACCATTAAGTAGCTCCTCCCACATTTTTCCCGCTCTTTTCTGAGATTGCTTGGTGAAGATTTTGAAAGTAGAGAGATGGTTTTCTGTAGTGGAGATATTGCAACAATTGCTCACCTAACATGGAAGCACTTACTAACTAAAGAAAAATAGAAAGAACTCCTGTTAGGTGAGCACCTGATGCTCAAATACAATTATTCTCTAAATATTATAACATACACTTCCAGAGCTGTTGTTTAGTTAACAGAACTTCAAACTCAATAGGTAAGCACTTACAAGCTTGAAGCAGTATTTCGCCTTTTTATCCCTTGAAAGGCCCTGAAGGCACCAAACCATTAAGAAGCTCCTCCCACATTTTTCCCGCTCTTTTCTGAGCTTGCTTGGTGAAGATTTTGAAAGTATAGAGAGATGGTTTTCTGTAGTGGGGATATTGCAACAATTGCTCACCTAACATGGAAGCACTTACTAACTAAAGAAAAATAGAAAGAACTCCCGTTAGGTGAGCACCTGATGTTCAAATGCAATCCATCCTAAATATTATAACATACACTTCCAAAGTTGCTGTTTAGTTCACAGAACTTCAACCTCAATAGGTAAGCACTTACAAGCTTGAAGCTGTATTTCTATGAGGTTTCAAGACATCTGAAATTCAAAACTGCAATGTTCAGCCAGTTGGCCTGCATCACTGTTCTCATCCGAGGCCGTTCCTGCTATGGGCACTGTGGAAGAAGTGCCCACCTTTTTATCCCTTGAAAGGCCCTCAAGGCACCAAACCATTAAGTAGCTCCTCCCACATTTTTCCCGCTCTTTTCTGAGCTTGCTTGGTGAAGATTTTGAAAGTATAGAGAGATGGTTTTCTGTAAAGGGGATATTGCAACAATTGCTCACCTAACATGGAAGCACTTACTAACTAAAGAAAAATAGAAAGAACTCCTGTTAGGTGAGCACCTGATGTTCAAATGCAATCCATCCTAAATATTATAACATACACTTCCAAAGTTGCTGTTTAGTTCACAGAACTTCAACCTCAAAAGGTAAGCACTTATAACCATGAAGCTGTATTTCTATGAGGTTTCAAGACTTCTGAAATTCAAAACTGCAATGTTCAGCCAATGGGTCTGCATCCCTGTTCTTGTCTGAGGCTGTTCCTGTTATGGGCACTGTGGAAGAAGTGCTCGCCTTTTTATCCCTTGAAAGGCCCTGAAGGCACCAAACCATTAAGAAGCTCCTCCCACATTTTTCCCGCTCTTTTCTGAGCTTGCTTGGTGAAGATTTTGAAAGTATAGAGAGATGGTTTTCTGTAGTGGAGATATTGCAACAATTGCTCACCTAACATGGAAGCACTTACTAACTAAAGAAAAATAGAAAGAACTCCTGTTAGGTGAGCACCTGATGTTCAAATGCAATCCATCGTAATATTATAACATACACTTCCAAAATTGCTGTTTAGTTCACAGAACTTCAACCTCAAAGGGGAATCACTTACACATATATAAAACGCAGGTGCCAACCTTGAAGCTGTATTTCTGTGAGGTTCCAAGACATCTGAAATTCAAAACTGCAATGTTCAGCCAGTGGGTCTGCATCCCTGTTCTTGTCTGAGGCTGGTAGGGGCACTGTGGAATAAGTGCTCGCCTTTTTATCCCTTGAAAGGCCCTGAAGGCACCAAACCATTAAGTAGCTCCTCCCACATTTTTACCGCTCTTTTCTGAGCTTGCTTGGTGAAGATTTTGAAAGTATAGAGAGATGGTTTTCTGTAGTGGAGAAATTGCAACAATTGCTCACCTAACATGGAAGCACTTACTAACTAAAGAAAAATAGAAAGAACTCCTGTTAGGTGAGCACCTGATGCTCAAATACAATTATTCTCTAAATATTATAACATACACTTCCAGAGCTGTTGTTTAGTTAACAGAACTTCAACCTCAATAGGTAAGCACTTACAAGCTTGAAGCTGTATTTCTATGAGGTTTCAAGACATCTGAAATTCAAAACTGCAATGTTCAGCCAATCGGCCTGCATCACTGTTCTCATCCGAGGCCGTTCCTGCCATGGGCACTGTGGAAGAAGTGCCCACCTTTTTATCCCTTGAAAGGCCCTCAAGGCACCAAACCATTAAGTAGCTCCTCCCACATTTTTCCCACTCTTTTCTGAGCTTGCTGGTGAAGATTTTGAAAGTATAGAGAGATGGTTTTCTGTAGTGGGGATATTGCATCAATTGCTCACCTAACATGGAAGCACTTACTAACTAAAGAAAAATAGAAAGAACACCTGTTAGGTGAGCACCTGATGTTCAAATGCAATCCATCCTAAATATTATAACATACACTTCCAAAGTTGCTGTTTAGTTCACAGAACTTCAACCTCAAAAGGTAAGCACTTATAACCATGAAGCTGTATTTCTATGAGGTTTCAAGACATCTGAAATTCAAAACTGCAATGTTCAGCCAATGGGTCTGCATCCCTGTTCTTGTCTGAGGCTGTTCCTGTTATGGGCACTGTGGAAGAAGTGCTCGCCTTTTTATCCCTTGAAAGGCCCTGAAGGCACCAAACCATTTAGTAGCTCCTCCCACATTTTTCCCGCTCTTTTCTGAGCTTGCTTGGTGATGATTTTGAAAGTATAGAGAGATGGTTTTCTGTAGTGGGGATATTGCAACAATTGCTCACCTAACATGGAAGCACTTACTAACTAAAGAAAAATAGAAAGAACTCCTGTTAGGTGAACACCTGATGCTCAAATGCAATCCATCCCTAAATATTATACCATGTACTTCCAGAGTTGTTGTTTATTTCACAGAACTTCAAACTCAAAAGGTAAGCACTTACAAGCTTGAAGCAGTATTTCTATGAGGTTTCAAGACATCTGAAATTCAAAACTGCAATGTTCAGCCAAAGGGTCTGCATCCCTGTTCTTGTCTGAGGCTGTTCCTGGTATGGGCACTGTGGAAGAAGTGCTCGCCTTTTTATCCCTTGAAAGGCCCTGAAGGCACCAAACCATTAAGAAGCTCCTTCCACATTTTTCCCGCTCTTTTCTGAGCTTGCTTGGTGAAGATTTTGAAAGTAGAGAGATGGTTTTCTGTAGTGGAGATATTGCAACAATTGCTCACCTAACATGGAAGCACTTACTAACTAAAGAAAAATAGAAAGAACTCCTGTTAGGTGAGCACCTGATGTTCAAATGCAATCCATCCTAAATATTATAACATACACTTCCAAAATTGCTGTTTAGTTCACAGAACTTCAACCTCAAAAGGGAAGCACTTACACATATATAAAACGCAGGTGCCAACCTTGAAGCTGTATTTCTATGAGGTTTCAAGACATCTGAAATTCAAAACTGCAATGTTCAGCCAAAGGGTCTGCATCCCTGTTCTTGTCTGAGGCTGTTCCTGTTATGGGCACTGTGGAAGAAGTGCTCGCCTTTTTATCCCTTGAAAGGCCCTGAAGGCACCAAACCATTAAGAAGCTCCTCCCACATTTTTCCCGCTCTTTTCTGAGCTTGCTTGGTGAAGATTTTGAAAGTATAGAGAGATGGTTTTCTGTAGTGGAGATATTGCAACAATTGCTCACCTAACATGGAAGCACTTACTAACTAAAGAAAAATAGAAAGAACTCCTGTTAGGTGAGCACCTGATGCTCAAATACAATTATTCTCTAAATATTATAACATACACTTCCAGAGCTGTTGTTTAGTTAACAGAACTTCAAACTCAATAGGTAAGCACTTACAAGCTTGAAGCAGTATTTCGCCTTTTTATCCCTTGAAAGGCCCTGAAGGCACCAAACCATTAAGAAGCTCCTCCCACATTTTTCCCGCTCTTTTCTGAGCTTGCTTGGTGAAGATTTTGAAAGTATAGAGAGATGGTTTTCTGTAGTGGGGATATTGCAACAATTGCTCACCTAACATGGAAGCACTTACTAACTAAAGAAAAATAGAAAGAACTCCCGTTAGGTGAGCACCTGATGTTCAAATGCAATCCATCCTAAATATTATAACATACACTTCCAAAGTTGCTGTTTAGTTCACAGAACTTCAACCTCAATAGGTAAGCACTTACAAGCTTGAAGCTGTATTTCTATGAGGTTTCAAGACATCTGAAATTCAAAACTGCAATGTTCAGCCAGTTGGCCTGCATCACTGTTCTCATCCGAGGCCGTTCCTGCTATGGGCACTGTGGAAGAAGTGCCCACCTTTTTATCCCTTGAAAGGCCCTCAAGGCACCAAACCATTAAGTAGCTCCTCCCACATTTTTCCCGCTCTTTTCTGAGCTTGCTTGGTGAAGATTTTGAAAGTATAGAGAGATGGTTTTCTGTAAAGGGGATATTGCAACAATTGCTCACCTAACATGGAAGCACTTACTAACTAAAGAAAAATAGAAAGAACTCCTGTTAGGTGAGCACCTGATGTTCAAATGCAATCCATCCTAAATATTATAACATACACCTCCAAAGTTGCTGTTTAGTTCACAGAACTTCAACCTCAAAAGGTAAGCACTTATAACCATGAAGCTGTATTTCTATGAGGTTTCAAGACTTCTGAAATTCAAAACTGCAATGTTCAGCCAATGGGTCTGCATCCCTGTTCTTGTCTGAGGCTGTTCCTGTTATGGGCACTGTGGAAGAAGTGCTCGCCTTTTTATCCCTTGAAAGGCCCTGAAGGCACCAAACCATTAAGAAGCTCCTCCCACATTTTTCCCGCTCTTTTCTGAGCTTGCTTGGTGAAGATTTTGAAAGTATAGAGAGATGGTTTTCTGTAGTGGAGATATTGCAACAATTGCTCACCTAACATGGAAGCACTTACTAACTAAAGAAAAATAGAAAGAACTCCTGTTAGGTGAGCACCTGATGTTCAAATGCAATCCATCGTAATATTATAACATACACTTCCAAAATTGCTGTTTAGTTCACAGAACTTCAACCTCAAAAGGTAAGCACTTATAACCATGAAGCTGTATTTCTATGAGGTTTCAAGACTTCTGAAATTCAAAACTGCAATGTTCAGCCAATGGGTCTGCATCCCTGTTCTTGTCTGAGGCTGTTCCTGTTATGGGCACTGTGGAAGAAGTGCTCGCCTTTTTATCCCTTGAAAGGCCCTGAAGGCACCAAACCATTTAGTAGCTCCTCCCACATTTTTCCCGCTCTTTTCTGAGCTTGCTTGGTGATGATTTTGAAAGTATAGAGAGATGGTTTTCTGTAGTGGGGATATTGCAACAATTGCTCACCTAACATGGAAGCACTTACTAACTAAAGAAAAATAGAAAGAACTCCTGTTAGGTGAACACCTGATGCTCAAATGCAATCCATCCCTAAATATTATACCATGTACTTCCAGAGTTGTTGTTTATTTCACAGAACTTCAAACTCAAAAGGTAAGCACTTACAAGCTTGAAGCTGTATTTCTATGAGGTTTCAAGACATCTGAAATTCAAAACTGCAATGTTCAGCCAAAGGGTCTGCATCCCTGTTCTTGTCTGAGGCTGGTATGGGCACTGTGGAATAAGTGCTCGCCTTTTTATCCCTTGAAAGGCCCTGAAGGCACCAAACCATTAAGTAGCTCCTCCCACATTTTTCCCGCTCTTTTCTGAGATTGCTTGGTGAAGATTTTGAAAGTAGAGAGATGGTTTTCTGTAGTGGAGATATTGCAACAATTGCTCACCTAACATGGAAGCACTTACTAACTAAAGAAAAATAGAAAGAACTCCTGTTAGGTGAGCACCTGATGCTCAAATACAATTATTCTCTAAATATTATAACATACACTTCCAGAGCTGTTGTTTAGTTAACAGAACTTCAAACTCAATAGGTAAGCACTTACAAGCTTGAAGCAGTATTTCGCCTTTTTATCCCTTGAAAGGCCCTGAAGGCACCAAACCATTAAGAAGCTCCTCCCACATTTTTCCCGCTCTTTTCTGAGCTTGCTTGGTGAAGATTTTGAAAGTATAGAGAGATGGTTTTCTGTAGTGGGGATATTGCAACAATTGCTCACCTAACATGGAAGCACTTACTAACTAAAGAAAAATAGAAAGAACTCCCGTTAGGTGAGCACCTGATGTTCAAATGCAATCCATCCTAAATATTATAACATACACTTCCAAAGTTGCTGTTTAGTTCACAGAACTTCAACCTCAATAGGTAAGCACTTACAAGCTTGAAGCTGTATTTCTATGAGGTTTCAAGACATCTGAAATTCAAAACTGCAATGTTCAGCCAGTTGGCCTGCATCACTGTTCTCATCCGAGGCCGTTCCTGCTATGGGCACTGTGGAAGAAGTGCCCACCTTTTTATCCCTTGAAAGGCCCTCAAGGCACCAAACCATTAAGTAGCTCCTCCCACATTTTTCCCGCTCTTTTCTGAGCTTGCTTGGTGAAGATTTTGAAAGTATAGAGAGATGGTTTTCTGTAAAGGGGATATTGCAACAATTGCTCACCTAACATGGAAGCACTTACTAACTAAAGAAAAATAGAAAGAACTCCTGTTAGGTGAGCACCTGATGTTCAAATGCAATCCATCCTAAATATTATAACATACACTTCCAAAGTTGCTGTTTAGTTCACAGAACTTCAACCTCAAAAGGTAAGCACTTATAACCATGAAGCTGTATTTCTATGAGGTTTCAAGACTTCTGAAATTCAAAACTGCAATGTTCAGCCAATGGGTCTGCATCCCTGTTCTTGTCTGAGGCTGTTCCTGTTATGGGCACTGTGGAAGAAGTGCTCGCCTTTTTATCCCTTGAAAGGCCCTGAAGGCACCAAACCATTAAGAAGCTCCTCCCACATTTTTCCCGCTCTTTTCTGAGCTTGCTTGGTGAAGATTTTGAAAGTATAGAGAGATGGTTTTCTGTAGTGGAGATATTGCAACAATTGCTCACCTAACATGGAAGCACTTACTAACTAAAGAAAAATAGAAAGAACTCCTGTTAGGTGAGCACCTGATGTTCAAATGCAATCCATCGTAATATTATAACATACACTTCCAAAATTGCTGTTTAGTTCACAGAACTTCAACCTCAAAGGGGAATCACTTACACATATATAAAACGCAGGTGCCAACCTTGAAGCTGTATTTCTGTGAGGTTCCAAGACATCTGAAATTCAAAACTGCAATGTTCAGCCAGTGGGTCTGCATCCCTGTTCTTGTCTGAGGCTGGTAGGGGCACTGTGGAATAAGTGCTCGCCTTTTTATCCCTTGAAAGGCCCTGAAGGCACCAAACCATTAAGTAGCTCCTCCCACATTTTTACCGCTCTTTTCTGAGCTTGCTTGGTGAAGATTTTGAAAGTATAGAGAGATGGTTTTCTGTAGTGGAGAAATTGCAACAATTGCTCACCTAACATGGAAGCACTTACTAACTAAAGAAAAATAGAAAGAACTCCTGTTAGGTGAGCACCTGATGCTCAAATACAATTATTCTCTAAATATTATAACATACACTTCCAGAGCTGTTGTTTAGTTAACAGAACTTCAACCTCAATAGGTAAGCACTTACAAGCTTGAAGCTGTATTTCTATGAGGTTTCAAGACATCTGAAATTCAAAACTGCAATGTTCAGCCAATCGGCCTGCATCACTGTTCTCATCCGAGGCCGTTCCTGCCATGGGCACTGTGGAAGAAGTGCCCACCTTTTTATCCCTTGAAAGGCCCTCAAGGCACCAAACCATTAAGTAGCTCCTCCCACATTTTTCCCACTCTTTTCTGAGCTTGCTGGTGAAGATTTTGAAAGTATAGAGAGATGGTTTTCTGTAGTGGGGATATTGCATCAATTGCTCACCTAACATGGAAGCACTTACTAACTAAAGAAAAATAGAAAGAACACCTGTTAGGTGAGCACCTGATGTTCAAATGCAATCCATCCTAAATATTATAACATACACTTCCAAAGTTGCTGTTTAGTTCACAGAACTTCAACCTCAAAAGGTAAGCACTTATAACCATGAAGCTGTATTTCTATGAGGTTTCAAGACATCTGAAATTCAAAACTGCAATGTTCAGCCAATGGGTCTGCATCCCTGTTCTTGTCTGAGGCTGTTCCTGTTATGGGCACTGTGGAAGAAGTGCTCGCCTTTTTATCCCTTGAAAGGCCCTGAAGGCACCAAACCATTTAGTAGCTCCTCCCACATTTTTCCCGCTCTTTTCTGAGCTTGCTTGGTGATGATTTTGAAAGTATAGAGAGATGGTTTTCTGTAGTGGGGATATTGCAACAATTGCTCACCTAACATGGAAGCACTTACTAACTAAAGAAAAATAGAAAGAACTCCTGTTAGGTGAACACCTGATGCTCAAATGCAATCCATCCCTAAATATTATACCATGTACTTCCAGAGTTGTTGTTTATTTCACAGAACTTCAAACTCAAAAGGTAAGCACTTACAAGCTTGAAGCAGTATTTCTATGAGGTTTCAAGACATCTGAAATTCAAAACTGCAATGTTCAGCCAAAGGGTCTGCATCCCTGTTCTTGTCTGAGGCTGGTATGGGCACTGTGGAATAAGTGCTCGCCTTTTTATCCCTTGAAAGGCCCTGAAGGCACCAAACCATTAAGTAGCTCCTCCCACATTTTTCCCGCTCTTTTCTGAGATTGCTTGGTGAAGATTTTGAAAGTAGAGAGATGGTTTTCTGTAGTGGAGATATTGCAACAATTGCTCACCTAACATGGAAGCACTTACTAACTAAAGAAAAATAGAAAGAACTCCTGTTAGGTGAGCACCTGATGCTCAAATACAATTATTCTCTAAATATTATAACATACACTTCCAGAGCTGTTGTTTAGTTAACAGAACTTCAAACTCAATAGGTAAGCACTTACAAGCTTGAAGCAGTATTTCGCCTTTTTATCCCTTGAAAGGCCCTGAAGGCACCAAACCATTAAGAAGCTCCTCCCACATTTTTCCCGCTCTTTTCTGAGCTTGCTTGGTGAAGATTTTGAAAGTATAGAGAGATGGTTTTCTGTAGTGGGGATATTGCAACAATTGCTCACCTAACATGGAAGCACTTACTAACTAAAGAAAAATAGAAAGAACTCCCGTTAGGTGAGCACCTGATGTTCAAATGCAATCCATCCTAAATATTATAACATACACTTCCAAAGTTGCTGTTTAGTTCACAGAACTTCAACCTCAATAGGTAAGCACTTACAAGCTTGAAGCTGTATTTCTATGAGGTTTCAAGACATCTGAAATTCAAAACTGCAATGTTCAGCCAGTTGGCCTGCATCACTGTTCTCATCCGAGGCCGTTCCTGCTATGGGCACTGTGGAAGAAGTGCCCACCTTTTTATCCCTTGAAAGGCCCTCAAGGCACCAAACCATTAAGTAGCTCCTCCCACATTTTTCCCGCTCTTTTCTGAGCTTGCTTGGTGAAGATTTTGAAAGTATAGAGAGATGGTTTTCTGTAAAGGGGATATTGCAACAATTGCTCACCTAACATGGAAGCACTTACTAACTAAAGAAAAATAGAAAGAACTCCTGTTAGGTGAGCACCTGATGTTCAAATGCAATCCATCCTAAATATTATAACATACACTTCCAAAGTTGCTGTTTAGTTCACAGAACTTCAACCTCAAAAGGTAAGCACTTATAACCATGAAGCTGTATTTCTATGAGGTTTCAAGACTTCTGAAATTCAAAACTGCAATGTTCAGCCAATGGGTCTGCATCCCTGTTCTTGTCTGAGGCTGTTCCTGTTATGGGCACTGTGGAAGAAGTGCTCGCCTTTTTATCCCTTGAAAGGCCCTGAAGGCACCAAACCATTAAGAAGCTCCTCCCACATTTTTCCCGCTCTTTTCTGAGCTTGCTTGGTGAAGATTTTGAAAGTATAGAGAGATGGTTTTCTGTAGTGGAGATATTGCAACAATTGCTCACCTAACATGGAAGCACTTACTAACTAAAGAAAAATAGAAAGAACTCCTGTTAGGTGAGCACCTGATGTTCAAATGCAATCCATCGTAATATTATAACATACACTTCCAAAATTGCTGTTTAGTTCACAGAACTTCAACCTCAAAGGGGAATCACTTACACATATATAAAACGCAGGTGCCAACCTTGAAGCTGTATTTCTGTGAGGTTCCAAGACATCTGAAATTCAAAACTGCAATGTTCAGCCAGTGGGTCTGCATCCCTGTTCTTGTCTGAGGCTGGTAGGGGCACTGTGGAATAAGTGCTCGCCTTTTTATCCCTTGAAAGGCCCTGAAGGCACCAAACCATTAAGTAGCTCCTCCCACATTTTTACCGCTCTTTTCTGAGCTTGCTTGGTGAAGATTTTGAAAGTATAGAGAGATGGTTTTCTGTAGTGGAGAAATTGCAACAATTGCTCACCTAACATGGAAGCACTTACTAACTAAAGAAAAATAGAAAGAACTCCTGTTAGGTGAGCACCTGATGCTCAAATACAATTATTCTCTAAATATTATAACATACACTTCCAGAGCTGTTGTTTAGTTAACAGAACTTCAACCTCAATAGGTAAGCACTTACAAGCTTGAAGCTGTATTTCTATGAGGTTTCAAGACATCTGAAATTCAAAACTGCAATGTTCAGCCAATCGGCCTGCATCACTGTTCTCATCCGAGGCCGTTCCTGCCATGGGCACTGTGGAAGAAGTGCCCACCTTTTTATCCCTTGAAAGGCCCTCAAGGCACCAAACCATTAAGTAGCTCATCCCACATTTTTCCCACTCTTTTCTGAGCTTGCTGGTGAAGATTTTGAAAGTATAGAGAGATGGTTTTCTGTAGTGGGGATATTGCATCAATTGCTCACCTAACATGGAAGCACTTACTAACTAAAGAAAAATAGAAAGAACACCTGTTAGGTGAGCACCTGATGTTCAAATGCAATCCATCCTAAATATTATAACATACACTTCCAAAGTTGCTGTTTAGTTCACAGAACTTCAACCTCAAAAGGTAAGCACTTATAACCATGAAGCTGTATTTCTATGAGGTTTCAAGACATCTGAAATTCAAAACTGCAATGTTCAGCCAATGGGTCTGCATCCCTGTTCTTGTCTGAGGCTGTTCCTGTTATGGGCACTGTGGAAGAAGTGCTCGCCTTTTTATCCCTTGAAAGGCCCTGAAGGCACCAAACCATTTAGTAGCTCCTCCCACATTTTTCCCGCTCTTTTCTGAGCTTGCTTGGTGATGATTTTGAAAGTATAGAGAGATGGTTTTCTGTAGTGGGGATATTGCAACAATTGCTCACCTAACATGGAAGCACTTACTAACTAAAGAAAAATAGAAAGAACTCCTGTTAGGTGAACACCTGATGCTCAAATGCAATCCATCCCTAAATATTATACCATGTACTTCCAGAGTTGTTGTTTATTTCACAGAACTTCAAACTCAAAAGGTAAGCACTTACAAGCTTGAAGCAGTATTTCTATGAGGTTTCAAGACATCTGAAATTCAAAACTGCAATGTTCAGCCAAAGGGTCTGCATCCCTGTTCTTGTCTGAGGCTGTTCCTGGTATGGGCACTGTGGAAGAAGTGCTCGCCTTTTTATCCCTTGAAAGGCCCTGAAGGCACCAAACCATTAAGAAGCTCCTTCCACATTTTTCCCGCTCTTTTCTGAGCTTGCTTGGTGAAGATTTTGAAAGTAGAGAGATGGTTTTCTGTAGTGGAGATATTGCAACAATTGCTCACCTAACATGGAAGCACTTACTAACTAAAGAAAAATAGAAAGAACTCCTGTTAGGTGAGCACCTGATGTTCAAATGCAATCCATCCTAAATATTATAACATACACTTCCAAAATTGCTGTTTAGTTCACAGAACTTCAACCTCAAAAGGGAAGCACTTACACATATATAAAACGCAGGTGCCAACCTTGAAGCTGTATTTCTATGAGGTTTCAAGACATCTGAAATTCAAAACTGCAATGTTCAGCCAAAGGGTCTGCATCCCTGTTCTTGTCTGAGGCTGTTCCTGTTATGGGCACTGTGGAAGAAGTGCTCGCCTTTTTATCCCTTGAAAGGCCCTGAAGGCACCAAACCATTAAGAAGCTCCTCCCACATTTTTCCCGCTCTTTTCTGAGCTTGCTTGGTGAAGATTTTGAAAGTATAGAGAGATGGTTTTCTGTAGTGGAGATATTGCAACAATTGCTCACCTAACATGGAAGCACTTACTAACTAAAGAAAAATAGAAAGAACTCCTGTTAGGTGAGCACCTGATGCTCAAATACAATTATTCTCTAAATATTATAACATACACTTCCAGAGCTGTTGTTTAGTTAACAGAACTTCAAACTCAATAGGTAAGCACTTACAAGCTTGAAGCAGTATTTCGCCTTTTTATCCCTTGAAAGGCCCTGAAGGCACCAAACCATTAAGAAGCTCCTCCCACATTTTTCCCGCTCTTTTCTGAGCTTGCTTGGTGAAGATTTTGAAAGTATAGAGAGATGGTTTTCTGTAGTGGGGATATTGCAACAATTGCTCACCTAACATGGAAGCACTTACTAACTAAAGAAAAATAGAAAGAACTCCCGTTAGGTGAGCACCTGATGTTCAAATGCAATCCATCCTAAATATTATAACATACACTTCCAAAGTTGCTGTTTAGTTCACAGAACTTCAACCTCAATAGGTAAGCACTTACAAGCTTGAAGCTGTATTTCTATGAGGTTTCAAGACATCTGAAATTCAAAACTGCAATGTTCAGCCAGTTGGCCTGCATCACTGTTCTCATCCGAGGCCGTTCCTGCTATGGGCACTGTGGAAGAAGTGCCCACCTTTTTATCCCTTGAAAGGCCCTCAAGGCACCAAACCATTAAGTAGCTCCTCCCACATTTTTCCCGCTCTTTTCTGAGCTTGCTTGGTGAAGATTTTGAAAGTATAGAGAGATGGTTTTCTGTAAAGGGGATATTGCAACAATTGCTCACCTAACATGGAAGCACTTACTAACTAAAGAAAAATAGAAAGAACTCCTGTTAGGTGAGCACCTGATGTTCAAATGCAATCCATCCTAAATATTATAACATACACCTCCAAAGTTGCTGTTTAGTTCACAGAACTTCAACCTCAAAAGGTAAGCACTTATAACCATGAAGCTGTATTTCTATGAGGTTTCAAGACTTCTGAAATTCAAAACTGCAATGTTCAGCCAATGGGTCTGCATCCCTGTTCTTGTCTGAGGCTGTTCCTGTTATGGGCACTGTGGAAGAAGTGCTCGCCTTTTTATCCCTTGAAAGGCCCTGAAGGCACCAAACCATTAAGAAGCTCCTCCCACATTTTTCCCGCTCTTTTCTGAGCTTGCTTGGTGAAGATTTTGAAAGTATAGAGAGATGGTTTTCTGTAGTGGAGATATTGCAACAATTGCTCACCTAACATGGAAGCACTTACTAACTAAAGAAAAATAGAAAGAACTCCTGTTAGGTGAGCACCTGATGTTCAAATGCAATCCATCGTAATATTATAACATACACTTCCAAAATTGCTGTTTAGTTCACAGAACTTCAACCTCAAAGGGGAATCACTTACACATATATAAAACGCAGGTGCCAACCTTGAAGCTGTATTTCTGTGAGGTTCCAAGACATCTGAAATTCAAAACTGCAATGTTCAGCCAGTGGGTCTGCATCCCTGTTCTTGTCTGAGGCTGGTAGGGGCACTGTGGAATAAGTGCTCGCCTTTTTATCCCTTGAAAGGCCCTGAAGGCACCAAACCATTAAGTAGCTCCTCCCACATTTTTACCGCTCTTTTCTGAGCTTGCTTGGTGAAGATTTTGAAAGTATAGAGAGATGGTTTTCTGTAGTGGAGAAATTGCAACAATTGCTCACCTAACATGGAAGCACTTACTAACTAAAGAAAAATAGAAAGAACTCCTGTTAGGTGAGCACCTGATGCTCAAATACAATTATTCTCTAAATATTATAACATACACTTCCAGAGCTGTTGTTTAGTTAACAGAACTTCAACCTCAATAGGTAAGCACTTACAAGCTTGAAGCTGTATTTCTATGAGGTTTCAAGACATCTGAAATTCAAAACTGCAATGTTCAGCCAATCGGCCTGCATCACTGTTCTCATCCGAGGCCGTTCCTGCCATGGGCACTGTGGAAGAAGTGCCCACCTTTTTATCCCTTGAAAGGCCCTCAAGGCACCAAACCATTAAGTAGCTCCTCCCACATTTTTCCCACTCTTTTCTGAGCTTGCTGGTGAAGATTTTGAAAGTATAGAGAGATGGTTTTCTGTAGTGGGGATATTGCATCAATTGCTCACCTAACATGGAAGCACTTACTAACTAAAGAAAAATAGAAAGAACACCTGTTAGGTGAGCACCTGATGTTCAAATGCAATCCATCCTAAATATTATAACATACACTTCCAAAGTTGCTGTTTAGTTCACAGAACTTCAACCTCAAAAGGTAAGCACTTATAACCATGAAGCTGTATTTCTATGAGGTTTCAAGACATCTGAAATTCAAAACTGCAATGTTCAGCCAATGGGTCTGCATCCCTGTTCTTGTCTGAGGCTGTTCCTGTTATGGGCACTGTGGAAGAAGTGCTCGCCTTTTTATCCCTTGAAAGGCCCTGAAGGCACCAAACCATTTAGTAGCTCCTCCCACATTTTTCCCGCTCTTTTCTGAGCTTGCTTGGTGATGATTTTGAAAGTATAGAGAGATGGTTTTCTGTAGTGGGGATATTGCAACAATTGCTCACCTAACATGGAAGCACTTACTAACTAAAGAAAAATAGAAAGAACTCCTGTTAGGTGAACACCTGATGCTCAAATGCAATCCATCCCTAAATATTATACCATGTACTTCCAGAGTTGTTGTTTATTTCACAGAACTTCAAACTCAAAAGGTAAGCACTTACAAGCTTGAAGCAGTATTTCTATGAGGTTTCAAGACATCTGAAATTCAAAACTGCAATGTTCAGCCAAAGGGTCTGCATCCCTGTTCTTGTCTGAGGCTGTTCCTGGTATGGGCACTGTGGAAGAAGTGCTCGCCTTTTTATCCCTTGAAAGGCCCTGAAGGCACCAAACCATTAAGAAGCTCCTTCCACATTTTTCCCGCTCTTTTCTGAGCTTGCTTGGTGAAGATTTTGAAAGTAGAGAGATGGTTTTCTGTAGTGGAGATATTGCAACAATTGCTCACCTAACATGGAAGCACTTACTAACTAAAGAAAAATAGAAAGAACTCCTGTTAGGTGAGCACCTGATGTTCAAATGCAATCCATCCTAAATATTATAACATACACTTCCAAAATTGCTGTTTAGTTCACAGAACTTCAACCTCAAAAGGGAAGCACTTACACATATATAAAACGCAGGTGCCAACCTTGAAGCTGTATTTCTATGAGGTTTCAAGACATCTGAAATTCAAAACTGCAATGTTCAGCCAAAGGGTCTGCATCCCTGTTCTTGTCTGAGGCTGTTCCTGTTATGGGCACTGTGGAAGAAGTGCTCGCCTTTTTATCCCTTGAAAGGCCCTGAAGGCACCAAACCATTAAGAAGCTCCTCCCACATTTTTCCCGCTCTTTTCTGAGCTTGCTTGGTGAAGATTTTGAAAGTATAGAGAGATGGTTTTCTGTAGTGGAGATATTGCAACAATTGCTCACCTAACATGGAAGCACTTACTAACTAAAGAAAAATAGAAAGAACTCCTGTTAGGTGAGCACCTGATGCTCAAATACAATTATTCTCTAAATATTATAACATACACTTCCAGAGCTGTTGTTTAGTTAACAGAACTTCAAACTCAATAGGTAAGCACTTACAAGCTTGAAGCAGTATTTCGCCTTTTTATCCCTTGAAAGGCCCTGAAGGCACCAAACCATTAAGAAGCTCCTCCCACATTTTTCCCGCTCTTTTTTGAGCTTGCTTGGTGAAGATTTTGAAAGTATAGAGAGATGGTTTTCTGTAGTGGGGATATTGCAACAATTGCTCACCTAACATGGAAGCACTTACTAACTAAAGAAAAATAGAAAGAACTCCCGTTAGGTGAGCACCTGATGTTCAAATGCAATCCATCCTAAATATTATAACATACACTTCCAAAGTTGCTGTTTAGTTCACAGAACTTCAACCTCAATAGGTAAGCACTTACAAGCTTGAAGCTGTATTTCTATGAGGTTTCAAGACATCTGAAATTCAAAACTGCAATGTTCAGCCAGTTGGCCTGCATCACTGTTCTCATCCGAGGCCGTTCCTGCTATGGGCACTGTGGAAGAAGTGCCCACCTTTTTATCCCTTGAAAGGCCCTCAAGGCACCAAACCATTAAGTAGCTCCTCCCACATTTTTCCCGCTCTTTTCTGAGCTTGCTTGGTGAAGATTTTGAAAGTATAGAGAGATGGTTTTCTGTAAAGGGGATATTGCAACAATTGCTCACCTAACATGGAAGCACTTACTAACTAAAGAAAAATAGAAAGAACTCCTGTTAGGTGAGCACCTGATGTTCAAATGCAATCCATCCTAAATATTATAACATACACTTCCAAAGTTGCTGTTTAGTTCACAGAACTTCAACCTCAAAAGGTAAGCACTTATAACCATGAAGCTGTATTTCTATGAGGTTTCAAGACTTCTGAAATTCAAAACTGCAATGTTCAGCCAATGGGTCTGCATCCCTGTTCTTGTCTGAGGCTGTTCCTGTTATGGGCACTGTGGAAGAAGTGCTCGCCTTTTTATCCCTTGAAAGGCCCTGAAGGCACCAAACCATTAAGAAGCTCCTCCCACATTTTTCCCGCTCTTTTCTGAGCTTGCTTGGTGAAGATTTTGAAAGTATAGAGAGATGGTTTTCTGTAGTGGAGATATTGCAACAATTGCTCACCTAACATGGAAGCACTTACTAACTAAAGAAAAATAGAAAGAACTCCTGTTAGGTGAGCACCTGATGTTCAAATGCAATCCATCGTAATATTATAACATACACTTCCAAAATTGCTGTTTAGTTCACAGAACTTCAACCTCAAAGGGGAATCACTTACACATATATAAAACGCAGGTGCCAACCTTGAAGCTGTATTTCTGTGAGGTTCCAAGACATCTGAAATTCAAAACTGCAATGTTCAGCCAGTGGGTCTGCATCCCTGTTCTTGTCTGAGGCTGGTAGGGGCACTGTGGAATAAGTGCTCGCCTTTTTATCCCTTGAAAGGCCCTGAAGGCACCAAACCATTAAGTAGCTCCTCCCACATTTTTACCGCTCTTTTCTGAGCTTGCTTGGTGAAGATTTTGAAAGTATAGAGAGATGGTTTTCTGTAGTGGAGAAATTGCAACAATTGCTCACCTAACATGGAAGCACTTACTAACTAAAGAAAAATAGAAAGAACTCCTGTTAGGTGAGCACCTGATGCTCAAATACAATTATTCTCTAAATATTATAACATACACTTCCAGAGCTGTTGTTTAGTTAACAGAACTTCAACCTCAATAGGTAAGCACTTACAAGCTTGAAGCTGTATTTCTATGAGGTTTCAAGACATCTGAAATTCAAAACTGCAATGTTCAGCCAATCGGCCTGCATCACTGTTCTCATCCGAGGCCGTTCCTGCCATGGGCACTGTGGAAGAAGTGCCCACCTTTTTATCCCTTGAAAGGCCCTCAAGGCACCAAACCATTAAGTAGCTCCTCCCACATTTTTCCCACTCTTTTCTGAGCTTGCTGGTGAAGATTTTGAAAGTATAGAGAGATGGTTTTCTGTAGTGGGGATATTGCATCAATTGCTCACCTAACATGGAAGCACTTACTAACTAAAGAAAAATAGAAAGAACACCTGTTAGGTGAGCACCTGATGTTCAAATGCAATCCATCCTAAATATTATAACATACACTTCCAAAGTTGCTGTTTAGTTCACAGAACTTCAACCTCAAAAGGTAAGCACTTATAACCATGAAGCTGTATTTCTATGAGGTTTCAAGACATCTGAAATTCAAAACTGCAATGTTCAGCCAATGGGTCTGCATCCCTGTTCTTGTCTGAGGCTGTTCCTGTTATGGGCACTGTGGAAGAAGTGCTCGCCTTTTTATCCCTTGAAAGGCCCTGAAGGCACCAAACCATTTAGTAGCTCCTCCCACATTTTTCCCGCTCTTTTCTGAGCTTGCTTGGTGATGATTTTGAAAGTATAGAGAGATGGTTTTCTGTAGTGGGGATATTGCAACAATTGCTCACCTAACATGGAAGCACTTACTAACTAAAGAAAAATAGAAAGAACTCCTGTTAGGTGAACACCTGATGCTCAAATGCAATCCATCCCTAAATATTATACCATGTACTTCCAGAGTTGTTGTTTATTTCACAGAACTTCAAACTCAAAAGGTAAGCACTTACAAGCTTGAAGCTGTATTTCTATGAGGTTTCAAGACATCTGAAATTCAAAACTGCAATGTTCAGCCAAAGGGTCTGCATCCCTGTTCTTGTCTGAGGCTGGTATGGGCACTGTGGAATAAGTGCTCGCCTTTTTATCCCTTGAAAGGCCCTGAAGGCACCAAACCATTAAGTAGCTCCTCCCACATTTTTCCCGCTCTTTTCTGAGATTGCTTGGTGAAGATTTTGAAAGTATAGAGAGATGGTTTTCTGTAGTGGAGATATTGCAACAATTGCTCACCTAACATGGAAGCACTTACTAACTAAAGAAAAATAGAAAGAACTCCTGTTAGGTGAGCACCTGATGCTCAAATACAATTATTCTCTAAATATTATAACATACACTTCCAGAGCTGTTGTTTAGTTAACAGAACTTCAACCTCAATAGGTAAGCACTTACAAGCTTGAAGCAGTATTTCTATGAGGTTTCAAGACATCTGAAATTCAAAACTGCAATGTTCAGCCAAAGGGTCTGCATCCCTGTTCTTGTCTGAGGCTGTTCCTGGTATGGGCACTGTGGAAGAAGTGCTCGCCTTTTTATCCCTTGAAAGGCCCTGAAGGCACCAAACCATTAAGAAGCTCCTCCCACATTTTTCCCGCTCTTTTCTGAGCTTGCTTGGTGAAGATTTTGAAAGTAGAGAGATGGTTTTCTGTAGTGGAGATATTGCAACAATTGCTCACCTAACATGGAAGCACTTACTAACTAAAGAAAAATAGAAAGAACTCCTGTTAGGTGAGCACCTGATGTTCAAATGCAATCCATCCTAAATATTATAACATACACTTCCAAAATTGCTGTTTAGTTCACAGAACTTCAACCTCAAAAGGGAAGCACTTACACATATATAAAACGCAGGTGCCAACCTTGAAGCTGTATTTCTATGAGGTTTCAAGACATCTGAAATTCAAAACTGCAATGTTCAGCCAAAGGGTCTGCATCCCTGTTCTTGTCTGAGGCTGTTCCTGTTATGGGCACTGTGGAAGAAGTGCTCGCCTTTTTATCCCTTGAAAGGCCCTGAAGGCACCAAACCATTAAGAAGCTCCTCCCACATTTTTCCCGCTCTTTTCTGAGCTTGCTTGGTGAAGATTTTGAAAGTAGAGAGATGGTTTTCTGTAGTGGAGATATTGCAACAATTGCTCACCTAACATGGAAGCACTTACTAACTAAAGAAAAATAGAAAGAACTCCTGTTAGGTGAGCACCTGATGTTCAAATGCAATCCATCCTAAATATTATAACATACACTTCCAAAATTGCTGTTTAGTTCACAGAACTTCAACCTCAAAAGGGAAGCACTTACACATATATAAAACGCAGGTGCCAACCTTGAAGCTGTATTTCTGTGAGGTTCCAAGACATCTGAAATTCAAAACTGCAATGTTCAGCCAGTGGGTCTGCATCCCTGTTCTTGTCTGAGGCTGGTATGGGCACTGTGGAATAAGTGCTTGCCTTTTTATCCCTTGAAAGGCCCTGAAGGCACCAAACCATTAAGAAGCTCCTCCCACATTTTTCCCGCTCTTTTCTGAGCTTACTTGGTAAAGATTTTGAAAGTAGAGAGATGGTTTTTTGTAGTGGAGATATTGCAACAATTGCTCACCTAACATGGAAGCACTTACTAACTAAAGAAAAATAGAAAGAACTCCTGTTAGGTGAACATCTGATGCTCAAATGCAATCCATCCCTAAATATTATACCATGTACTTCCAGAGTTGTTGTTTATTTCACAGAACTTCAAACTCAAAAGGTAAGCACTTACAAGCTTGAATCTGTATTTCTATGAGGTTTCAAGACATCTGAAATTCAAAACTGCAATGTTCACCCACAGGGTCTGCATC
The DNA here is from genome assembly GCF_040938575.1 of Ambystoma mexicanum. NCBI lineage: Eukaryota > Metazoa > Chordata > Amphibia > Caudata > Ambystomatidae > Ambystoma > Ambystoma mexicanum. The sequence continues at coordinate 1,148,285,835 of NC_090941.1, read as the reverse complement.
CCTGTTCTTGTCTGAGGCTGTTCCTGGTATGGGCACTGTGGAAGAAGTTCTAGCCTTTTTATCCCTTGATAGTCCCTGAAGGCACCAAACCATTAAGAAGCTCCTCCCACATTTTTCCCGCTCTTTTCTGAGCTTGCTTGGTGAAGATTTTGAAAGTATAGAGAGATAGTTTTCTGTAGTGGAGATATTGCAACAATTGCTCACCTAACATGGAAGCACTTACTAACTAAAGAAAAATAGAAAGAACTCCTGTTAGGTGAGCACCTGATGTTCAAATGCCATCCATCCTAAATATTATAACATACACTTCCAAAATTGCTGTTTAGTTCACAGAACTTCAACCTCAAAAAGGAAGCACTTACACATATATAAAACGCAGGTGCCAACCTTGAAGCTGTATTTCTGTGAGGTTCCAAGACATCTGAAATTCAAAACTGCAATGTTCAGCCAGTGGGTCTGCATCCCTGTTCTTGTCTGAGGCTGGTATGGGCACTGTGGAATAAGTGCTTGCCTTTTTATCCCTTGAAAGGCCCTGAAGGCACCAAACCATTAAGAAGCTCCTCCCACATTTTTCCCGCTCTTTTCTGAGCTTACTTGGTAAAGATTTTGAAAGTAGAGAGATGGTTTTTTGTAGTGGAGATATTGCAACAATTGCTCACCTAACATGGAAGCACTTACTAACTAAAGAAAAATAGAAAGAACTCCTGTTAGGTGAACATCTGATGCTCAAATGCAATCCATCCCTAAATATTATACCATGTACTTCCAGAGTTGTTGTTTATTTCACAGAACTTCAAACTCAAAAGGTAAGCACTTACAAGCTTGAATCTGTATTTCTATGAGGTTTCAAGACATCTGAAATTCAAAACTGCAATGTTCACCCACAGGGTCTGCATCCCTGTTCTTGTCTGAGGCTGTTCCTGGTATGGGCACTGTGGAAGAAGTTCTAGCCTTTTTATCCCTTGATAGTCCCTGAAGGCACCAAACCATTAAGAAGCTCCTCCCACATTTTTCCCGCTCTTTTCTGAGCTTGCTTGGTGAAGATTTTGAAAGTATAGAGAGATAGTTTTCTGTAGTGGAGATATTGCAACAATTGCTCACCTAACATGGAAGCACTTACTAACTAAAGAAAAATAGAAAGAACTCCTGTTAGGTGAGCACCTGATGTTCAAATGCCATCCATCCTAAATATTATAACATACACTTCCAAAATTGCTGTTTAGTTCACAGAACTTCAACCTCAAAAAGGAAGCACTTACACATATATAAAACGCAGGTGCTAACCTTGAAGCTGTATTTCTGTGAGGTTCCAAGACATCTGAAATTCAAAACTGCAATGTTCAGCAAGTGCGTCTGCATCCCTGTTCTTGTCTGAGGCTGGTATGGGCACTGTGGAATAAGTGCTCGCCTTTTTATCCCTTGAAAGGCCCTGAAGGCACCAAACCATTAAGTAGCTCCTCCCACATTTTTTCCGCTCTTTTCTGAGCTTGCTTGGTGAAGATTATGAAAGTATAGAGAGATGGTTTTCTGTAGTGGAGATATTGCAACAATTGCTCACCTAACATGGAAGCACTTACTAACTAAAGAAAAATAGAAAGAACTCCTGTTAGGTGAGCACCTGATGCTCAAATACAATTATTCTCTAAATATTATAACATACACTTCCAGAGCTGTTGTTTAGTTAACAGAACTTCAACCTCAATAGGTAAGCACTTACAAGCTTGAAGCTGTATTTCTATGAGGTTTCAAGACATCTGAAATTCAAAACTGCAATGTTCAGCCAGTTGGCCTGCATCACTGTTCTCATCCGAGGCCGTTCCTGCTATGGGCACTGTGGAAGAAGTGCCCACCTTTTTATCCCTTGAAAGGCCCTCAAGGCACCAAACCATTAAGTAGCTCCTCCCACATTTTTCCCGCTCTTTTCTGAGCTTGCTTGGTGAAGATTTTGAAAGTATAGAGAGATGGTTTTCTGTAGTGGGGATATTGCAACAATTGCTCACCTAACATGGAAGCACTTACTAACTAAAGAAAAATAGAAAGAACTCCCGTTAGGTGAGCACCTGATGTTCAAATGCAATCCATCCTAAATATTATAACATACACTTCCAAAGTTGCTGTTTAGTTCACAGAACTTCAACCTCAATAGGTAAGCACTTACAAGCTTGAAGCTGTATTTCTATGAGGTTTCAAGACATCTGAAATTCAAAACTGCAATGTTCAGCCAGTTGGCCTGCATCACTGTTCTCATCCGAGGCCGTTCCTGCTATGGGCACTGTGGAAGAAGTGCCCACCTTTTTATCCCTTGAAAGGCCCTCAAGGCACCAAACCATTAAGTAGCTCCTCCCACATTTTTCCCGCTCTTTTCTGAGCTTGCTTGGTGAAGATTTTGAAAGTATAGAGAGATGGTTTTCTGTAAAGGGGATATTGCAACAATTGCTCACCTAACATGGAAGCACTTACTAACTAAAGAAAAATAGAAAGAACTCCTGTTAGGTGAGCACCTGATGTTCAAATGCAATCCATCGTAATATTATAACATACACTTCCAAAATTGCTGTTTAGTTCACAGAACTTCAACCTCAAAGGGGAAGCACTTACACATATATAAAACGCAGGTGCCAACCATGAAGCTGTATTTCTGTGAGGTTCCAAGACATCTGAAATTCAAAACTGCAATGTTCAGCCAGTGGGTCTGCATCCCTGTTCTTGTCTGAGGCTGGTATGGGCACTGTGGAATAAGTGCTCGCCTTTTTATCCCTTGAAAGGCCCTGAAGGCACCAAACCATTAAGAAGCTCCTCCCACATTTTTCCCGCTCTTTTCTGAGCTTGCTTGGTGAAGATTTTGAAAGTATAGAGAGATGGTTTTCTGTAGTGGAGAAATTGCAACAATTGCTCACCTAACATGGAAGCACTTACTAACTAAAGAAAAATAGAAAGAACTCCTGTTAGGTGAGCACCTGATGTTCAAATGCAATCCATCCTAAATATTATAACATACACTTCCAAAGTTGCTGTTTAGTTCACAGAACTTCAACCTCAAAAGGTAAGCACTTATAACAATGAAGCTGTATTTCTATGAGGTTTCAAGACATCTGAAATTCAAAACTGCAATGTTCAGCCAATGGGTCTGCATCCCTGTTCTTGTCTGAGGCTGTTCCTGTTATGGGCACTGTGGAAGAAGTGCTCGCCTTTTTATCCCTTGAAAGGCCCTGAAGGCACCAAACCATTAAGTAGCTCCTCCCACATTTTTCCCGCTCTTTTCTGAGCTTGCTTGGTGAAGATTTTGAAAGTATAGAGAGATGGTTTTCTGTAGTGGGGATATTGCAACAATTGCTCACCTAACATGGAAGCACTTACTAACTAAAGAAAAATAGAAAGAACTCCTGTTAGGTGAGCACCTGATGTTCAAATGCAATCCATCCTAAATATTATAACATACACTTCCAAAGTTGCTGTTTAGTTCACAGAACTTCAACCTCAAAAGGTAAGCACTTATAACAATGAAGCTGTATTTCTATGAGGTTTCAAGACATCTGAAATTCAAAACTGCAATGTTCAGCCAATGGGTCTGCATCCCTGTTCTTGTCTGAGGCTGTTCCTGTTATGGGCACTGTGGAAGAAGTGCTCGCCTTTTTATCCCTTGAAAGGCCCTGAAGGCACCAAACCATTAAGTAGCTCCTCCCACATTTTTCCCGCTCTTTTCTGAGCTTGCTTGGTGAAGATTTTGAAAGTATAGAGAGATGGTTTTCTGTAGTGGGGATATTGCAACAATTGCTCACCTAACATGGAAGCACTGACTAACTAAAGAAAAATAGAAAGAACTCCCGTTAGGTGAGCACCTGATGTTCAAATGCAATCCATCCTAAATATTATAACATACACTTCCAAAGTTGCTGTTTAGTTCACAGAACTTCAACCTCAATAGGTAAGCACTTACAAGCTTGAAGCTGTATTTCTATGAGGTTTCAAGACATCTGAAATTCAAAACTGCAATGTTCAGCCAGTTGGCCTGCATCACTGTTCTCATCCGAGGCCGTTCCTGCTATGGGCACTGTGGAAGAAGTTCCCACCTTTTTATCCCTTGAAAGGCCCTCAAGGCACCAAACCATTAAGTAGCTCCTCCCACATTTTTCCCGCTCTTTTCTGAGCTTGCTTGGTGAAGATTTTGAAAGTATAGAGAGATGGTTTTCTGTAAAGGGGATATTGCAACAATTGCTCACCTAACATGGAAGCACTTACTAACTAAAGAAAAATAGAAAGAACTCCTGTTAGGTGAGCACCTGATGTTCAAATGCAATCCATCCTAAATATTATAACATACACTTCCAAAGTTGCTGTTTAGTTCACAGAACTTCAACCTCAAAAGGTAAGCACTTATAACCATGAAGCTGTATTTCTATGAGGTTTCAAGACATCTGAAATTCAAAACTGCAATGTTCAGCCAATGGGTCTGCATCCCTGTTCTTGTCTGAGGCTGTTCCTGTTATGGGCACTGTGGAAGAAGTGCTCGCCTTTTTATCCCTTGAAAGGCCCTGAAGGCACCAAACCATTAAGAAGCTCCTCCCACATTTTTCCCGCTCTTTTCTGAGCTTGCTTGGTGAAGATTTTGAAAGTATAGAGAGATGGTTTTCTGTAGTGGAGATATTGCAACAATTGCTCCTCACCTAACATGGAAGCACTTACTAACTAAAGAAAAATAGAAAGAACTCCTGTTAGGTGAGCACCTGATGTTCAAATGCAATCCATCGTAATATTATAACATACACTTCCAAAATTGCTGTTTAGTTCACAGAACTTCAACCTCAAAGGGGAAGCACTTACACATATATAAAACGCAGGTGCCAACCTTGAAGCTGTATTTCTGTGAGGTTCCAAGACATCTGAAATTCAAAACTGCAATGTTCAGCCAGTGGGTCTGCATCCCTGTTCTTGTCTGAGGCTGGTATGGGCACTGTGGAATAAGTGCTCGCCTTTTTATCCCTTGAAAGGCCCTGAAGGCACCAAACCATTAAGTAGCTCCTCCCACATTTTTACCGCTCTTTTCTGAGCTTGCTTGGTGAAGATTTTGAAAGTATAGAGAGATGGTTTTCAGTAGTGGAGAAATTGCAACAATTGCTCACCTAACATGGAAGCACTTACTAACTAAAGAAAAATAGAAAGAACTCCTGTTAGGTGAGCACCTGATGCTCAAATACAATTATTCTCTAAATATTATAACATACACTTCCAGAGCTGTTGTTTAGTTAACAGAACTTCAACCTCAATAGGTAAGCACTTACAAGCTTGAAGCTGTATTTCTATGAGGTTTCAAGACATCTGAAATTCAAAACTGCAATGTTCAGCCAATCGGCCTGCATCACTGTTCTCATCCGAGGCCGTTCCTGCCATGGGCACTGTGGAAGAAGTGCCCACCTTTTTATCCCTTGAAAGGCCCTCAAGGCACCAAACCATTAAGTAGCTCCTCCCACATTTTTCCCACTCTTTTCTGAGCTTGCTTGGTGAAGATTTTGAAAGTATAGGGAGATGGTTTTCTGTAGTGGGGATATTGCAACAATTGCTCACCTAACATGGAAGCACTTACTAACTAAAGAAAAATAGAAAGAACACCTGTTAGGTGAGCACCTGATGTTCAAATGCAATCCATCCTAAATATTATAACATACACTTCCAAAGTTGCTGTTTAGTTCACAGAACTTCAACCTCAAAAGGTAAGCACTTATAACCATGAAGCTGTATTTCTATGAGGTTTCAAGACATCTGAAATTCAAAACTGCAATGTTCAGCCAATGGGTCTGCATCCCTGTTCTTGTCTGAGGCTGTTCCTGTTATGGGCACTGTGGAAGAAGTGCTCGCCTTTTTATCCCTTGAAAGGCCCTGAAGGCACCAAACCATTTAGTAGCTCCTCCCACATTTTTCCCGCTCTTTTCTGAGCTTGCTTGGTGATGATTTTGAAAGTATAGAGAGATGGTTTTCTGTAGTGGGGATATTGCAACAATTGCTCACCTAACATGGAAGCACTTAATAACTAAAGAAAAATAGAAAGAACTCCTGTTAGGTGAACACCTGATGCTCAAATGCTATCCATCCCTAAATATTATACCATGTACTTCCAAAGTTGTTGTTTATTTCACAGAACTTCAAACTCAAAAGGTAAGCACTTACAAGCTTGAAGCTGTATTTCTATGAGGTTTCAAGACATCTGAAATTCAAAACTGCAATGTTCAGCCAAAGGGTCTGCATCCCTGTTCTTGTCTGAGGCTGTTCCTGGTATGGGCACTGTGGAAGAAGTTCTAGTCTTTTTATCCCTTGAAAGTCCCTGAAGGCACCAAACCATTAAGAAGCTCCTCCCACATTTTTCCCGCTCTTTTCTGAGCTTGCTTGGTGAAGATTTTGAAAGTATAGAGAGATGGTTTTCTGTAGTGGAGATATTGCAACAATTGCTCACCTAACATGGAAGCACTTACTAACTAAAGAAAAATAGAAAGAACTCCTGTTAGGTGAGCACCTGATGTTCAAATGCCATCCATCCTAAATATTATAACATACACTTCCAAAATTGCTGTTTAGTTCACAGAACTTCAACCTCAAAAAGGGAGCACTTACACATATATAAAACGCAGGTGCTAACCTTGAAGCTGTATTTCTGTGAGGTTCCAAGACATCTGAAATTCAAAACTGCAATGTTCAGCAAGTGCGTCTGCATCCCTGTTCTTGTCTGAGGCTGGTATGGGCACTGTGGAATAAGTGCTCGCCTTTTTATCCCTTGAAAGGCCCTGAAGGCACCAAACCATTAAGTAGCTCCTCCCACAACAGGTAAGCACTTACAAGCTTGAAGCTGTATTTCTATGAGGTTTCAAGACATCTGAAATTCAAAACTGCAATGTTCAGCCAATCGGCCTGCATCACTGTTCTCATCCGAGGCCGTTCCTGCCATGGGCACTGTGGAAGAAGTGCCCACCTTTTTATCCCTTGAAAGGCCCTCAAGGCACCAAACCATTAAGTAGCTCCTCCCACATTTTTCCCACTCTTTTCTGAGCTTGCTTGGTGAAGATTTTGAAAGTATAGCGAGATGGTTTTCTGTAGTGGGGATATTGCAACAATTGCTCACCTAACATGGAAGCACTTACTAACTAAAGAAAAATAGAAAGAACACCTGTTAGGTGAGCACCTGATGTTCAAATGCAATCCATCCTAAATATTATAACATACACTTCCAAAGTTGCTGTTTAGTTCACAGAACTTCAACCTCAAAAGGTAAGCACTTATAACCATGAAGCTGTATTTCTATGAGGTTTCAAGACATCTGAAATTCAAAACTGCAATGTTCAGCCAATGGGTCTGCATCCCTGTTCTTGTCTGAGGCTGTTCCTGTTATGGGCACTGTGGAAGAAGTGCTCGCCTTTTTATCCCTTGAAAGGCCCTGAAGGCACCAAACCATTTAGTAGCTCCTCCCACATTTTTCCCGCTCTTTTCTGAGCTTGCTTGGTGATGATTTTGAAAGTATAGAGAGATGGTTTTCTGTAGTGGGGATATTGCAACAATTGCTCACCTAACATGGAAGCACTTAATAACTAAAGAAAAATAGAAAGAACTCCTGTTAGGTGAACACCTGATGCTCAAATGCAATCCATCCCTAAATATTATACCATGTACTTCCAAAGTTGTTGTTTATTTCACAGAACTTCAAACTCAAAAGGTAAGCACTTACAAGCTTGAAGCTGTATTTCTATGAGGTTTCAAGACATCTGAAATTCAAAACTGCAATGTTCAGCCAAAGGGTCTGCATCCCTGTTCTTGTCTGAGGCTGTTCCTGGTATGGGCACTGTGGAAGAAGTTCTAGTCTTTTTATCCCTTGAAAGTCCCTGAAGGCACCAAACCATTAAGAAGCTCCTCCCACATTTTTCCCGCTCTTTTCTGAGCTTGCTTGGTGAAGATTTTGAAAGTATAGAGAGATGGTTTTCTGTAGTGGAGATATTGCAACAATTGCTCACCTAACATGGAAGCACTTACTAACTAAAGAAAAATAGAAAGAACTCCTGTTAGGTGAGCACCTGATGTTCAAATGCCATCCATCCTAAATATTATAACATACACTTCCAAAATTGCTGTTTAGTTCACAGAACTTCAACCTCAAAAAGGAAGCACTTACACATATATAAAACGCAGGTGCTAACCTTGAAGCTGTATTTCTGTGAGGTTCCAAGACATCTGAAATTCAAAACTGCAATGTTCAGCAAGTGCGTCTGCATCCCTGTTCTTGTCTGAGGCTGGTATGGGCACTGTGGAATAAGTGCTCGCCTTTTTATCCCTTGAAAGGCCCTGAAGGCACCAAACCATTAAGTAGCTCCTCCCACAACAGGTAAGCACTTACAAGCTTGAAGCTGTATTTCTATGAGGTTTCAAGACATCTGAAATTCAAAACTGCAATGTTCAGCCAATCGGCCTGCATCACTGTTCTCATCCGAGGCCGTTCCTGCCATGGGCACTGTGGAAGAAGTGCCCACCTTTTTATCCCTTGAAAGGCCCTCAAGGCACCAAACCATTAAGTAGCTCCTCCCACATTTTTCCCACTCTTTTCTGAGCTTGCTTGGTGAAGATTTTGAAAGTATAGGGAGATGGTTTTCTGTAGTGGGGATATTGCAACAATTGCTCACCTAACATGGAAGCACTTACTAACTAAAGAAAAATAGAAAGAACACCTGTTAGGTGAGCACCTGATGTTCAAATGCAATCCATCCTAAATATTATAACATACACTTCCAAAGTTGCTGTTTAGTTCACAGAACTTCAACCTCAAAAGGTAAGCACTTATAACCATGAAGCTGTATTTCTATGAGGTTTCAAGACATCTGAAATTCAAAACTGCAATGTTCAGCCAATGGGTCTGCATCCCTGTTCTTGTCTGAGGCTGTTCCTGTTATGGGCACTGTGGAAGAAGTGCTCGCCTTTTTATCCCTTGAAAGGCCCTGAAGGCACCAAACCATTTAGTAGCTCCTCCCACATTTTTCCCGCTCTTTTCTGAGCTTGCTTGGTGATGATTTTGAAAGTATAGAGAGATGGTTTTCTGTAATGGGGATATTGCAACAATTGCTCACCTAACATGGAAGCACTTAATAACTAAAGAAAAATAGAAAGAACTCCTGTTAGGTGAACACCTGATGCTCAAATGCAATCCATCCCTAAATATTATACCATGTACTTCCAAAGTTGTTGTTTATTTCACAGAACTTCAAACTCAAAAGGTAAGCACTTACAAGCTTGAAGCTGTATTTCTATGAGGTTTCAAGACATCTGAAATTCAAAACTGCAATGTTCAGCCAAAGGGTCTGCATCCCTGTTCTTGTCTGAGGCTGTTCCTGGTATGGGCACTGTGGAAGAAGTTCTAGTCTTTTTATCCCTTGAAAGTCCCTGAAGGCACCAAACCATTAAGAAGCTCCTCCCACATTTTTCCCGCTCTTTTCTGAGCTTGCTTGGTGAAGATTTTGAAAGTATAGAGAGATGGTTTTCTGTAGTGGAGATATTGCAACAATTGCTCACCTAACATGGAAGCACTTACTAACTAAAGAAAAATAGAAAGAACTCCTGTTAGGTGAGCACCTGATGTTCAAATGCCATCCATCCTAAATATTATAACATACACTTCCAAAATTGCTGTTTAGTTCACAGAACTTCAACCTCAAAAAGGAAGCACTTACACATATATAAAACGCAGGTGCTAACCTTGAAGCTGTATTTCTGTGAGGTTCCAAGACATCTGAAATTCAAAACTGCAATGTTCAGCAAGTGCGTCTGCATCCCTGTTCTTGTCTGAGGCTGGTATGGGCACTGTGGAATAAGTGCTCGCCTTTTTATCCCTTGAAAGGCCCTGAAGGCACCAAACCATTAAGTAGCTCCTCCCACATTTTTTCCGCTCTTTTCTGAGCTTGCTTGGTGAAGATTATGAAAGTATAGAGAGATGGTTTTCTGTAGTGGAGATATTGCAACAATTGCTCACCTAACATGGAAGCACTTACTAACTAAAGAAAAATAGAAAGAACTCCTGTTAGGTGAGCACCTGATGCTCAAATACAATTATTCTCTAAATATTATAACATACACTTCCAGAGCTGTTGTTTAGTTAACAGAACTTCAACCTCAATAGGTAAGCACTTACAAGCTTGAAGCTGTATTTCTATGAGGTTTCAAGACATCTGAAATTCAAAACTGCAATGTTCAGTCAGTTGGCCTGCATCACTGTTCTCATCCGAGGCCGTTCCTGCTATGGGCACTGTGGAAGAAGTGCCCACCTTTTTATCCCTTGAAAGGCCCTCAAGGCACCAAACCATTAAGTAGCTCCTCCCACATTTTTCCCGCTCTTTTCTGAGCTTGCTTGGTGAAGATTTTGAAAGTATAGAGAGATGGTTTTCTGTAGTGGGGATATTGCAACAATTGCTCACCCAACATGGAAGCACTTACTAACTAAAGAAAAATAGAAAGAACTCCTGTTAGGTGAGCACCTGATGTTCAAATGCAATCCATCCTAAATATTATAACATACACTTCCAAAGTTGTTGTTTAGTTCACAGAACTTCAACCTCAAAAGGTAAGCACTTATAACCATGAAGCTGTATTTCTATGAGGTTTCAAGACATCTGAAATTCAAAACTGCAATGTTCAGCCAATGGGTCTGCATCCCTGTTCTTGTCTGAGGCTGTTCCTGTTATGGGCACTGTGGAAGAAGTGCTCGCCTTTTTATCCCTTGAAAGGCCCTGAAGGCACCAAACCATTAAGTAGCTCCTCCCACATTTTTCCCGCTCTTTTCTGAGCTTGCTTGGTGAAGATTTTGAAAGTATAGAGAGATGGTTTTCTGTAGTGGGGATATTGCAACAATTGCTCACCTAACATGGAAGCACTTACTAACTAAAGAAAAATAGAAAGAACTCCCGTTAGGTGAGCACCTGATGTTCAAATGCAATCCATCCTAAATATTATAACATACACTTCCAAAGTTGCTGTTTAGTTCACAGAACTTCAACCTCAAAAGGGAAGCACTTACACATATATAAAACGCAGGTGCCAACCTTGAAGCTGTATTTCTGTGAGGTTCCAAGACATCTGAAATTCAAAACTGCAATGTTCAGCAAGTGCGTCTGCATCCCTGTTCTTGTCTGAGGCTGGTATGGGCACTGTGGAATAAGTGCTCGCCTTTTTATCCCTTGAAAGGCCCTGAAGGCACCAAACCATTAAGTAGCTCCTCCCACATTTTTTCCGCTCTTTTCTGAGCTTGCTTGGTGAAGATTTTGAAAGTATAGGGAGATGGTTTTCTGTAGTGGAGATATTGCAACAATTGCTCACCTAACATGGAAGCACTTACTAACTAAAGAAAAATAGAAAGAACTCCTGTTAGGTGAGCACCTGATGCTCAAATACAATTATTCTCTAAATATTATAACATACACTTCCAGAGCTGTTGTTTAGTTAACAGAACTTCAACCTCAATAGGTAAGCACTTACAAGCTTGAAGCTGTATTTCTATGAGGTTTCAAGACATCTGAAATTCAAAACTGCAATGTTCAGCCAGTTGGCCTGCATCACTGTTCTCATCCGAGGCCGTTCCTGCTATGGGCACTGTGGAAGAAGTGCCCACCTTTTTATCCCTTGAAAGGCCCTCAAGGCACCAAACCATTAAGTAGCTCCTCCCACATTTTTCCCGCTCTTTTCTGAGCTTGCTTGGTGAAGATTTTGAAAGTATAGGGAGATGGTTTTCTGTAGTGGGGATATTGCAACAATTGCTCACCCAACATGGAAGCACTTACTAACTAAAGAAAAATAGAAAGAACTCCTGTTAGGTGAGCACCTGATGTTCAAATGCAATCCATCCTAAATATTATAACATACACTTCCAAAGTTGTTGTTTAGTTCACAGAACTTCAACCTCAAAAGGTAAGCACTTATAACCATGAAGCTGTATTTCTATGAGGTTTCAAGACATCTGAAATTCACAACTGCAATGTTCAGCCAATGGGTCTGCATCCCTGTTCTTGTCTGAGGCTGTTCCTGTTATGGGCACTGTGGAAGAAGTGCTCGCCTTTTTATCCCTTGAAAGGCCCTGAAGGCACCAAACCATTAAGTAGCTCCTCCCACATTTTTCCCGCTCTTTTCTGAGCTTGCTTGGTGAAGATTTTGAAAGTATAGAGAGATGGTTTTCTGTAGTGGGGATATTGCAACAATTGCTCACCTAACATGGAAGCACTTACTAACTAAAGAAAAATAGAAAGAACTCCTGTTAGGTGAACACCTGATGCTCAAATGCAATCCATCCCTAAATATTATACCATGTACTTCCAGAGTTGTTGTTTATTTCACAGAACTTCAAACTCAAAAGGTAAGCACTTACAAGCTTGAAGCTGTATTTCTATGAGGTTTCAAGACATCTGAAATTCAAAACTGCAATGTTCAGCCAAAGGGTCTGCATCCCTGTTCTTGTCTGAGGCTGTTCCTGTTATGGGCACTGTGGAAGAAGTGCTCGCCTTTTTATCCCTTGAAAGGCCCTGAAGGCACCAAACCATTAAGAAGCTCCTCCCACATTTTTCCCGCTCTTTTCTGAGCTTGCTTGGTGAAGATTTTGAAAGTAGAGAGATGGTTTTCTGTAGTGGAGATATTGCAACAATTGCTCACCTAACATGGAAGCACTTACTAACTAAAGAAAAATAGAAAGAACTCCTGTTAGGTGAGCACCTGATGTTCAAATGCAATCCATCCTAAATATTATAACATACACTTCCAAAATTGCTGTTTAGTTCACAGAACTTCAACCTCAAAAGGGAAGCACTTACACATATATAAAACGCAGGTGCCAACCTTGAAGCTGTATTTCTGTGAGGTTCCAAGACATCTGAAATTCAAAACTGCAATATTCAGCCAGTGGGTCTGCATCCCTGTTCTTGACTGAGGCTGGTATGGGCACTGTGGAATAAGTGCTTGCCTTTTTATCCCTTGAAAGGCCCTGAAGGCACCAAACCATTAAGAAGCTCATCCCACATTTTTCCCGCTCTTTTCTGAGCTTACTTGGTAAAGATTTTGAAAGTAGAGAGATGGTTTTTTGTAGTGGAGATATTGCAACAATTGCTCACCTAACATGGAAGCACTTACTAACTAAAGAAAAATAGAAAGAACTCCTGTTAGGTGAACATCTGATGCTCAAATGCAATCCATCCCTAAATATTATACCATGTACTTCCAGAGTTGTTGTTTATTTCACAGAACTTCAAACTCAAAAGGTAAGCACTTACAAGCTTGAATCTGTATTTCTATGAGGTTTCAAGACATCTGAAATTCAAAACTGCAATGTTCAGCCAAAGGGTCTGCATCCCTGTTCTTGTCTGAGGCTGTTCCTGGTATGGGCACTGTGGAAGAAGTTATAGCCTTTTTATCCCTTGATAGTCCCTGAAGGCACCAAACCATTAAGAAGCTCCTCCCACATTTTTCCCGCTCTTTTCTGAGCTTGCTTGGTGAAGATTTTGAAAGTATAGAGAGATAGTTTTCTGTAGTGGAGATATTGCAACAATTGCTCACCTAACATGGAAGCACTTACTAACTAAAGAAAAATAGAAAGAACTCCTGTTAGGTGAGCACCTGATGTTCAAATGCAATCCATCCTAATATTATAACATACACTTCCAAAATTGCTGTTTAGTTCACAGAACTTCAACCTCAAAAGGGAAGCACTTACACATATATAAAACGCAGGTGCCAACCTTGAAGCTGTATTTCTGTGAGGTTCCAAGACATCTGAAATTCAAAACTGCAATGTTCAGCCAGTGGGTCTGCATCCCTGTTCTTGTCTGAGGCTGGTATGGGCACTGTGGAATAAGTGCTCGCCTTTTTATCCCTTGAAAGGCCCTGAAGGAACCAAACCATTAAGTAGCTCCTCCCACATTTTTCCCGCTCTTTTCTGAGCTTGCTTGGTGAAGATTTTGAAAGTATAGAGAGATGGTTTTCTGTAGTGGGGATATTGCAACAATTGCTCACCTAACATGGAAGCACTTACTAATTAAAGAAAAATAGAAAGAACTCCTGTTAGGTGAGCACCTGATGTTCAAATGCAATCCATCCTAAATATTATAACATACACTTCCAAAGTTGCTGTTTAGTTCACAGAACTTCAACCTCAATAGGTAAGCACTTACAAGCTTGAAGCTGTATTTCTATGAGGTTTCAAGACATCTGAAAATCAAAACTGCAATGTTCAGCCAGTTGGCCTGCATCACTGTTCTCATCCGAGGCCGTTCCTGCTATGGGCACTGTGGAAGAAGTGCCCACCTTTTTATCCCTTGAAAGGCCCTCAAGGCACCAAACCATTAAGTAGCTCCTCCCACATTTTCCCGCTCTTTTCTGAGCTTGCTTGGTGAAGATTTTGAAAGTACAGAGAGATGGTTTTCTGTAGTGGGGATATTGCAACAATTGCTCACCTAACATGGAAGCACTTACCAACTAAAGAAAAATAGAAAGAACTCCTGTTAGGTGAGCACCTGATGTTCAAATGCAATTATTCTCTAAATATTATAACATACACTTCCAGAGCTGTTGTTTAGTTAACAGAACTTCAACCTCAATAGGTAAGCACTTACAAGCTTGAAGCTGTATTTCTATGAGGTTTCAAGACATCTGAAATTCAAAACTGCAATGTTCAGCCAATGGGTCTGCATCCCTGTTCTTGTCTGAAGCTGTTCCTGTTATCGGCACTGTGGAAGAAGTGCTCGTCTTTTTATCCCTTGAAAGGCCCTGAAGGCACCAAACCATTAAGAAGCTCCTCCCACATTTTTCCCGCTCTTTTCTGAAGATTTTGAAAGTAGAGAGATGGTTTTCTGTAGTGGAGATATTGCAACAATTGCTCACCTAACATGGAAGCACTTACTAACTAAAGAAAAATAGAAAGAACTCCTGTTAGGTGAGCACCTGATGTTCAAATGCAATCCATCCTAAATATTATAACATACACTTCCAAAATTGCTGTTTAGTTCACAGAACTTCAACCTCAAAAGGGAAGCACTTACACATATATAAAACGCAGGTGCCAACCTTGAAGCTGTATTTCTGTGAGGTTCCAAGACATCTGAAATTCAAAACTGCAATGTTCAGCCAGTGGGTCTGCATCCCTGTTCTTGTCTGAGGCTGGTATGGGCACTGTGGAATAAGTGCTTGCCTTTTTATCCCATGAAAGGCCCTGAAGGCACCAAACCATTAAGTAGCTCCTCCCACATTTTTCCCGCTCTTTTCTGAGCTTACTTGGTAAAGATTTTGAAAGTAGAGATATGGTTTTTTGTAGTGGAGATATTGCAACAATTGCTCACCTAACATGGAAGCACTTAATAACTAAAGAAAAATAGAAAGAACTCCTGTTAGGTGAACACCTGATGCTCAAATGCAATCCATCCCTAAATATTATACCATGTACTTCCAAAGTTGTTGTTTATTTCACAGAACTTCAAACTCAAAAGGTAAGCACTTATAAGCTTGAAGCTGTATTTCTATGAGGTTTCAAGACATCTGAAATTCAAAACTGCAATGTTCAGCCAAAGGGTCTGCATCCCTGTTCTTGTCTGAGGCTGTTCCTGGTATGGGCACTGTGGAAGAAGTTCTAGCCTTTTTATCCCTTGAAAGTCCCTGAAGGCACCAAACCATTAAGAAGCTCCTCCCACATTTTTCCCGCTCTTTTCTGAGCTTGCTTGGTGAAGATTTTGAAAGTATAGAGAGATGGTTTTCTGTAGTGGAGATATTGCAACAATTGCTCACCTAACATGGAAGCACTTACTAACTAAAGAAAAATAGAAAGAACTCCTGTTAGGTGAGCACCTGATGTTCAAATGCCATCCATCCTAAATATTATAACATACACTTCCAAAATTGCTGTTTAGTTCACAGAACTTCAACCTCAAAAAGGAAGCACTTACACATATATAAAACGCAGGTGCTAACCTTGAAGCTGTATTTCTGTGAGGTTCCAAGACATCTGAAATTCAAAACTGCAATGTTCAGCAAGTGCGTCTGCATCCCTGTTCTTGTCTGAGGCTGGTATGGGCACTGTGGAATAAGTGCTCGCCTTTTTATCCCTTGAAAGGCCCTGAAGGCACCAAACCATTAAGTAGCTCCTCCCACATTTTTTCCGCTCTTTTCTGAGCTTGCTTGGTGAAGATTATGAAAGTATAGAGAGATGGTTTTCTGTAGTGGAGATATTGCAACAATTGCTCACCTAACATGGAAGCACTTACTAACTAAAGAAAAATAGAAAGAACTCCTGTTAGGTGAGCACCTGATGCTCAAATACAATTATTCTCTAAATATTATAACATACACTTCCAGAGCTGTTGTTTAGTTAACAGAACTTCAACCTCAATAGGTAAGCACTTACAAGCTTGAAGCTGTATTTCTATGAGGTTTCAAGACATCTGAAATTCAAAACTGCAATGTTCAGTCAGTTGGCCTGCATCACTGTTCTCATCCGAGGCCGTTCCTGCTATGGGCACTGTGGAAGAAGTGCCCACCTTTGTATCCCTTGAAAGGCCCTCAAGGCACCAAACCATTAAGTAGCTCCTCCCACATTTTTCCCGCTCTTTTCTGAGCTTGCTTGGTGAAGATTTTGAAAGTATAGAGAGATGGTTTTCTGTAGTGGGGATATTGCAACAATTGCTCACCCAACATGGAAGCACTTACTAACTAAAGAAAAATAGAAAGAACTCCTGTTAGGTGAGCACCTGATGTTCAAATGCAATCCATCCTAAATATTATAACATACACTTCCAAAGTTGTTGTTTAGTTCACAGAACTTCAACCTCAAAAGGTAAGCACTTATAACCATGAAGCTGTATTTCTATGAGGTTTCAAGACATCTGAAATTCAAAACTGCAATGTTCAGCCAATGGGTCTGCATCCCTGTTCTTGTCTGAGGCTGTTCCTGTTATGGGCACTGTGGAAGAAGTGCTCGCCTTTTTATCCCTTGAAAGGCCCTGAAGGCACCAAACCATTAAGTAGCTCCTCCCACATTTTTCCCGCTCTTTTCTGAGCTTGCTTGGTGAAGATTTTGAAAGTATAGAGAGATGGTTTTCTGTAGTGGGGATATTGCAACAATTGCTCACCTAACATGGAAGCACTTACTAACTAAAGAAAAATAGAAAGAACTCCCGTTAGGTGAGCACCTGATGTTCAAATGCAATCCATCCTAAATATTATAACATACACTTCCAAAGTTGCTGTTTAGTTCACAGAACTTCAACCTCAATAGGTAAGCACTTACAAGCTTGAAGCTGTATTTCTATGAGGTTTCAAGACATCTGAAATTCAAAACTGCAATGTTCAGCCAGTTGGCCTGCATCACTGTTCTCATCCGAGGCCGTTCCTGCTATGGGCACTGTGGAAGAAGTGCCCACCTTTTTATCCCTTGAAAGGCCCTCAAGACACCAAACCATTAAGTAGCTCCTCCCACATTTTTCCCGCTCTTTTCTGAGCTTGCTTGGTGAAGATTTTGAAAGTATAGAGAGATGGTTTTCTGTAAAGGGGATATTGCAACAATTGCTCACCTAACATGGAAGCACTTACTAACTAAAGAAAAATAGAAAGAACTCCTGTTAGGTGAGCACCTGATGTTCAAATGCAATCCATCGTAATATTATAACATACACTTCCAAAATTGCTGTTTAGTTCACAGAACTTCAACCTCAAAGGGGAAGCACTTACACATATATAAAACGCAGGTGCCAACCTTGAAGCTGTATTTCTGTGAGGTTCCAAGACATCTGAAATTCAAAACTGCAATGTTCAGCCAGTGGGTCTGCATCCCTGTTCTTGTCTGAGGGTGGTATGGGCACTGTGGAATAAGTGCTCGCCTTTTTATCCCTTGAAAGGCCCTGAAGGCACCAAACCATTAAGTAGCTCCTCCCACATTTTTCCCGCTCTTTTCTGAGCTTGCTTGGTGAAGATTTTGAAAGTATAGAGAGATGGTTTTCTGTAGTGGAGAAATTGCAACAATTGCTCACCTAACATGGAAGCACTTACTAACTAAAGAAAAATAGAAAGAACTCCTGTTAGGTGAGCACCTGATGTTCAAATGCAATCCATCCTAAGTATTATAACATACACTTCCAAAGTTGCTGTTTAGTTCACAGAACTTCAACCTCAAAAGGTAAGCACTTATAACAATGAAGCTGTATTTCTATGAGGTTTCAAGACATCTGAAATTCAAAACTGCAATGTTCAGCCAGTTGGCCTGCATCACTGTTCTCATCCGAGGCCGTTCCTGCTATGGGCACTGTGGAAGAAGTGCCCACCTTTTTATCCCTTGAAAGGCCCTCAAGGCACCAAACCATTAAGTAGCTCCTCCCACATTTTTCCCGCTCTTTTCTGAGCTTGCTTGGTGAAGATTTTGAAAGTATAGAGAGATGGTTTTCTGTAAAGGGGATATTGCAACAATTGCTCACCTAACATGGAAGCACTTACTAACTAAAGAAAAATAGAAAGAACTCCTGTTAGGTGAGCACCTGATGTTCAAATGCAATCCATCCTAAATATTATAACATACACTTCCAAAGTTGCTGTTTAGTTCACAGAACTTCAACCTCAAAAGGTAAGCACTTATAACCATGAAGCTGTATTTCTATGAGGTTTCAAGACATCTGAAATTCAAAACTGCAATGTTCAGCCAATGGGTCTGCATCCCTGTTCTTGTCTGAGGCTGTTCCTGTTATGGGCACTGTGGAAGAAGTGCTCGCCTTTTTATCCCTTGAAAGGCCCTGAAGGCACCAAACCATTAAGAAGCTCCTCCCACATTTTTCCCGCTCTTTTCTGAGCTTGCTTGGTGAAGATTTTGAAAGTATTGAGAGATGGTTTTCTGTAGTGGAGATATTGCAACAATTGCTCACCTAACATGGAAGCACTTACTAACTAAAGAAAAATAGAAAGAACTCCTGTTAGGTGAGCACCTGATGTTCAAATGCAATCCATCGTAATATTATAACATACACTTCCAAAATTGCTGTTTAGTTCACAGAACTTCAACCTCAAAGGGGAAGCACTTACACATATATAAAACGCAGGTGCCAACCTTGAAGCTGTATTTCTGTGAGGTTCCAAGACATCTGAAATTCAAAACTGCAATGTTCAGCCAGTGGGTCTGCATCCCTGTTCTTGTCTGAGGCTGGTATGGGCACTGTGGAATAAGTGCTCGCCTTTTTATCCCTTGAAAGGCCCTGAAGGCACCAAACCATTAAGTAGCTCCTCCCACATTTTTGCCGCTCTTTTCTGAGCTTGCTTGGTGAAGATTTTGAAAGTATAGAGAGATGGTTTTCTGTAGTGGAGAAATTGCAACAATTGCTCACCTAACATGGAAGCACTTACTAACTAAAGAAAAATAGAAAGAACTCCTGTTAGGTGAGCACCTGATGCTCAAATACAATTATTCTCTAAATATTATAACATACACTTCCAGAGCTGTTGTTTAGTTAACAGAACTTCAACCTCAATAGGTAAGCACTTACAAGCTTGAAGCTGTATTTCTATGAGGTTTCAAGACATCTGAAATTCAAAACTGCAATGTTCAGCCAATCGGCCTGCATCACTGTTCTCATCCGAGGCCGTTCCTGCCATGGGCACTGTGGAAGAAGTGCCCACCTTTTTATCCCTTGAAAGGCCCTCAAGGCACCAAACCATTAAGTAGCTCCTCCCACATTTTTCCCACTCTTTTCTGAGCTTGCTTGGTGAAGATTTTGAAAGTATAGAGAGATGGTTTTCTGTAGTGGGGATATTGCAACAATTGCTCACCTAACATGGAAGCACTTACTAACTAAAGAAAAATAGAAAGAACACCTGTTAGGTGAGCACCTGATGTTCAAATGCAATCCATCCTAAATATTATAACATACACTTCCAAAGTTGCTGTTTAGTTCACAGAACTTCAACCTCAAAAGGTAAGCACTTATAACCATGAAGCTGTATTTCTATGAGGTTTCAAGACATCTGAAATTCAAAACTGCAATGTTCAGCCAATGGGTCTGCATCCCTGTTCTTGTCTGAGGCTGTTCCTGTTATGGGCACTGTGGAAGAAGTGCTCGCCTTTTTATCCCTTGAAAGGCCCTGAAGGCACCAAACCATTTAGTAGCTCCTCCCACATTTTTCCCGCTCTTTTCTGAGCTTGCTTGGTGATGATTTTGAAAGTATAGAGAGATGGTTTTCTGTAGTGGGGATATTGCAACAATTGCTCACCTAACATGGAAGCACTTACTAACTAAAGAAAAATAGAAAGAACTCCTGTTAGGTGAACACCTGATGCTCAAATGCAATCCATCCCTAAATATTATACCATGTACTTCCAGAGTTGTTGTTTATTTCACAGAACTTCAAACTCAAAAGGTAAGCACTTACAAGCTTGAAGCTGTATTTCTATGAGGTTTCAAGACATCTGAAATTCAAAACTGCAATGTTCAGCCAAAGGGTCTGCATCCCTGTTCTTGTCTGAGGCTGGTATGGGCACTGTGGAATAAGTTCTCGCCTTTTTATCCCTTGAAAGGCCCTGAAGGCACCAAACCATTAAGTAGCTCCTCCCACATTTTTCCCGCTCTTTTCTGAGATTGCTTGGTGAAGATTTTGAAAGTATAGAGAGATGGTTTTCTGTAGTGGAGATATTGCAACAATTGCTCACCTAACATGGAAGCACTTACTAACTAAAGAAAAATAGAAAGAACTCCTGTTAGGTGAGCACCTGATGCTCAAATACAATTATTCTCTAAATATTATAACATACACTTCCAGAGCTGTTGTTTAGTTAACAGAACTTCAACCTCAATAGGTAAGCACTTACAAGCTTGAAGCAGTATTTCTATGAGGTTTCAAGACATCTGAAATTCAAAACTGCAATGTTCAGCCAAAGGGTCTGCATCCCTGTTCTTGTCTGAGGCTGTTCCTGGTATGGGCACTGTGGAAGAAGTGCTCGCCTTTTTATCCCTTGAAAGGCCCTGAAGGCACCAAACCATTAAGAAGCTCCTCCCACATTTTTCCCGCTCTTTTCTGAGCTTGCTTGGTGAAGATTTTGAAAGTAGAGAGATGGTTTTCTGTAGTGGAGATATTGCAACAATTGCTCACCTAACATGGAAGCACTTACTAACTAAAGAAAAATAGAAAGAACTCCTGTTAGGTGAGCACCTGATGTTCAAATGCAATCCATCCTAAATATTATAACATACACTTCCAAAATTGCTGTTTAGTTCACAGAACTTCAACCTCAAAAGGGAAGCACTTACACATATATAAAACGCAGGTGCCAACCTTGAAGCTGTATTTCTATGAGGTTTCAAGACATCTGAAATTCAAAACTGCAATGTTCAGCCAAAGGGTCTGCATCCCTGTTCTTGTCTGAGGCTGTTCCTGTTATGGGCACTGTGGAAGAAGTGCTCGCCTTTTTATCCCTTGAAAGGCCCTGAAGGCACCAAACCATTAAGAAGCTCCTCCCACATTTTTCCCGCTCTTTTCTGAGCTTGCTTGGTGAAGATTTTGAAAGTAGAGAGATGGTTTTCTGTAGTGGAGATATTGCAACAATTGCTCACCTAACATGGAAGCACTTACTAACTAAAGAAAAATAGAAAGAACTCCTGTTAGGTGAGCACCTGATGTTCAAATGCAATCCATCCTAAATATTATAACATACACTTCCAAAATTGCTGTTTAGTTCACAGAACTTCAACCTCAAAAGGGAAGCACTTACACATATATAAAACGCAGGTGCCAACCTTGAAGCTGTATTTCTGTGAGGTTCCAAGACATCTGAAATTCAAAACTGCAATGTTCAGCCAGTGGGTCTGCATCCCTGTTCTTGTCTGAGGCTGGTATGGGCACTGTGGAATAAGTGCTTGCCTTTTTATCCCTTGAAAGGCCCTGAAGGCACAAAACCATTAAGAAGCTCCTCCCACATTTTTCCCGCTCTTTTCTGAGCTTACTTGGTAAAGATTTTGAAAGTAGAGAGATGGTTTTTTGTAGTGGAGATATTGCAACAATTGCTCACCTAACATGGAAGCACTTACTAACTAAAGAAAAATAGAAAGAACTCCTGTTAGGTGAACATCTGATGCTCAAATGCAATCCATCCCTAAATATTATACCATGTACTTCCAGAGTTGTTGTTTATTTCACAGAACTTCAAACTCAAAAGGTAAGCACTTACAAGCTTGAATCTGTATTTCTATGAGGTTTCAAGACATCTGAAATTCAAAACTGCAATGTTCACCCACAGGGTCTGCATCCCTGTTCTTGTCTGAGGCTGTTCCTGGTATGGGCACTGTCGAAGAAGTTCTAGCCTTTTTATCCCTTGATAGTCCCTGAAGGCACCAAACCATTAAGAAGCTCCTCCCACATTTTTCCCGCTCTTTTCTGAGCTTGCTTGGTGAAGATTTTGAAAGTATAGAGAGATAGTTTTCTGTAGTGGAGATATTGCAACAATTGCTCACCTAACATGGAAGCACTTACTAACTAAAGAAAAATAGAAAGAACTCCTGTTAGGTGAGCACCTGATGTTCAAATGCCATCCATCCTAAATATTATAACATACACTTCCAAAATTGCTGTTTAGTTCACAGAACTTCAACCTCAAAAAGGAAGCACTTACACATATATAAAACGCAGGTGCTAACCTTGAAGCTGTATTTCTGTGAGGTTCCAAGACATCTGAAATTCAAAACTGCAATGTTCAGCAAGTGCGTCTGCATCCCTGTTCTTGTCTGAGGCTGGTATGGGCACTGTGGAATAAGTGCTCGCCTTTTTATCCCTTGAAAGGCCCTGAAGGCACCAAACCATTAAGTAGCTCCTCCCACATTTTTTCCGCTCTTTTCTGAGCTTGCTTGGTGAAGATTATGAAAGTATAGAGAGATGGTTTTCTGTAGTGGAGATATTGCAACAATTGCTCACCTAACATGGAAGCACTTACTAACTAAAGAAAAATAGAAAGATCTCCTGTTAGGTGAGCACCTGATGCTCAAATACAATTATTCTCTAAATATTATAACATACACTTCCAGAGCTGTTGTTTAGTTAACAGAACTTCAACCTCAATAGGTAAGCACTTACAAGCTTGAAGCTGTATTTCTATGAGGTTTCAAGACATCTGAAATTCAAAACTGCAATGTTCAGCCAGTTGGCCTGCATCACTGTTGTCATCAGAGGCCGTTCCTGCTATGGGCACTGTGGAAGAAGTGCCCACCTTTTTATCCCTTGAAAGGCCCTCAAGGCACCAAACCATTAAGTAGCTCCTCCCACATTTTTCCCGCTCTTTTCTGAGCTTGCTTGGTGAAGATTTTGAAAGTATAGAGAGATGGTTTTCTGTAGTGGGGATATTGCAACAATTGCTCACCTAACATGGAAGCACTTACTAACTAAAGAAAAATAGAAAGAACTCTCCTGTTAGGTGAGCACCTGATGTTCAAATGCAATCCATCCTAAATATTATAACATACACTTCCAAAGTTGTTGTTTAGTTCACAGAACTTCAACCTCAAAAGGTAAGCACTTATAACCATGAAGCTGTATTTCTATGAGGTTTCAAGACATCTGAAATTCAAAACTGCAATGTTCAGCCAATGGGTCTGCATCCCTGTTCTTGTCTGAGGCTGTTCCCGTTATGGGCACTGTGGAAGAAGTGCTCGCCTTTTTATCCCTTGAAAGGCCCTGAAGGCACCAAACCATTAAGTAGCTCCTCCCACATTTTTCCCGCTCTTTTCTGAGCTTGCTTGGTGAAGATTTTGAAAGTATAGAGAGATGGTTTTCTGTAGTGGGGATATTGCAACAATTGCTCACCTAACATGGAAGCACTTACTAACTAAAGAAAAATAGAAAGAACTCCCGTTAGGTGAGCACCTGATGTTCAAATGCAATCCATCCTAAATATTATAACATACACTTCCAAAGTTGCTGTTTAGTTCACAGAACTTCAACCTCAATAGGTAAGCACTTACAAGCTTGAAGCTGTATTTCTATGAGGTTTCAAGACATCTGAAATTCAAAACTGCAATGTTCAGCCAGTTGGCCTGCATCACTGTTCTCATCCGAGGCCGTTCCTGCTATGGGCACTGTGGAAGAAGTGCCCACCTTTTTATCCCTTGAAAGGCCCTCAAGGCACCAAACCATTAAGTAGCTCCTCCCACATTTTTCCCGCTCTTTTCTGAGCTTGCTTGGTGAAGATTTTGAAAGTATAGAGAGATGGTTTTCTGTAAAGGGGATATTGCAACAATTGCTCACCTAACATGGAAGCACTTACTAACTAAAGAAAAATAGAAAGAACTCCTGTTAGGTGAGCACCTGATGTTCAAATGCAATCCATCGTAATATTATAACATACACTTCCAAAATTGCTGTTTAGTTCACAGAACTTCAACCTCAAAGGGGAAGCACTTACACATATATAAAACGCAGGTGCCAACCTTGAAGCTGTATTTCTGTGAGGTTCCAAGACATCTGAAATTCAAAACTGCAATGTTCAGCCAGTGGGTCTGCATCCCTGTTCTTGTCTGAGGCTGGTATGGGCACTGTGGAATAAGTGCTCGCCTTTTTATCCCTTGAAAGGCCCTGAAGGCACCAAACCATTAAGTAGCTCCTCCCACATTTTTCCCGCTCTTTTCTGAGCTTGCTTGGTGAAGATTTTGAAAGTATAGAGAGATGGTTTTCTGTAGTGGAGAAATTGCAACAATTGCTCACCTAACATGGAAGCACTTACTAACTAAAGAAAAATAGAAAGAACTCCTGTTAGGTGAGCACCTGATGTTCAAATGCAATCCATCCTAAATATTATAACATATACTTCCAAAGTTGCTGTTTAGTTCACAGAACTTCAACCTCAAAAGGTAAGCACTTATAACAATGAAGCTGTATTTCTATGAGGTTTCAAGACATCTGAAATTCAAAACTGCACTGTTCAGCCAATGGGTCTGCATCCCTGTTCTTGTCTGAGGCTGTTCCTGTTATGGGCACTGTGGAAGAAGTGCTCGCCTTTTTATCCCTTGAAAGGCCCTGAAGGCACCAAACCATTAAGTAGCTCCTCCCACATTTTTCCCGCTCTTTTCTGAGCTTGCTTGGTGAAGATTTTGAAAGTATAGAGAGATGGTTTTCTGTAGTGGGGATATTGCAACAATTGCTCACCTAACATGGAAGCACTTACTAACTAAAGAAAAATAGAAAGAACCCCCGTTAGGTGAGCACCTGATGTTCAAATGCAATCCATCCTAAATATTATAACATACACTTCCAAAGTTGCTGTTTAGTTCACAGAACTTCAACCTCAATAGGTAAGCACTTACAAGCTTGAAGCTGTATTTCTATGAGGTTTCAAGACATCTGAAATTCAAAACTGCAATGTTCAGCCAGTTGGCCTGCATCACTGTTCTCATCCGAGGCCGTTCCTGCTATGGGCACTGTGGAAGAAGTGCCCACCTTTTTATCCCTTGAAAGGCCCTCAAGGCACCAAACCATTAAGTAGCTCCTCCCACATTTTTCCCGCTCTTTTCTGAGCTTGCTTGGTGAAGATTTTGAAAGTATAGAGAGATGGTTTTCTGTAAAGGGGATATTGCAACAATTGCTCACCTAACATGGAAGCACTTACTAACTAAAGAAAAATAGAAAGAACTCCTGTTAGGTGAGCATCTGATGTTCAAATGCAATCCATCCTAAATATTATAACATACACTTCCAAAGTTGCTGTTTAGTTCACAGAACTTCAACCTCAAAAGGTAAGCACTTATAACCATGAAGCTGTATTTCTATGAGGTTTCAAGACATCTGAAATTCAAAACTGCAATGTTCAGCCAATGGGTCTGCATCCCTGTTCTTGTCTGAGGCTGTTACTGTTATGGGCACTGTGGAAGAAGTGCTCGCCTTTTTATCCCTTGAAAGGCCCTGAAGGCACCAAACCATTAAGAAGCTCCTCCCACATTTTTCCCGCTCTTTTCTGAGCTTGCTTGGTGAAGATTTTGAAAGTATTGAGAGATGGTTTTCTGTAGTGGAGATATTGCAACAATTGCTCACCTAACATGGAAGCACTTACTAACTAAAGAAAAATAGAAAGAACTCCTGTTAGGTGAGCACCTGATGTTCAAATGCAATCCATCGTAATATTATAACATACACTTCCAAAATTGCTGTTTAGTTCACAGAACTTCAACCTCAAAGGGGAAGCACTTACACATATATAAAACGCAGGTGCCAACCTTGAAGCTGTATTTCTGTGAGGTTCCAAGACATCTGAAATTCAAAACTGCAATGTTCAGCCAGTGGGTCTGCATCCCTGTTCTTGTCTGAGGCTGGTATGGGCACTGTGGAATAAGTGCTCGCCTTTTTATCCCTTGAAAGGCCCTGAAGGCACCAAACCATTAAGTAGCTCCTCCCACATTTTTGCCGCTCTTTTCTGAGCTTGCTTGGTGAAGATTTTGAAAGTATAGAGAGTTGGTTTTCTGTAGTGGAGAAATTGCAACAATTGCTCACCTAACATGGAAGCACTTACTAACTAAAGAAAAATAGAAAGAACTCCTGTTAGGTGAGCACCTGATGCTCAAATACAATTATTCTCTAAATATTATAACATACACTTCCAGAGCTGTTGTTTAGTTAACAGAACTTCAACCTCAATAGGTAAGCACTTACAAGCTTGAAGCTGTATTTCTATGAGGTTTCAAGACATCTGAAATTCAAAACTGCAATGTTCAGCCAATCGGCCTGCATCACTGTTCTCATCCGAGGCCGTTCCTGCCATGGGCACTGTGGAAGAAGTGCCCACCTTTTTATCCCTTGAAAGGCCCTCAAGGCACCAAACCATTAAGTAGCTCCTCCCACATTTTTCCCACTCTTTTCTGAGCTTGCTTGGTGAAGATTTTGAAAGTATAGAGAGATGGTTTTCTGTAGTGGGGATATTGCAACAATTGCTCACCTAACATGGAAGCACTTACTAACTAAAGAAAAATAGAAAGAACACCTGTTAGGTGAGCACCTGATGTTCAAATGCAATCCATCCTAAATATTATAACATACACTTCCAAAGTTGCTGTTTAGTTCACAGAACTTCAACCTCAAAAGGTAAGCACTTATAACCATGAAGCTGTATTTCTATGAGGTTTCAAGACATCTGAAATTCAAAACTGCAATGTTCAGCCAATGGGTCTGCATCCCTGTTCTTGTCTGAGGCTGTTCCTGTTATGGGCACTGTGGAAGAAGTGCTCGCCTTTTTATCCCTTGAAAGGCCCTGAAGGCACCAAACCATTTAGTAGCTCCTCCCACATTTTTCCCGCTCTTTTCTGAGCTTGCTTGGTGATGATTTTGAAAGTATAGAGAGATGGTTTTCTGTAGTGGGGATATTGCAACAATTGCTCACCTAACATGGAAGCACTTACTAACTAAAGAAAAATAGAAAGAACTCCTGTTAGGTGAACACCTGATGCTCAAATGCAATCCATCCCTAAATATTATACCATGTACTTCCAGAGTTGTTGTTTATTTCACAGAACTTCAAACTCAAAAGGTAAGCACTTACAAGCTTGAAGCTGTATTTCTATGAGGTTTCAAGACATCTGAAATTCAAAACTGCAATGTTCAGCCAAAGGGTCTGCATCCCTGTTCTTGTCTGAGGCTGGTATGGGCACTGTGGAATAAGTTCTCGCCTTTTTATCCCTTGAAAGGCCCTGAAGGCACCAAACCATTAAGTAGCTCCTCCCACATTTTTCCCGCTCTTTTCTGAGATTGCTTGGTGAAGATTTTGAAAGTATAGAGAGATGGTTTTCTGTAGTGGAGATATTGCAACAATTGCTCACCTAACATGGAAGCACTTACTAACTAAAGAAAAATAGAAAGAACTCCTGTTAGGTGAGCACCTGATGCTCAAATACAATTATTCTCTAAATATTATAACATACACTTCCAGAGCTGTTGTTTAGTTAACAGAACTTCAACCTCAATAGGTAAGCACTTACAAGCTTGAAGCAGTATTTCTATGAGGTTTCAAGACATCTGAAATTCAAAACTGCAATGTTCAGCCAAAGGGTCTGCATCCCTGTTCTTGTCTGAGGCTGTTCCTGGTATGGGCACTGTGGAAGAAGTGCTCGCCTTTTTATCCCTTGAAAGGCCCTGAAGGCACCAAACCATTAAGAAGCTCCTCCCACATTTTTCCCGCTCTTTTCTGAGCTTGCTTGGTGAAGATTTTGAAAGTAGAGAGATGGTTTTCTGTAGTGGAGATATTGCAACAATTGCTCACCTAACATGGAAGCACTTACTAACTAAAGAAAAATAGAAAGAACTCCTGTTAGGTGAGCACCTGATGTTCAAATGCAATCCATCCTAAATATTATAACATACACTTCCAAAATTGCTGTTTAGTTCACAGAACTTCAACCTCAAAAGGGAAGCACTTACACATATATAAAACGCAGGTGCCAACCTTGAAGCTGTATTTCTATGAGGTTTCAAGACATCTGAAATTCAAAACTGCAATGTTCAGCCAAAGGGTCTGCATCCCTGTTCTTGTCTGAGGCTGTTCCTGTTATGGGCACTGTGGAAGAAGTGCTCGCCTTTTTATCCCTTGAAAGGCCCTGAAGGCACCAAACCATTAAGAAGCTCCTCCCACATTTTTCCCGCTCTTTTCTGAGCTTGCTTGGTGAAGATTTTGAAAGTAGAGAGATGGTTTTCTGTAGTGGAGATATTGCAACAATTGCTCACCTAACATGGAAGCACTTACTAACTAAAGAAAAATAGAAAGAACTCCTGTTAGGTGAGCACCTGATGTTCAAATGCAATCCATCCTAAATATTATAACATACACTTCCAAAATTGCTGTTTAGTTCACAGAACTTCAACCTCAAAAGGGAAGCACTTACACATATATAAAACGCAGGTGCCAACCTTGAAGCTGTATTTCTGTGAGGTTCCAAGACATCTGAAATTCAAAACTGCAATGTTCAGCAAGTGCGTCTGCATCCCTGTTCTTGTCTGAGGCTGGTATGGGCACTGTGGAATAAGTGCTCGCCTTTTTATCCCTTGAAAGGCCCTGAAGGCACCAAACCATTAAGCAGCTCCTCCCACATTTTTTCCGCTCTTTTCTGAGCTTGCTTGGTGAAGATTTTGAAAGTATAGAGAGATGGTTTTCTGTAAAGGGGATATTGCAACAATTGCTCACCTAACATGGAAGCACTTACTAACTAAAGAAAAATAGAAAGAACTCCTGTTAGGTGAGCACCTGATGTTCAAATGCAATCCATCCTAAATATTATAACATACACTTCCAAAGTTGCTGTTTAGTTCACAGAACTTCAACCTCAAAAGGTAAGCACTTATAACCATGAAGCTGTATTTCTATGAGGTTTCAAGACATCTGAAATTCAAAACTGCAATGTTCAGCCAATGGGTCTGCATCCCTGTTCTTGTCTGAGGCTGTTCCTGTTATGGGCACTGTGGAAGAAGTGCTCGCCTTTTTATCCCTTGAAAGGCCCTGAAGGCACCAAACCATTAAGAAGCTCCTCCCACATTTTTCCCGCTCTTTTCTGAGCTTGCTTGGTGAAGATTTTGAAAGTATTGAGAGATGGTTTTCTGTAGTGGAGATATTGCAACAATTGCTCACCTAACATGGAAGCACTTACTAACTAAAGAAAAATAGAAAGAACTCCTGTTAGGTGAGCACCTGATGTTCAAATGCAATCCATCGTAATATTATAACATACACTTCCAAAATTGCTGTTTAGTTCACAGAACTTCAACCTCAAAGGGGAAGCACTTACACATATATAAAACGCAGGTGCCAACCTTGAAGCTGTATTTCTGTGAGGTTCCAAGACATCTGAAATTCAAAACTGCAATGTTCAGCCAGTGGGTCTGCATCCCTGTTCTTGTCTGAGGCTGGTATGGGCACTGTGGAATAAGTGCTCGCCTTTTTATCCCTTGAAAGGCCCTGAAGGCACCAAACCATTAAGTAGCTCCTCCCACATTTTTACCGCTCTTTTCTGAGCTTGCTTGGTGAAGATTTTGAAAGTATAGAGAGATGGTTTTCTGTAGTGGAGAAATTGCAACAATTGCTCACCTAACATGGAAGCACTTACTAACTAAAGAAAAATAGAAAGAACTCCTGTTAGGTGAGCACCTGATGCTCAAATACAATTATTCTCTAAATATTATAACATACACTTCCAGAGCTGTTGTTTAGTTAACAGAACTTCAACCTCAATAGGTAAGCACTTACAAGCTTGAAGCAGTATTTCTATGAGGTTTCAAGACATCTGAAATTCAAAACTGCAATGTTCAGCCAAAGGGTCTGCATCCCTGTTCTTGTCTGAGGCTGTTCCTGGTATGGGCACTGTGGAAGAAGTGCTCGCCTTTTTATCCCTTGAAAGGCCCTGAAGGCACCAAACCATTTAGTAGCTCCTCCCACATTTTTCCCGCTCTTTTCTGAGCTTGCTTGGTGATGATTTTGAAAGTATAGAGAGATGGTTTTCTGTAGTGGGGATATTGCAACAATTGCTCACCTAACATGGAAGCACTTACTAACTAAAGAAAAATAGAAAGAACTCCTGTTAGGTGAACACCTGATGCTCAAATGCAATCCATCCCTAAATATTATACCATGTACTTCCAGAGTTGTTGTTTATTTCACAGAACTTCAAACTCAAAAGGTAAGCACTTACAAGCTTGAAGCTGTATTTCTATGAGGTTTCAAGACATCTGAAATTCAAAACTGCAATGTTCAGCCAAAGGGTCTGCATCCCTGTTCTTGTCTGAGGCTGGTATGGGCACTGTGGAATAAGTTCTCGCCTTTTTATCCCTTGAAAGGCCCTGAAGGCACCAAACCATTAAGTAGCTCCTCCCACATTTTTCCCGCTCTTTTCTGAGATTGCTTGGTGAAGATTTTGAAAGTATAGAGAGATGGTTTTCTGTAGTGGAGATATTGCAACAATTGCTCACCTAACATGGAAGCACTTACTAACTAAAGAAAAATAGAAAGAACTCCTGTTAGGTGAGCACCTGATGCTCAAATACAATTATTCTCTAAATATTATAACATACACTTCCAGAGCTGTTGTTTAGTTAACAGAACTTCAACCTCAATAGGTAAGCACTTACAAGCTTGAAGCAGTATTTCTATGAGGTTTCAAGACATCTGAAATTCAAAACTGCAATGTTCAGCCAAAGGGTCTGCATCCCTGTTCTTGTCTGAGGCTGTTCCTGGTATGGGCACTGTGGAAGAAGTGCTCGCCTTTTTATCCCTTGAAAGGCCCTGAAGGCACCAAACCATTAAGAAGCTCCTCCCACATTTTTCCCGCTCTTTTCTGAGCTTGCTTGGTGAAGATTTTGAAAGTAGAGAGATGGTTTTCTGTAGTGGAGATATTGCAACAATTGCTCACCTAACATGGAAGCACTTACTAACTAAAGAAAAATAGAAAGAACTCCTGTTAGGTGAGCACCTGATGTTCAAATGCAATCCATCCTAAATATTATAACATACACTTCCAAAATTGCTGTTTAGTTCACAGAACTTCAACCTCAAAAGGGAAGCACTTACACATATATAAAACGCAGGTGCCAACCTTGAAGCTGTATTTCTGTGAGGTTCCAAGACATCTGAAATTCAAAACTGCAATGTTCAGCCAGTGGGTCTGCATCCCTGTTCTTGTCTGAGGCTGGTATGGGCACTGTGGAATAAGTGCTTGCCTTTTTATCCCTTGAAAGGCCCTGAAGGCACAAAACCATTAAGAAGCTCCTCCCACATTTTCCCCGCTCTTTTCTGAGCTTACTTGGTAAAGATTTTGAAAGTAGAGAGATGGTTTTTTGTAGTGGAGATATTGCAACAATTGCTCACCTAACATGGAAGCACTTACTAACTAAAGAAAAATAGAAAGAACTCCTGTTAGGTGAACATCTGATGCTCAAATGCAATCCATCCCTAAATATTATACCATGTACTTCCAGAGTTGTTGTTTATTTCACAGAACTTCAAACTCAAAAGGTAAGCACTTACAAGCTTGAATCTGTATTTCTATGAGGTTTCAAGACATCTGAAATTCAAAACTGCAATGTTCACCCACAGGGTCTGCATCCCTGTTCTTGTCTGAGGCTGTTCCTGGTATGGGCACTGTGGAAGAAGTTCTAGCCTTTTTATCCCTTGATAGTCCCTGAAGGCACCAAACCATTAAGAAGCTCCTCCCACATTTTTCCCGCTCTTTTCTGAGCTTGCTTGGTGAAGATTTTGAAAGTATAGAGAGATAGTTTTCTGTAGTGGAGATATTGCAACAATTGCTCACCTAACATGGAAGCACTTACTAACTAAAGAAAAATAGAAAGAACTCCTGTTAGGTGAGCACCTGATGTTCAAATGCCATCCATCCTAAATATTATAACATACACTTCCAAAATTGCTGTTTAGTTCACAGAACTTCAACCTCAAAAAGGAAGCACTTACACATATATAAAACGCAGGTGCTAACCTTGAAGCTGTATTTCTGTGAGGTTCCAAGACATCTGAAATTCAAAACTGCAATGTTCAGCAAGTGCGTCTGCATCCCTGTTCTTGTCTGAGGCTGGTATGGGCACTGTGGAATAAGTGCTCGCCTTTTTATCCCTTGAAAGGCCCTGAAGGCACCAAACCATTAAGTAGCTCCTCCCACATTTTTTCCGCTCTTTTCTGAGCTTGCTTGGTGAAGATTATGAAAGTATAGAGAGATGGTTTTCTGTAGTGGAGATATTGCAACAATTGCTCACCTAACATGGAAGCACTTACTAACTAAAGAAAAATAGAAAGAACTCCTGTTAGGTGAGCACCTGATGCTCAAATACAATTATTCTCTAAATATTATAACATACACTTCCAGAGCTGTTGTTTAGTTAACAGAACTTCAACCTCAATAGGTAAGCACTTACAAGCTTGAAGCTGTATTTCTATGAGGTTTCAAGACATCTGAAATTCAAAACTGCAATGTTCAGCCAGTTGGCCTGCATCACTGTTCTCATCCGAGGCAGTTCCTGCTATGGGCACTGTGGAAGAAGTGCCCACCTTTTTATCCCTTGAAAGGCCCTCAAGGCACCAAACCATTAAGTAGCTCCTCCCACATTTTTCCCGCTCTTTTCTGAGCTTGCTTGGTGAAGATTTTGAAAGTATAGAGAGATGGTTTTCTGTAGTGGGGATATTGCAACAATTGCTCACCTAACATGGAAGCACTTACTAACTAAAGAAAAATAGAAAGAACTCCTGTTAGGTGAGCACCTGATGTTCAAATGCAATCCATCCTAAATATTATAACATACACTTCCAAAGTTGTTGTTTAGTTCACAGAACTTCAACCTCAAAAGGTAAGCACTTATAACCATGAAGCTGTATTTCTATGAGGTTTCAAGACATCTGAAATTCAAAACTGCAATGTTCAGCCAATGGGTCTGCATCCCTGTTCTTGTCTGAGGCTGTTCCCGTTATGGGCACTGTGGAAGAAGTGCTCGCCTTTTTATCCCTTGAAAGGCCCTGAAGGCACCAAACCATTAAGTAGCTCCTCCCACATTTTTCCCGCTCTTTTCTGAGCTTGCTTGGTGAAGATTTTGAAAGTATAGAGAGATGGTTTTCTGTAGTGGGGATATTGCAACAATTGCTCACCTAACATGGAAGCACTTACTAACTAAAGAAAAATAGAAAGAACTCCCGTTAGGTGAGCACCTGATGTTCAAATGCAATCCATCCTAAATATTATAACATACACTTCCAAAGTTGCTGTTTAGTTCACAGAACTTCAACCTCAATAGGTAAGCACTTACAAGCTTGAAGCTGTATTTCTATGAGGTTTCAAGACATCTGAAATTCAAAACTGCAATGTTCAGCCAGTTGGCCTGCATCACTGTTCTCATCCGAGGCCGTTCCTGCTATGGGTACTGTGGAAGAAGTGCCCACCTTTTTATCCCTTGAAAGGCCCTCAAGGCACCAAACCATTAAGTAGCTCCTCCCACATTTTTCCCGCTCTTTTCTGAGCTTGCTTGGTGAAGATTTTGAAAGTATAGAGAGATGGTTTTCTGTAAAGGGGATATTGCAACAATTGCTCACCTAACATGGAAGCACTTACTAACTAAAGAAAAATAGAAAGAACTCCTGTTAGGTGAGCACCTGATGTTCAAATGCAATCCATCGTAATATTATAACATACACTTCCAAAATTGCTGTTTAGTTCACAGAACTTCAACCTCAAAGGGGAAGCACTTACACATATATAAAACGCAGGTGCCAACCTTGAAGCTGTATTTCTGTGAGGTTCCAAGACATCTGAAATTCAAAACTGCAATGTTCAGCCAGTGGGTCTGCATCCCTGTTCTTGTCTGAGGCTGGTATGGGCACTGTGGAATAAGTGCTCGCCTTTTTATCCCTTGAAAGGCCCTGAAGGCACCAAACCATTAAGTAGCTCCTCCCACATTTTTCCCGCTCTTTTCTGAGCTTGCTTGGTGAAGATTTTGAAAGTATAGAGAGATGGTTTTCTGTAGTGGAGAAATTGCAACAATTGCTCACCTAACATGGAAGCACTTACTAACTAAAGAAAAATAGAAAGAACTCCTGTTAGGTGAGCACCTGATGTTCAAATGCAATCCATCCTAAATATTATAACATACACTTCCAAAGTTGCTGTTTAGTTCACAGAACTTCAACCTCAAAAGGTAAGCACTTATAACAATGAAGCTGTATTTCTATGAGGTTTCAAGACATCTGAAATTCAAAACTGCAATGTTCAGCCACAGGGTCTGCATCCCTGTTCTTGTCTGAGGCTGTTCCTGTTATGGGCACTGTGGAAGAAGTGCTCGCCTTTTTATCCCTTGGAAGGCCCTGAAGGCATCAAACCATTAAGTAGCTCCTCCCACATTTTTCCCGCTCTTTTCTGAGCTTGCTTGGTGAAGATTTTGAAAGTATAGAGAGATGGTTTTCTGTAGTGGGGATATTGCAACAATTGCTCACCTAACATGGAAGCACTTACTAACTAAAGAAAAATAGAAAGAACTCCCGTTAGGTGAGCACCTGATGTTCAAATGCAATCCATCCTAAATATTATAACATACACTTCCAAAGTTGCTGTTTAGTTCACAGAACTTCAACCTCAATAGGTAAGCACTTACAAGCTTGAAGCTGTATTTCTATGAGGTTTCAAGACATCTGAAATTCAAAACTGCAATGTTCAGCCAGTTGGCCTGCATCACTGTTCTCATCCGAGGCCGTTCCTGCTATGGGCACTGTGGAAGAAGTGCCCACCTTTTTATCCCTTGAAAGGCCCTCAAGGCACCAAACCATTAAGTAGCTCCTCCCACATTTTTCCCGCTCTTTTCTGAGCTTGCTTGGTGAAGATTTTGAAAGTATAGAGAGATGGTTTTCTGTAAAGGGGATATTGCAACAATTGCTCACCTAACATGGAAGCACTTACTAACTAAAGAAAAATAGAAAGAACTCCTGTTAGGTGAGCACCTGATGTTCAAATGCAATCCATCCTAAATATTATAACATACACTTCCAAAGTTGCTGTTTAGTTCACAGAACTTCAACCTCAAAAGGTAAGCACTTATAACCATGAAGCTGTATTTCTATGAGGTTTCAAGACATCTGAAATTCAAAACTGCAATGTTCAGCCAATGGGTCTGCATCCCTGTTCTTGTCTGAGGCTGTTCCTGTTATGGGCACTGTGGAAGAAGTGCTCGCCTTTTTATCCCTTGAAAGGCCCTGAAGGCACCAAACCATTAAGAAGCTCCTCCCACATTTTTCCCGCTCTTTTCTGAGCTTGCTTGGTGAAGATTTTGAAAGTATAGAGAGATGGTTTTCTGTAGTGGAGATATTGCAACAATTGCTCCTCACCTAACATGGAAGCACTTACTAACTAAAGAAAAATAGAAAGAACTCCTGTTAGGTGAGCACCTGATGTTCAAATGCAATCCATCGTAATATTATAACATACACTTCCAAAATTGCTGTTTAGTTCACAGAACTTCAACCTCAAAGGGGAAGCACTTACACATATATAAAACGCAGGTGCCAACCTTGAAGCTGTATTTCTGTGAGGTTCCAAGACATCTGAAATTCAAAACTGCAATGTTCAGCCAAAGGGTCTGCATCCCTGTTCTTGTCTGAGGCTGGTATGGGCACTGTGGAATAAGTTCTCGCCTTTTTATCCCTTGAAAGGCCCTGAAGGCACCAAACCATTAAGTAGCTCCTCCCACATTTTTCCCGCTCTTTTCTGAGATTGCTTGGTGAAGATTTTGAAAGTATAGAGAGATGGTTTTCTGTAGTGGAGATATTGCAACAATTGCTCACCTAACATGGAAGCACTTACTAACTAAAGAAAAATAGAAAGAACTCCTGTTAGGTGAGCACCTGATGCTCAAATACAATTATTCTCTAAATATTATAACATACACTTCCAGAGCTGTTGTTTAGTTAACAGAACTTCAACCTCAATAGGTAAGCACTTACAAGCTTGAAGCAGTATTTCTATGAGGTTTCAAGACATCTGAAATTCAAAACTGCAATGTTCAGCCAAAGGGTCTGCATCCCTGTTCTTGTCTGAGGCTGTTCCTGGTATGGGCACTGTGGAAGAAGTTCTAGCCTTTTTATCCCTTGATAGTCCCTGAAGGCACCAAACCATTAAGAAGCTCCTCCCACATTTTTCCCGCTCTTTTCTGAGCTTGCTTGGTGAAGATTTTGAAAGTAGAGAGATGGTTTTCTGTAGTGGAGATATTGCAACAATTGCTCACCTAACATGGAAGCACTTACTAACTTAAGAAAAATAGAAAGAACTCCTGTTAGGTGAGCACCTGATGTTCAAATGCAATCCATCCTAAATATTATAACATACACTTCCAAAATTGCTGTTTAGTTCACAGAACTTCAACCTCAAAAGGGAAGCACTTACACATATATAAAACGCAGGTGCCAACCTTGAAGCTGTATTTCTATGAGGTTTCAAGACATCTGAAATTCAAAACTGCAATGTTCAGCCAAAGGGTCTGCATCCCTGTTCTTGTCTGAGGCTGTTCCTGTTATGGGCACTGTGGAAGAAGTGCTCGCCTTTTTATCCCTTGAAAGGCCCTGAAGGCACCAAACCATTAAGAAGCTCCTCCCACATTTTTCCCGCTCTTTTCTGAGCTTGCTTGGTGAAGATTTTGAAAGTAGAGAGATGGTTTTCTGTAGTGGAGATATTGCAACAATTGCTCACCTAACATGGAAGCACTTACTAACTAAAGAAAAATAGAAAGAACTCCTGTTAGGTGAGCACCTGATGTTCAAATGCAATCCATCCTAAATATTATAACATACACTTCCAAAATTGCTGTTTAGTTCACAGAACTTCAACCTCAAAAGGGAAGCACTTACACATATATAAAACGCAGGTGCCAACCTTGAAGCTGTATTTCTGTGAGGTTCCAAGACATCTGAAATTCAAAACTGCAATGTTCAGCCAGTGGGTCTGCATCCCTGTTCTTGTCTGAGGCTGGTATGGGCACTGTGGAATAAGTGCTTGCCTTTTTATCCCTTGAAAGGCCCTGAAGGCACAAAACCATTAAGAAGCTCCTCCCACATTTTTCCCGCTCTTTTCTGAGCTTACTTGGTAAAGATTTTGAAAGTAGAGAGATGGTTTTTTGTAGTGGAGATATTGCAACAATTGCTCACCTAACATGGAAGCACTTACTAACTAAAGAAAAATAGAAAGAACTCCTGTTAGGTGAACATCTGATGCTCAAATGCAATCCATCCCTAAATATTATACCATGTACTTCCAGAGTTGTTGTTTATTTCACAGAACTTCAAACTCAAAAGGTAAGCACTTACAAGCTTGAATCTGTATTTCTATGAGGTTTCAAGACATCTGAAATTCAAAACTGCAATGTTCACCCACAGGGTCTGCATCCCTGTTCTTGTCTGAGGCTGTTCCTGGTATGGGCACTGTGGAAGAAGTTCTAGCCTTTTTATCCCTTGATAGTCCCTGAAGGCACCAAACCATTAAGAAGCTCCTCCCACATTTTTCCCGCTCTTTTCTGAGCTTGCTTGGTGAAGATTTTGAAAGTATAGAGAGATAGTTTTCTGTAGTGGAGATATTGCAACAATTGCTCACCTAACATGGAAGCACTTACTAACTAAAGAAAAATAGAAAGAACTCCTGTTAGGTGAGCACCTGATGTTCAAATGCCATCCATCCTAAATATTATAACATACACTTCCAAAATTGCTGTTTAGTTCACAGAACTTCAACCTCAAAAAGGAAGCACTTACACATATATAAAACGCAGGTGCTAACCTTGAAGCTGTATTTCTGTGAGGTTCCAAGACATCTGAAATTCAAAACTGCAATGTTCAGCAAGTGCGTCTGCATCCCTGTTCTTGTCTGAGGCTGGTATGGGCACTGTGGAATAAGTGCTCGCCTTTTTATCCCTTGAAAGGCCCTGAAGGCACCAAACCATTAAGTAGCTCCTCCCACATTTTTTCCGCTCTTTTCTGAGCTTGCTTGGTGAAGATTATGAAAGTATAGAGAGATGGTTTTCTGTAGTGGAGATATTGCAACAATTGCTCACCTAACATGGAAGCACTTACTAACTAAAGAAAAATAGAAAGAACTCCTGTTAGGTGAGCACCTGATGCTCAAATACAATTATTCTCTAAATATTATAACATACACTTCCAGAGCTGTTGTTTAGTTAACAGAACTTCAACCTCAATAGGTAAGCACTTACAAGCTTGAAGCTGTATTTCTATGAGGTTTCAAGACATCTGAAATTCAAAACTGCAATGTTCAGCCAGTTGGCCTGCATCACTGTTCTCATCCGAGGCCGTTCCTGCTATGGGCACTGTGGAAGAAGTGCCCACCTTTTTATCCCTTGAAAGGCCCTCAAGGCACCAAACCATTAAGTAGCTCCTCCCACATTTTTCCCGCTCTTTTCTGAGCTTGCTTGGTGAAGATTTTGAAAGTATAGAGAGATGGTTTTCTGTAGTGGGGATATTGCAACAATTGCTCACCTAACATGGAAGCACTTACTAACTAAAGAAAAATAGAAAGAACTCCTGTTAGGTGAGCACCTGATGTTCAAATGCAATCCATCCTAAATATTATAACATACACTTCCAAAGTTGTTGTTTAGTTCACAGAACTTCAACCTCAAAAGGTAAGCACTTATAACCATGAAGCTGTATTTCTATGAGGTTTCAAGACATCTGAAATTCAAAACTGCAATGTTCAGCCAATGGGTCTGCATCCCTGTTCTTGTCTGAGGCTGTTCCCGTTATGGGCACTGTGGAAGAAGTGCTCGCCTTTTTATCCCTTGAAAGGCCCTGAAGGCACCAAACCATTAAGTAGCTCCTCCCACATTTTTCCCGCTCTTTTCTGAGCTTGCTTGGTGAAGATTTTGAAAGTATAGAGAGATGGTTTTCTGTAGTGGGGATATTGCAACAATTGCTCACCTAACATGGAAGCACTTACTAACTAAAGAAAAATAGAAAGAACTCCCGTTAGGTGAGCACCTGATGTTCAAATGCAATCCATCCTAAATATTATAACATACACTTCCAAAGTTGCTGTTTAGTTCACAGAACTTCAACCTCAATAGGTAAGCACTTACAAGCTTGAAGCTGTATTTCTATGAGGTTTCAAGACATCTGAAATTCAAAACTGCAATGTTCAGCCAGTTGGCCTGCATCACTGTTCTCATCCGAGGCCGTTCCTGCTATGGGTACTGTGGAAGAAGTGCCCACCTTTTTATCCCTTGAAAGGCCCTCAAGGCACCAAACCATTAAGTAGCTCCTCCCACATTTTTCCCGCTCTTTTCTGAGCTTGCTTGGTGAAGATTTTGAAAGTATAGAGAGATGGTTTTCTGTAAAGGGGATATTGCAACAATTGCTCACCTAACATGGAAGCACTTACTAACTAAAGAAAAATAGAAAGAACTCCTGTTAGGTGAGCACCTGATGTTCAAATGCAATCCATCGTAATATTATAACATACACTTCCAAAATTGCTGTTTAGTTCACAGAACTTCAACCTCAAAGGGGAAGCACTTACACATATATAAAACGCAGGTGCCAACCTTGAAGCTGTATTTCTGTGAGGTTCCAAGACATCTGAAATTCAAAACTGCAATGTTCAGCCAGTGGGTCTGCATCCCTGTTCTTGTCTGAGGCTGGTATGGGCACTGTGGAATAAGTGCTCGCCTTTTTATCCCTTGAAAGGCCCTGAAGGCACCAAACCATTAAGTAGCTCCTCCCACATTTTTCCCGCTCTTTTCTGAGCTTGCTTGGTGAAGATTTTGAAAGTATAGAGAGATGGTTTTCTGTAGTGGAGAAATTGCAACAATTGCTCACCTAACATGGAAGCACTTACTAACTAAAGAAAAATAGAAAGAACTCCTGTTAGGTGAGCACCTGATGTTCAAATGCAATCCATCCTAAATATTATAACATACACTTCCAAAGTTGCTGTTTAGTTCACAGAACTTCAACCTCAAAAGGTAAGCACTTATAACAATGAAGCTGTATTTCTATGAGGTTTCAAGACATCTGAAATTCAAAACTGCAATGTTCAGCCAATGGGTCTGCATCCCTGTTCTTGTCTGAGGCTGTTCCTGTTATGGGCACTGTGGAAGAAGTGCTCGCCTTTTTATCCCTTGAAAGGCCCTCAAGGCACCAAACCATTAAGTAGCTCCTCCCACATTTTTCCCGCTCTTTTCTGAGCTTGCTTGGTGAAGATTTTGAAAGTATAGAGAGATGGTTTTCTGTAAAGGGGATATTGCAACAATTGCTCACCTAACATGGAAGCACTTACTAACTAAAGAAAAATAGAAAGAACTCCTGTTAGGTGAGCACCTGATGTTCAAATGCAATCCATCCTAAATATTATAACATACACTTCCAAAATTGCTGTTTAGTTCACAGAACTTCAACCTCAAAAGGGAAGCACTTACACATATATAAAACGCAGGTGCCAACCTTGAAGCTGTATTTCTGTGAGGTTCCAAGACATCTGAAATTCAAAACTGCAATGTTCAGCAAGTGCGTCTGCATCCCTGTTCTTGTCTGAGGCTGGTATGGGCACTGTGGAATAAGTGCTCGCCTTTTTATCCCTTGAAAGGCCCTGAAGGCACCAAACCATTAAGCAGCTCCTCCCACATTTTTTCCGCTCTTTTCTGAGCTTGCTTGGTGAAGATTTTGAAAGTATAGAGAGATGGTTTTCTGTAAAGGGGATATTGCAACAATTGCTCACCTAACATGGAAGCACTTACTAACTAAAGAAAAATAGAAAGAACTCCTGTTAGGTGAGCACCTGATGTTCAAATGCAATCCATCCTAAATATTATAACATAC
Source organism: Ambystoma mexicanum (assembly GCF_040938575.1). Classification (NCBI taxonomy): domain Eukaryota; kingdom Metazoa; phylum Chordata; class Amphibia; order Caudata; family Ambystomatidae; genus Ambystoma; species Ambystoma mexicanum. The sequence goes on along the minus strand of NC_090941.1, from coordinate 1,148,244,509 downwards.
ACTTCCAAAGTTGCTGTTTAGTTCACAGAACTTCAACCTCAAAAGGTAAGCACTTATAACCATGAAGCTGTATTTCTATGAGGTTTCAAGACATCTGAAATTCAAAACTGCAATGTTCAGCCAATGGGTCTGCATCCCTGTTCTTGTCTGAGGCTGTTCCTGTTATGGGCACTGTGGAAGAAGTGCTCGCCTTTTTATCCCTTGAAAGGCCCTGAAGGCACCAAACCATTAAGAAGCTCCTCCCACATTTTTCCCGCTCTTTTCTGAGCTTGCTTGGTGAAGATTTTGAAAGTATTGAGAGATGGTTTTCTGTAGTGGAGATATTGCAACAATTGCTCACCTAACATGGAAGCACTTACTAACTAAAGAAAAATAGAAAGAACTCCTGTTAGGTGAGCACCTGATGTTCAAATGCAATCCATCGTAATATTATAACATACACTTCCAAAATTGCTGTTTAGTTCACAGAACTTCAACCTCAAAGGGGAAGCACTTACACATATATAAAACGCAGGTGCCAACCTTGAAGCTGTATTTCTGTGAGGTTCCAAGACATCTGAAATTCAAAACTGCAATGTTCAGCCAGTGGGTCTGCATCCCTGTTCTTGTCTGAGGCTGGTATGGGCACTGTGGAATAAGTGCTCGCCTTTTTATCCCTTGAAAGGCCCTGAAGGCACCAAACCATTAAGTAGCTCCTCCCACATTTTTACCGCTCTTTTCTGAGCTTGCTTGGTGAAGATTTTGAAAGTATAGAGAGATGGTTTTCTGTAGTGGAGAAATTGCAACAATTGCTCACCTAACATGGAAGCACTTACTAACTAAAGAAAAATAGAAAGAACTCCTGTTAGGTGAGCACCTGATGCTCAAATACAATTATTCTCTAAATATTATAACATACACTTCCAGAGCTGTTGTTTAGTTAACAGAACTTCAACCTCAATAGGTAAGCACTTACAAGCTTGAAGCAGTATTTCTATGAGGTTTCAAGACATCTGAAATTCAAAACTGCAATGTTCAGCCAAAGGGTCTGCATCCCTGTTCTTGTCTGAGGCTGTTCCTGGTATGGGCACTGTGGAAGAAGTGCTCGCCTTTTTATCCCTTGAAAGGCCCTGAAGGCACCAAACCATTTAGTAGCTCCTCCCACATTTTTCCCGCTCTTTTCTGAGCTTGCTTGGTGATGATTTTGAAAGTATAGAGAGATGGTTTTCTGTAGTGGGGATATTGCAACAATTGCTCACCTAACATGGAAGCACTTACTAACTAAAGAAAAATAGAAAGAACTCCTGTTAGGTGAACACCTGATGCTCAAATGCAATCCATCCCTAAATATTATACCATGTACTTCCAGAGTTGTTGTTTATTTCACAGAACTTCAAACTCAAAAGGTAAGCACTTACAAGCTTGAAGCTGTATTTCTATGAGGTTTCAAGACATCTGAAATTCAAAACTGCAATGTTCAGCCAAAGGGTCTGCATCCCTGTTCTTGTCTGAGGCTGGTATGGGCACTGTGGAATAAGTTCTCGCCTTTTTATCCCTTGAAAGGCCCTGAAGGCACCAAACCATTAAGTAGCTCCTCCCACATTTTTCCCGCTCTTTTCTGAGATTGCTTGGTGAAGATTTTGAAAGTATAGAGAGATGGTTTTCTGTAGTGGAGATATTGCAACAATTGCTCACCTAACATGGAAGCACTTACTAACTAAAGAAAAATAGAAAGAACTCCTGTTAGGTGAGCACCTGATGCTCAAATACAATTATTCTCTAAATATTATAACATACACTTCCAGAGCTGTTGTTTAGTTAACAGAACTTCAACCTCAATAGGTAAGCACTTACAAGCTTGAAGCAGTATTTCTATGAGGTTTCAAGACATCTGAAATTCAAAACTGCAATGTTCAGCCAAAGGGTCTGCATCCCTGTTCTTGTCTGAGGCTGTTCCTGGTATGGGCACTGTGGAAGAAGTGCTCGCCTTTTTATCCCTTGAAAGGCCCTGAAGGCACCAAACCATTAAGAAGCTCCTCCCACATTTTTCCCGCTCTTTTCTGAGCTTGCTTGGTGAAGATTTTGAAAGTAGAGAGATGGTTTTCTGTAGTGGAGATATTGCAACAATTGCTCACCTAACATGGAAGCACTTACTAACTAAAGAAAAATAGAAAGAACTCCTGTTAGGTGAGCACCTGATGTTCAAATGCAATCCATCCTAAATATTATAACATACACTTCCAAAATTGCTGTTTAGTTCACAGAACTTCAACCTCAAAAGGGAAGCACTTACACATATATAAAACGCAGGTGCCAACCTTGAAGCTGTATTTCTGTGAGGTTCCAAGACATCTGAAATTCAAAACTGCAATGTTCAGCCAGTGGGTCTGCATCCCTGTTCTTGTCTGAGGCTGGTATGGGCACTGTGGAATAAGTGCTTGCCTTTTTATCCCTTGAAAGGCCCTGAAGGCACAAAACCATTAAGAAGCTCCTCCCACATTTTCCCCGCTCTTTTCTGAGCTTACTTGGTAAAGATTTTGAAAGTAGAGAGATGGTTTTTTGTAGTGGAGATATTGCAACAATTGCTCACCTAACATGGAAGCACTTACTAACTAAAGAAAAATAGAAAGAACTCCTGTTAGGTGAACATCTGATGCTCAAATGCAATCCATCCCTAAATATTATACCATGTACTTCCAGAGTTGTTGTTTATTTCACAGAACTTCAAACTCAAAAGGTAAGCACTTACAAGCTTGAATCTGTATTTCTATGAGGTTTCAAGACATCTGAAATTCAAAACTGCAATGTTCACCCACAGGGTCTGCATCCCTGTTCTTGTCTGAGGCTGTTCCTGGTATGGGCACTGTGGAAGAAGTTCTAGCCTTTTTATCCCTTGATAGTCCCTGAAGGCACCAAACCATTAAGAAGCTCCTCCCACATTTTTCCCGCTCTTTTCTGAGCTTGCTTGGTGAAGATTTTGAAAGTATAGAGAGATAGTTTTCTGTAGTGGAGATATTGCAACAATTGCTCACCTAACATGGAAGCACTTACTAACTAAAGAAAAATAGAAAGAACTCCTGTTAGGTGAGCACCTGATGTTCAAATGCCATCCATCCTAAATATTATAACATACACTTCCAAAATTGCTGTTTAGTTCACAGAACTTCAACCTCAAAAAGGAAGCACTTACACATATATAAAACGCAGGTGCTAACCTTGAAGCTGTATTTCTGTGAGGTTCCAAGACATCTGAAATTCAAAACTGCAATGTTCAGCAAGTGCGTCTGCATCCCTGTTCTTGTCTGAGGCTGGTATGGGCACTGTGGAATAAGTGCTCGCCTTTTTATCCCTTGAAAGGCCCTGAAGGCACCAAACCATTAAGTAGCTCCTCCCACATTTTTTCCGCTCTTTTCTGAGCTTGCTTGGTGAAGATTATGAAAGTATAGAGAGATGGTTTTCTGTAGTGGAGATATTGCAACAATTGCTCACCTAACATGGAAGCACTTACTAACTAAAGAAAAATAGAAAGAACTCCTGTTAGGTGAGCACCTGATGCTCAAATACAATTATTCTCTAAATATTATAACATACACTTCCAGAGCTGTTGTTTAGTTAACAGAACTTCAACCTCAATAGGTAAGCACTTACAAGCTTGAAGCTGTATTTCTATGAGGTTTCAAGACATCTGAAATTCAAAACTGCAATGTTCAGCCAGTTGGCCTGCATCACTGTTCTCATCCGAGGCAGTTCCTGCTATGGGCACTGTGGAAGAAGTGCCCACCTTTTTATCCCTTGAAAGGCCCTCAAGGCACCAAACCATTAAGTAGCTCCTCCCACATTTTTCCCGCTCTTTTCTGAGCTTGCTTGGTGAAGATTTTGAAAGTATAGAGAGATGGTTTTCTGTAGTGGGGATATTGCAACAATTGCTCACCTAACATGGAAGCACTTACTAACTAAAGAAAAATAGAAAGAACTCCTGTTAGGTGAGCACCTGATGTTCAAATGCAATCCATCCTAAATATTATAACATACACTTCCAAAGTTGTTGTTTAGTTCACAGAACTTCAACCTCAAAAGGTAAGCACTTATAACCATGAAGCTGTATTTCTATGAGGTTTCAAGACATCTGAAATTCAAAACTGCAATGTTCAGCCAATGGGTCTGCATCCCTGTTCTTGTCTGAGGCTGTTCCCGTTATGGGCACTGTGGAAGAAGTGCTCGCCTTTTTATCCCTTGAAAGGCCCTGAAGGCACCAAACCATTAAGTAGCTCCTCCCAAATTTTTCCCGCTCTTTTCTGAGCTTGCTTGGTGAAGATTTTGAAAGTATAGAGAGATGGTTTTCTGTAGTGGGGATATTGCAACAATTGCTCACCTAACATGGAAGCACTTACTAACTAAAGAAAAATAGAAAGAACTCCCGTTAGGTGAGCACCTGATGTTCAAATGCAATCCATCCTAAATATTATAACATACACTTCCAAAGTTGCTGTTTAGTTCACAGAACTTCAACCTCAATAGGTAAGCACTTACAAGCTTGAAGCTGTATTTCTATGAGGTTTCAAGACATCTGAAATTCAAAACTGCAATGTTCAGCCAGTTGGCCTGCATCACTGTTCTCATCCGAGGCCGTTCCTGCTATGGGTACTGTGGAAGAAGTGCCCACCTTTTTATCCCTTGAAAGGCCCTCAAGGCACCAAACCATTAAGTAGCTCCTCCCACATTTTTCCCGCTCTTTTCTGAGCTTGCTTGGTGAAGATTTTGAAAGTATAGAGAGATGGTTTTCTGTAAAGGGGATATTGCAACAATTGCTCACCTAACATGGAAGCACTTACTAACTAAAGAAAAATAGAAAGAACTCCTGTTAGGTGAGCACCTGATGTTCAAATGCAATCCATCGTAATATTATAACATACACTTCCAAAATTGCTGTTTAGTTCACAGAACTTCAACCTCAAAGGGGAAGCACTTACACATATATAAAACGCAGGTGCCAACCTTGAAGCTGTATTTCTGTGAGGTTCCAAGACATCTGAAATTCAAAACTGCAATGTTCAGCCAGTGGGTCTGCATCCCTGTTCTTGTCTGAGGCTGGTATGGGCACTGTGGAATAAGTGCTCGCCTTTTTATCCCTTGAAAGGCCCTGAAGGCACCAAACCATTAAGTAGCTCCTCCCACATTTTTCCCGCTCTTTTCTGAGCTTGCTTGGTGAAGATTTTGAAAGTATAGAGAGATGGTTTTCTGTAGTGGAGAAATTGCAACAATTGCTCACCTAACATGGAAGCACTTACTAACTAAAGAAAAATAGAAAGAACTCCTGTTAGGTGAGCACCTGATGTTCAAATGCAATCCATCCTAAATATTATAACATACACTTCCAAAGTTGCTGTTTAGTTCACAGAACTTCAACCTCAAAAGGTAAGCACTTATAACAATGAAGCTGTATTTCTATGAGGTTTCAAGACATCTGAAATTCAAAACTGCAATGTTCAGCCACAGGGTCTGCATCCCTGTTCTTGTCTGAGGCTGTTCCTGTTATGGGCACTGTGGAAGAAGTGCTCGCCTTTTTATCCCTTGGAAGGCCCTGAAGGCATCAAACCATTAAGTAGCTCCTCCCACATTTTTCCCGCTCTTTTCTGAGCTTGCTTGGTGAAGATTTTGAAAGTATAGAGAGATGGTTTTCTGTAGTGGGGATATTGCAACAATTGCTCACCTAACATGGAAGCACTTACTAACTAAAGAAAAATAGAAAGAACTCCCGTTAGGTGAGCACCTGATGTTCAAATGCAATCCATCCTAAATATTATAACATACACTTCCAAAGTTGCTGTTTAGTTCACAGAACTTCAACCTCAATAGGTAAGCACTTACAAGCTTGAAGCTGTATTTCTATGAGGTTTCAAGACATCTGAAATTCAAAACTGCAATGTTCAGCCAGTTGGCCTGCATCACTGTTCTCATCCGAGGCCGTTCCTGCTATGGGCACTGTGGAAGAAGTGCCCACCTTTTTATCCCTTGAAAGGCCCTCAAGGCACCAAACCATTAAGTAGCTCCTCCCACATTTTTCCCGCTCTTTTCTGAGCTTGCTTGGTGAAGATTTTGAAAGTATAGAGAGATGGTTTTCTGTAAAGGGGATATTGCAACAATTGCTCACCTAACATGGAAGCACTTACTAACTAAAGAAAAATAGAAAGAACTCCTGTTAGGTGAGCACCTGATGTTCAAATGCAATCCATCCTAAATATTATAACATACACTTCCAAAGTTGCTGTTTAGTTCACAGAACTTCAACCTCAAAAGGTAAGCACTTATAACCATGAAGCTGTATTTCTATGAGGTTTCAAGACATCTGAAATTCAAAACTGCAATGTTCAGCCAATGGGTCTGCATCCCTGTTCTTGTCTGAGGCTGTTCCTGTTATGGGCACTGTGGAAGAAGTGCTCGCCTTTTTATCCCTTGAAAGGCCCTGAAGGCACCAAACCATTAAGAAGCTCCTCCCACATTTTTCCCGCTCTTTTCTGAGCTTGCTTGGTGAAGATTTTGAAAGTATAGAGAGATGGTTTTCTGTAGTGGAGATATTGCAACAATTGCTCCTCACCTAACATGGAAGCACTTACTAACTAAAGAAAAATAGAAAGAACTCCTGTTAGGTGAGCACCTGATGTTCAAATGCAATCCATCGTAATATTATAACATACACTTCCAAAATTGCTGTTTAGTTCACAGAACTTCAACCTCAAAGGGGAAGCACTTACACATATATAAAACGCAGGTGCCAACCTTGAAGCTGTATTTCTGTGAGGTTCCAAGACATCTGAAATTCAAAACTGCAATGTTCAGCCAAAGGGTCTGCATCCCTGTTCTTGTCTGAGGCTGGTATGGGCACTGTGGAATAAGTTCTCGCCTTTTTATCCCTTGAAAGGCCCTGAAGGCACCAAACCATTAAGTAGCTCCTCCCACATTTTTCCCGCTCTTTTCTGAGATTGCTTGGTGAAGATTTTGAAAGTATAGAGAGATGGTTTTCTGTAGTGGAGATATTGCAACAATTGCTCACCTAACATGGAAGCACTTACTAACTAAAGAAAAATAGAAAGAACTCCTGTTAGGTGAGCACCTGATGCTCAAATACAATTATTCTCTAAATATTATAACATACACTTCCAGAGCTGTTGTTTAGTTAACAGAACTTCAACCTCAATAGGTAAGCACTTACAAGCTTGAAGCAGTATTTCTATGAGGTTTCAAGACATCTGAAATTCAAAACTGCAATGTTCAGCCAAAGGGTCTGCATCCCTGTTCTTGTCTGAGGCTGTTCCTGGTATGGGCACTGTGGAAGAAGTTCTAGCCTTTTTATCCCTTGATAGTCCCTGAAGGCACCAAACCATTAAGAAGCTCCTCCCACATTTTTCCCGCTCTTTTCTGAGCTTGCTTGGTGAAGATTTTGAAAGTAGAGAGATGGTTTTCTGTAGTGGAGATATTGCAACAATTGCTCACCTAACATGGAAGCACTTACTAACTTAAGAAAAATAGAAAGAACTCCTGTTAGGTGAGCACCTGATGTTCAAATGCAATCCATCCTAAATATTATAACATACACTTCCAAAATTGCTGTTTAGTTCACAGAACTTCAACCTCAAAAGGGAAGCACTTACACATATATAAAACGCAGGTGCCAACCTTGAAGCTGTATTTCTATGAGGTTTCAAGACATCTGAAATTCAAAACTGCAATGTTCAGCCAAAGGGTCTGCATCCCTGTTCTTGTCTGAGGCTGTTCCTGTTATGGGCACTGTGGAAGAAGTGCTCGCCTTTTTATCCCTTGAAAGGCCCTGAAGGCACCAAACCATTAAGAAGCTCCTCCCACATTTTTCCCGCTCTTTTCTGAGCTTGCTTGGTGAAGATTTTGAAAGTAGAGAGATGGTTTTCTGTAGTGGAGATATTGCAACAATTGCTCACCTAACATGGAAGCACTTACTAACTAAAGAAAAATAGAAAGAACTCCTGTTAGGTGAGCACCTGATGTTCAAATGCAATCCATCCTAAATATTATAACATACACTTCCAAAATTGCTGTTTAGTTCACAGAACTTCAACCTCAAAAGGGAAGCACTTACACATATATAAAACGCAGGTGCCAACCTTGAAGCTGTATTTCTGTGAGGTTCCAAGACATCTGAAATTCAAAACTGCAATGTTCAGCCAGTGGGTCTGCATCCCTGTTCTTGTCTGAGGCTGGTATGGGCACTGTGGAATAAGTGCTTGCCTTTTTATCCCTTGAAAGGCCCTGAAGGCACAAAACCATTAAGAAGCTCCTCCCACATTTTTCCCGCTCTTTTCTGAGCTTACTTGGTAAAGATTTTGAAAGTAGAGAGATGGTTTTTTGTAGTGGAGATATTGCAACAATTGCTCACCTAACATGGAAGCACTTACTAACTAAAGAAAAATAGAAAGAACTCCTGTTAGGTGAACATCTGATGCTCAAATGCAATCCATCCCTAAATATTATACCATGTACTTCCAGAGTTGTTGTTTATTTCACAGAACTTCAAACTCAAAAGGTAAGCACTTACAAGCTTGAATCTGTATTTCTATGAGGTTTCAAGACATCTGAAATTCAAAACTGCAATGTTCACCCACAGGGTCTGCATCCCTGTTCTTGTCTGAGGCTGTTCCTGGTATGGGCACTGTGGAAGAAGTTCTAGCCTTTTTATCCCTTGATAGTCCCTGAAGGCACCAAACCATTAAGAAGCTCCTCCCACATTTTTCCCGCTCTTTTCTGAGCTTGCTTGGTGAAGATTTTGAAAGTATAGAGAGATAGTTTTCTGTAGTGGAGATATTGCAACAATTGCTCACCTAACATGGAAGCACTTACTAACTAAAGAAAAATAGAAAGAACTCCTGTTAGGTGAGCACCTGATGTTCAAATGCCATCCATCCTAAATATTATAACATACACTTCCAAAATTGCTGTTTAGTTCACAGAACTTCAACCTCAAAAAGGAAGCACTTACACATATATAAAACGCAGGTGCTAACCTTGAAGCTGTATTTCTGTGAGGTTCCAAGACATCTGAAATTCAAAACTGCAATGTTCAGCAAGTGCGTCTGCATCCCTGTTCTTGTCTGAGGCTGGTATGGGCACTGTGGAATAAGTGCTCGCCTTTTTATCCCTTGAAAGGCCCTGAAGGCACCAAACCATTAAGTAGCTCCTCCCACATTTTTTCCGCTCTTTTCTGAGCTTGCTTGGTGAAGATTATGAAAGTATAGAGAGATGGTTTTCTGTAGTGGAGATATTGCAACAATTGCTCACCTAACATGGAAGCACTTACTAACTAAAGAAAAATAGAAAGAACTCCTGTTAGGTGAGCACCTGATGCTCAAATACAATTATTCTCTAAATATTATAACATACACTTCCAGAGCTGTTGTTTAGTTAACAGAACTTCAACCTCAATAGGTAAGCACTTACAAGCTTGAAGCTGTATTTCTATGAGGTTTCAAGACATCTGAAATTCAAAACTGCAATGTTCAGCCAGTTGGCCTGCATCACTGTTCTCATCCGAGGCCGTTCCTGCTATGGGCACTGTGGAAGAAGTGCCCACCTTTTTATCCCTTGAAAGGCCCTCAAGGCACCAAACCATTAAGTAGCTCCTCCCACATTTTTCCCGCTCTTTTCTGAGCTTGCTTGGTGAAGATTTTGAAAGTATAGAGAGATGGTTTTCTGTAGTGGGGATATTGCAACAATTGCTCACCTAACATGGAAGCACTTACTAACTAAAGAAAAATAGAAAGAACTCCTGTTAGGTGAGCACCTGATGTTCAAATGCAATCCATCCTAAATATTATAACATACACTTCCAAAGTTGTTGTTTAGTTCACAGAACTTCAACCTCAAAAGGTAAGCACTTATAACCATGAAGCTGTATTTCTATGAGGTTTCAAGACATCTGAAATTCAAAACTGCAATGTTCAGCCAATGGGTCTGCATCCCTGTTCTTGTCTGAGGCTGTTCCCGTTATGGGCACTGTGGAAGAAGTGCTCGCCTTTTTATCCCTTGAAAGGCCCTGAAGGCACCAAACCATTAAGTAGCTCCTCCCACATTTTTCCCGCTCTTTTCTGAGCTTGCTTGGTGAAGATTTTGAAAGTATAGAGAGATGGTTTTCTGTAGTGGGGATATTGCAACAATTGCTCACCTAACATGGAAGCACTTACTAACTAAAGAAAAATAGAAAGAACTCCCGTTAGGTGAGCACCTGATGTTCAAATGCAATCCATCCTAAATATTATAACATACACTTCCAAAGTTGCTGTTTAGTTCACAGAACTTCAACCTCAATAGGTAAGCACTTACAAGCTTGAAGCTGTATTTCTATGAGGTTTCAAGACATCTGAAATTCAAAACTGCAATGTTCAGCCAGTTGGCCTGCATCACTGTTCTCATCCGAGGCCGTTCCTGCTATGGGTACTGTGGAAGAAGTGCCCACCTTTTTATCCCTTGAAAGGCCCTCAAGGCACCAAACCATTAAGTAGCTCCTCCCACATTTTTCCCGCTCTTTTCTGAGCTTGCTTGGTGAAGATTTTGAAAGTATAGAGAGATGGTTTTCTGTAAAGGGGATATTGCAACAATTGCTCACCTAACATGGAAGCACTTACTAACTAAAGAAAAATAGAAAGAACTCCTGTTAGGTGAGCACCTGATGTTCAAATGCAATCCATCGTAATATTATAACATACACTTCCAAAATTGCTGTTTAGTTCACAGAACTTCAACCTCAAAGGGGAAGCACTTACACATATATAAAACGCAGGTGCCAACCTTGAAGCTGTATTTCTGTGAGGTTCCAAGACATCTGAAATTCAAAACTGCAATGTTCAGCCAGTGGGTCTGCATCCCTGTTCTTGTCTGAGGCTGGTATGGGCACTGTGGAATAAGTGCTCGCCTTTTTATCCCTTGAAAGGCCCTGAAGGCACCAAACCATTAAGTAGCTCCTCCCACATTTTTCCCGCTCTTTTCTGAGCTTGCTTGGTGAAGATTTTGAAAGTATAGAGAGATGGTTTTCTGTAGTGGAGAAATTGCAACAATTGCTCACCTAACATGGAAGCACTTACTAACTAAAGAAAAATAGAAAGAACTCCTGTTAGGTGAGCACCTGATGTTCAAATGCAATCCATCCTAAATATTATAACATACACTTCCAAAGTTGCTGTTTAGTTCACAGAACTTCAACCTCAAAAGGTAAGCACTTATAACAATGAAGCTGTATTTCTATGAGGTTTCAAGACATCTGAAATTCAAAACTGCAATGTTCAGCCAATGGGTCTGCATCCCTGTTCTTGTCTGAGGCTGTTCCTGTTATGGGCACTGTGGAAGAAGTGCTCGCCTTTTTATCCCTTGAAAGGCCCTCAAGGCACCAAACCATTAAGTAGCTCCTCCCACATTTTTCCCGCTCTTTTCTGAGCTTGCTTGGTGAAGATTTTGAAAGTATAGAGAGATGGTTTTCTGTAAAGGGGATATTGCAACAATTGCTCACCTAACATGGAAGCACTTACTAACTAAAGAAAAATAGAAAGAACTCCTGTTAGGTGAGCACCTGATGTTCAAATGCAATCCATCCTAAATATTATAACATACACTTCCAAAGTTGCTGTTTAGTTCACAGAACTTCAACCTCAAAAGGTAAGCACTTATAACCATGAAGCTGTATTTCTATGAGGTTTCAAGACATCTGAAATTCAAAACTGCAATGTTCAGCCAATGGGTCTGCATCCCTGTTCTTGTCTGAGGCTGTTCCTGTTATGGGCACTGTGGAAGAAGTGCTCGCCTTTTTATCCCTTGAAAGGCCCTGAAGGCACCAAACCATTAAGAAGCTCCTCCCACATTTTTCCCGCTCTTTTCTGAGCTTGCTTGGTGAAGATTTTGAAAGTATAGAGAGATGGTTTTCTGTAGTGGAGATATTGCAACAATTGCTCCTCACCTAACATGGAAGCACTTACTAACTAAAGAAAAATAGAAAGAACTCCTGTTAGGTGAGCACCTGATGTTCAAATGCAATCCATCGTAATATTATAACATACACTTCCAAAATTGCTGTTTAGTTCACAGAACTTCAACCTCAAAGGGGAAGCACTTACACATATATAAAACGCAGGTGCCAACCTTGAAACTGTATTTCTGTGAGGTTCCAAGACATCTGAAATTCAAAACTGCAATGTTCAGCCAGTGGGTCTGCATCCCTGTTCTTGTCTGAGGCTGGTATGGGCACTGTGGAATAAGTGCTCGCCTTTTTATCCCTTGAAAGGCCCTGAAGGCACCAAACCATTAAGTAGCTCCTCCCACATTTTTACCGCTCTTTTCTGAGCTTGCTTGGTGAAGATTTTGAAAGTATAGAGAGATGGTTTTCTGTAGTGGAGAAATTGCAACAATTGCTCACCTAACATGGAAGCACTTACTAACTAAAGAAAAATAGAAAGAACTCCTGTTAGGTGAGCACCTGATGCTCAAATACAATTATTCTCTAAATATTATAACATACACTTCCAGAGCTGTTGTTTAGTTAACAGAACTTCAACCTCAATAGGTAAGCACTTACAAGCTTGAAGCTGTATTTCTATGAGGTTTCAAGACATCTGAAATTCAAAACTGCAATGTTCAGCCAATCGGCCTGCATCACTGTTCTCATCCGAGGCCGTTCCTGCCATGGGCACTGTGGAAGAAGTGCCCACCTTTTTATCCCTTGAAAGGCCCTCAAGGCACCAAACCATTAAGTAGCTCCTCCCACATTTTTCCCACTCTTTTCTGAGCTTGCTTGGTGAAGATTTTGAAAGTATAGGGAGATGGTTTTCTGTAGTGGGGATATTGCAACAATTGCTCACCTAACATGGAAGCACTTACTAACTAAAGAAAAATAGAAAGAACACCTGTTAGGTGAGCACCTGATGTTCAAATGCAATCCATCCTAAATATTATAACATACACTTCCAAAGTTGCTGTTTAGTTCACAGAACTTCAACCTCAAAAGGTAAGCACTTATAACCATGAAGCTGTATTTCTATGAGGTTTCAAGACATCTGAAATTCAAAACTGCAATGTTCAGCCAATGGGTCTGCATCCCTGTTCTTGTCTGAGGCTGTTCCTGTTATGGGCACTGTGGAAGAAGTGCTCGCCTTTTTATCCCTTGAAAGGCCCTGAAGGCACCAAACCATTTAGTAGCTCCTCCCACATTTTTCCCGCTCTTTTCTGAGCTTGCTTGGTGATGATTTTGAAAGTATAGAGAGATGGTTTTCTGTAGTGGGGATATTGCAACAATTGCTCACCTAATATGGAAGCACTTACTAACTAAAGAAAAATAGAAAGAACTCCTGTTAGGTGAACACCTGATGCTCAAATGCAATCCATCCCTAAATATTATACCATGTACTTCCAGAGCTGTTATTTATTTCACAGAACTTCAAACTCAAAAGGTAAGCACTTACAAGCTTGAAGCTGTATTTCTATGAGGTTTCAAGACATCTGAAATTCAAAACTGCAATGTTCAGCCAGTTGGCCTGCATCACTGTTCTCATCCGAGGCCGTTCCTGCTAAGGGGACTGTGGAAGAAGTGCCCACCTTTTTATCCCTTGAAAGGCCCTGAAGGCACCAAACCATTAAGAAGCTCCTCTCACATTTTTCCCGCTCTTTTCTGAGCTTGCTTGGTGAAGATTTTGAAAGTATAGAGAGATGGTTTTCTGTAGTGGGGATATTGCAACAATTGCTCACCTAACATGGAAGCACTTACTAACTAAAGAAAAATAGAAAGAACTCCTGTTAGGTGAGCACCTGATGTTCAAATGCAATCCATCCTAAATATTATAACATACACTTCCAAAGTTGTTGTTTAGTTCACAGAACTTCAACCTCAAAAGGTAAGCACTTATAACCATGAAGCTGTATTTCTATGAGGTTTCAAGACATCTGAAATTCAAAACTGCAATGTTCAGCCAATGGGTCTGCATCCTGTTCTTGTCTGAGGCTGTTCCTGTTATGGGCACTGTGGAAGAAGTGCTCGCCTTTTTATCCCTTGAAAGGCCCTGAAGGCACCAAACCATTAAGAAGCTCCTCCCACATTTTTCCCGCTCTTTTCTGAGCTTGCTTGGTGAAGATTTTGAAAGTATAGAGAGATGGTTTTCTGTAGTGGAGATATTGCAACAATTGCTCACCTAACATGGAAGCACTTACTAACTAAAGAAAAATAGAAAGAACTCCTGTTAGGTGAGCACCTGATGCTCAAATACAATTATTCTCTAAATATTATAACATACACTTCCAGAGCTGTTGTTTAGTTAACAGAACTTCAACCTCAATAGGTAAGCACTTACAAGCTTGAAGCTGTATTTCTATGAGGTTTCAAGACATCTGAAATTCAAAACTGCAATGTTCAGCCAGTTGGCCTGCATCACTGTTCTCATCCGAGGCCGTTCCTGCTATGGGCACTGTGGAAGAAGTGCCCACCTTTTTATCCCTTGAAAGGCCCTCAAGGCACCAAACCATTAAGTAGCTCCTCCCACATTTTTCCCGCTCTTTTCTGAGCTTGCTTGGTGAAGATTTTGAAAGTATAGAGAGATGGTTTTATGTAGTGGGGATATTGCAACAATTGCTCACATAACATGGAAGCACTTACTAACTAAAGAAAAATAGAAAGAACTCCTGTTAGGTGAGCACCTGATGTTCAAATGCAATCCATCCTAAATATTATAACATACACTTCCAAAGTTGTTGTTTAGTTCACAGAACTTCAACCTCAAAAGGTAAGCACTTATAACCATGAAGCTGTATTTCTATGAGGTTTCAAGACATCTGAAATTCAAAACTGCAATGTTCAGCCAATGGGTCTGCATCCCTGTTCTTGTCTGAGGCTGTTCCTGTTATGGGCACTGTGGAAGAAGTGCTCGCCTTTTTATCCCTTGAAAGGCCCTGAAGGCACCAAACCATTAAGAAGCTCCTCCCACATTTTTCCCGCTCTTTTCTGAGCTTGCTTGGTGAAGATTTTGAAAGTATAGAGAGATGGTTTTCTGTAGTGGAGATATTGCAACAATTGCTCACCTAACATGGAAGCACTTACTAACTAAAGAAAAATAGAAAGAACTCCTGTTAGGTGAGCACCTGATGTTCAAATGCAATCCATCGTAATATTATAACATACACTTCCAAAATTGCTGTTTAGTTCACAGAACTTCAACCTCAAAGGGGAAGCACTTACACATATATAAAACGCAGGTGCCAACCTTGAAGCTGTATTTCTGTGAGGTTCCAAGACATCTGAAATTCAAAACTGCAATGTTCAGCCAGTGGGTCTGCATCCCTGTTCTTGTCTGAGGCTGGTATGGGCACTGTGGAATAAGTGCTCGCCTTTTTATCCCTTGAAAGGCCCTGAAGGCACCAAACCATTAAGTAGCTCCTCCCACATTTTTCCCGCTCTTTTCTGAGCTTGCTTGGTGAAGATTTTGAAAGTATAGAGAGATGGTTTTCTGTAGTGGAGAAATTGCAACAATTGCTCACCTAACATGGAAGCACTTACTAACTAAAGAAAAATAGAAAGAACTCCTGTTAGGTGAGCACCTGATGTTCAAATGCAATCCATCCTAAATATTATAACATACACTTCCAAAGTTGCTGTTTAGTTCACAGAACTTCAACCTCAAAAAGTAAGCACTTATAACAATGAAGCTGTATTTCTATGAGGTTTCAAGACATCTGAAATTCAAAACTGCAATGTTCAGCCAATGGGTCTGCATCCCTGTTCTTGTCTGAGGCTGTTCCTGTTATGGGCACTGTGGAAGAAGTGCTCGCCTTTTTATCCCTTGAAAGGCCCTGAAGGCACCAAACCATTAAGTAGCTCCTCCCACATTTTTCCCGCTCTTTTCTGAGCTTGCTTGGTGAAGATTTTGAAAGTATAGAGAGATGGTTTTCTGTAGTGGGGATATTGCAACAATTGCTCACCTAACATGGAAGCACTTACTAACTAAAGAAAAATAGAAAGAACTCCCGTTAGGTGAGCACCTGATGTTCAAATGCAATCCATCCTAAATATTATAACATACACTTCCAAAGTTGCTGTTTAGTTCACAGAACTTCAACCTCAATAGGTAAGCACTTACAAGCTTGAAGCTGTATTTCTATGAGGTTTCAAGACATCTGAAATTCAAAACTGCAATGTTCAGCCAGTTGGCCTGCATCACTGTTCTCATCCGAGGCCGTTCCTGCTATGGGTACTGTGGAAGAAGTGCCCACCTTTTTATCCCTTGAAAGGCCCTCAAGGCACCAAACCATTAAGTAGCTCCTCCCACATTTTTCCCGCTCTTTTCTGAGCTTGCTTGGTGAAGATTTTGAAAGTATAGAGAGATGGTTTTCTGTAAAGGGGATATTGCAACAATTGCTCACCTAACATGGAAGCACTTACTAACTAAAGAAAAATAGAAAGAACTCCTGTTAGGTGAGCACCTGATGTTCAAATGCAATCCATCGTAATATTATAACATACACTTCCAAAATTGCTGTTTAGTTCACAGAACTTCAACCTCAAAGGGGAAGCACTTACACATATATAAAACGCAGGTGCCAACCTTGAAGCTGTATTTCTGTGAGGTTCCAAGACATCTGAAATTCAAAACTGCAATGTTCAGCCAGTGGGTCTGCATCCCTGTTCTTGTCTGAGGCTGGTATGGGCACTGTGGAATAAGTGCTCGCCTTTTTATCCCTTGAAAGGCCCTGAAGGCACCAAACCATTAAGTAGCTCCTCCCACATTTTTCCCGCTCTTTTCTGAGCTTGCTTGGTGAAGATTTTGAAAGTATAGAGAGATGGTTTTCTGTAGTGGAGAAATTGCAACAATTGCTCACCTAACATGGAAGCACTTACTAACTAAAGAAAAATAGAAAGAACTCCTGTTAGGTGAGCACCTGATGTTCAAATGCAATCCATCCTAAATATTATAACATACACTTCCAAAGTTGCTGTTTAGTTCACAGAACTTCAACCTCAAAAGGTAAGCACTTATAACAATGAAGCTGTATTTCTATGAGGTTTCAAGACATCTGAAATTCAAAACTGCAATGTTCAGCCAATGGGTCTGCATCCCTGTTCTTGTCTGAGGCTGTTCCTGTTATGGGCACTGTGGAAGAAGTGCTCGCCTTTTTATCCCCTGGAAGGCCCTGTAGGCACCAAACCATTAAGTAGCTCCTCCCACATTTTTCCCGCTCTTTTCTGAGCTTGCTTGGTGAAGATTTTGAAAGTATAGAGAGATGGTTTTCTGTAGTGGGGATATTGCAACAATTGCTCACCTAACATGGAAGCACTTACTAACTAAAGAAAAATAGAAAGAACTCCCGTTAGGTGAGCACCTGATGTTCAAATGCAATCCATCCTAAATATTATAACATACACTTCCAAAGTTGCTGTTTAGTTCACAGAACTTCAACCTCAATAGGTAAGCACTTACAAGCTTGAAGCTGTATTTCTATGAGGTTTCAAGACATCTGAAATTCAAAACTGCAATGTTCAGCCAGTTGGCCTGCATCACTGTTCTCATCCGAGGCCGTTCCTGCTATGGGCACTGTGGAAGAAGTGCCCACCTTTTTATCCCTTGAAAGGCCCTCAAGGCACCAAACCATTAAGTAGCTCCTCCCACATTTTTCCCGCTCTTTTCTGAGCTTGCTTGGTGAAGATTTTGAAAGTATAGAGAGATGGTTTTCTGTAAAGGGGATATTGCAACAATTGCTCACCTAACATGGAAGCACTTACTAACTAAAGAAAAATAGAAAGAACTCCTGTTAGGTGAGCACCTGATGTTCAAATGCAATCCATCCTAAATATTATAACATACACTTCCAAAGTTGCTGTTTAGTTCACAGAACTTCAACCTCAAAAGGTAAGCACTTATAACCATGAAGCTGTATTTCTATGAGGTTTCAAGACATCTGAAATTCAAAACTGCAATGTTCAGCCAATGGGTCTGCATCCCTGTTCTTGTCTGAGGCTGTTCCTGTTATGGGCACTGTGGAAGAAGTGCTCGCCTTTTTATCCCTTGAAAGGCCCTGAAGGCACCAAACCATTAAGAAGCTCCTCCCACATTTTTCCCGCTCTTTTCTGAGCTTGCTTGGTGAAGATTTTGAAAGTATAGAGAGATGGTTTTCTGTAGTGGAGATATTGCAACAATTGCTCCTCACCTAACATGGAAGCACTTACTAACTAAAGAAAAATAGAAAGAACTCCTGTTAGGTGAGCACCTGATGTTCAAATGCAATCCATCGTAATATTATAACATACACTTCCAAAATTGCTGTTTAGTTCACAGAACTTCAACCTCAAAGGGGAAGCACTTACACATATATAAAACGCAGGTGCCAACCTTGAAGCTGTATTTCTGTGAGGTTCCAAGACATCTGAAATTCAAAACTGCAATGTTCAGCCAGTGGGTCTGCATCCCTGTTCTTGTCTGAGGCTGGTATGGGCACTGTGGAATAAGTGCTCGCCTTTTTATCCCTTGAAAGGCCCTGAAGGCACCAAACCATTAAGTAGCTCCTCCCACATTTTTACCGCTCTTTTCTGAGCTTGCTTGGTGAAGATTTTGAAAGTATAGAGAGATGGTTTTCTGTAGTGGAGAAATTGCAACAATTGCTCACCTAACATGGAAGCACTTACTAACTAAAGAAAAATAGAAAGAACTCCTGTTAGGTGAGCACCTGATGCTCAAATACAATTATTCTCTAAATATTATAACATACACTTCCAGAGCTGTTGTTTAGTTAACAGAACTTCAACCTCAATAGGTAAGCACTTACAAGCTTGAAGCTGTATTTCTATGAGGTTTCAAGACATCTGAAATTCAAAACTGCAATGTTCAGCCAATCGGCCTGCATCACTGTTCTCATCCGAGGCCGTTCCTGCCATGGGCACTGTGGAAGAAGTGCCCACCTTTTTATCCCTTGAAAGGCCCTCAAGGCACCAAACCATTAAGTAGCTCCTCCCACATTTTTCCCACTCTTTTCTGAGCTTGCTTGGTGAAGATTTTGAAAGTATAGGGAGATGGTTTTCTGTAGTGGGGATATTGCAACAATTGCTCACCTAACATGGAAGCACTTACTAACTAAAGAAAAATAGAAAGAACACCTGTTAGGTGAGCACCTGATGTTCAAATGCAATCCATCCTAAATATTATAACATACACTTCCAAAGTTGCTGTTTAGTTCACAGAACTTCAACCTCAAAAGGTAAGCACTTATAACCATGAAGCTGTATTTCTATGAGGTTTCAAGACATCTGAAATTCAAAACTGCAATGTTCAGCCAATGGGTCTGCATCCCTGTTCTTGTCTGAGGCTGTTCCTGTTATGGGCACTGTGGAAGAAGTGCTCGCCTTTTTATCCCTTGAAAGGCCCTGAAGGCACCAAACCATTAAGAAGCTCCTCCCACATTTTTCCCGCTCTTTTCTGAGCTTGCTTGGTAAAGATTTTGAAAGTATAGAGAGATGGTTTTCTGTAGTGGAGATATTGCAACAATTGCTCCTCACCTAACATGGAAGCACTTACTAACTAAAGAAAAATAGAAAGAACTCCTGTTAGGTGAGCACCTGATGTTCAAATGCAATCCATCGTAATATTATAACATACACTTCCAAAATTGCTGTTTAGTTCACAGAACTTCAACCTCAAAGGGGAAGCACTTACACATATATAAAACGCAGGTGCCAACCTTGAAGCTGTATTTCTGTGAGGTTCCAAGACATCTGAAATTCAAAACTGCAATGTTCAGCCAAAGGGTCTGCATCCCTGTTCTTGTCTGAGGCTGGTATGGGCACTGTGGAATAAGTTCTCGCCTTTTTATCCCTTGAAAGGCCCTGAAGGCACCAAACCATTAAGTAGCTCCTCCCACATTTTTCCCGCTCTTTTCTGAGATTGCTTGGTGAAGATTTTGAAAGTATAGAGAGATGGTTTTCTGTAGTGGAGATATTGCAACAATTGCTCACCTAACATGGAAGCACTTACTAACTAAAGAAAAATAGAAAGAACTCCTGTTAGGTGAGCACCTGATGCTCAAATACAATTATTCTCTAAATATTATAACATACACTTCCAGAGCTGTTGTTTAGTTAACAGAACTTCAACCTCAATAGGTAAGCACTTACAAGCTTGAAGCAGTATTTCTATGAGGTTTCAAGACATCTGAAATTCAAAACTGCAATGTTCAGCCAAAGGGTCTGCATCCCTGTTCTTGTCTGAGGCTGTTCCTGGTATGGGCACTGTGGAAGAAGTGCTCGCCTTTTTATCCCTTGAAAGGCCCTGAAGGCACCAAACCATTAAGAAGCTCCTCCCACATTTTTCCCGCTCTTTTCTGAGCTTGCTTGGTGAAGATTTTGAAAGTAGAGAGATGGTTTTCTGTAGTGGAGATATTGCAACAATTGCTCACCTAACATGGAAGCACTTACTAACTTAAGAAAAATAGAAAGAACTCCTGTTAGGTGAGCACCTGATGTTCAAATGCAATCCATCCTAAATATTATAACATACACTTCCAAAATTGCTGTTTAGTTCACAGAACTTCAACCTCAAAAGGGAAGCACTTACACATATATAAAACGCAGGTGCCAACCTTGAAGCTGTATTTCTATGAGGTTTCAAGACATCTGAAATTCAAAACTGCAATGTTCAGCCAAAGGGTCTGCATCCCTGTTCTTGTCTGAGGCTGTTCCTGTTATGGGCACTGTGGAAGAAGTGCTCGCCTTTTTATCCCTTGAAAGGCCCTGAAGGCACCAAACCATTAAGAAGCTCCTCCCACATTTTTCCCGCTCTTTTCTGAGCTTGCTTGGTGAAGATTTTGAAAGTAGAGAGATGGTTTTCTGTAGTGGAGATATTGCAACAATTGCTCACCTAACATGGAAGCACTTACTAACTAAAGAAAAATAGAAAGAACTCCTGTTAGGTGAGCACCTGATGTTCAAATGCAATCCATCCTAAATATTATAACATACACTTCCAAAATTGCTGTTTAGTTCACAGAACTTCAACCTCAAAAGGGAAGCACTTACACATATATAAAACGCAGGTGCCAACCTTGAAGCTGTATTTCTGTGAGGTTCCAAGACATCTGAAATTCAAAACTGCAATGTTCAGCCAGTGGGTCTGCATCCCTGTTCTTGTCTGAGGCTGGTATGGGCACTGTGGAATAAGTGCTTGCCTTTTTATCCCTTGAAAGGCCCTGAAGGCACAAAACCATTAAGAAGCTCCTCCCACATTTTTCCCGCTCTTTTCTGAGCTTACTTGGTAAAGATTTTGAAAGTAGAGAGATGGTTTTTTGTAGTGGAGATATTGCAACAATTGCTCACCTAACATGGAAGCACTTACTAACTAAAGAAAAATAGAAAGAACTCCTGTTAGGTGAACATCTGATGCTCAAATGCAATCCATCCCTAAATATTATACCATGTACTTCCAGAGTTGTTGTTTATTTCACAGAACTTCAAACTCAAAAGGTAAGCACTTACAAGCTTGAATCTGTATTTCTATGAGGTTTCAAGACATCTGAAATTCAAAACTGCAATGTTCACCCACAGGGTCTGCATCCCTGTTCTTGTCTGAGGCTGTTCCTGGTATGGGCACTGTGGAAGAAGTTCTAGCCTTTTTATCCCTTGATAGTCCCTGAAGGCACCAAACCATTAAGAAGCTCCTCCCACATTTTTCCCGCTCTTTTCTGAGCTTGCTTGGTGAAGATTTTGAAAGTATAGAGAGATAGTTTTCTGTAGTGGAGATATTGCAACAATTGCTCACCTAACATGGAAGCACTTACTAACTAAAGAAAAATAGAAAGAACTCCTGTTAGGTGAGCACCTGATGTTCAAATGCCATCCATCCTAAATATTATAACATACACTTCCAAAATTGCTGTTTAGTTCACAGAACTTCAACCTCAAAAAGGAAGCACTTACACATATATAAAACGCAGGTGCTAACCTTGAAGCTGTATTTCTGTGAGGTTCCAAGACATCTGAAATTCAAAACTGCAATGTTCAGCAAGTGCGTCTGCATCCCTGTTCTTGTCTGAGGCTGGTATGGGCACTGTGGAATAAGTGCTCGCCTTTTTATCCCTTGAAAGGCCCTGAAGGCACCAAACCATTAAGTAGCTCCTCCCACATTTTTTCCGCTCTTTTCTGAGCTTGCTTGGTGAAGATTATGAAAGTATAGAGAGATGGTTTTCTGTAGTGGAGATATTGCAACAATTGCTCACCTAACATGGAAGCACTTACTAACTAAAGAAAAATAGAAAGAACTCCTGTTAGGTGAGCACCTGATGCTCAAATACAATTATTCTCTAAATATTATAACATACACTTCCAGAGCTGTTGTTTAGTTAACAGAACTTCAACCTCAATAGGTAAGCACTTACAAGCTTGAAGCTGTATTTCTATGAGGTTTCAAGACATCTGAAATTCAAAACTGCAATGTTCAGCCAGTTGGCCTGCATCACTGTTCTCATCCGAGGCCGTTCCTGCTATGGGCACTGTGGAAGAAGTGCCCACCTTTTTATCCCTTGAAAGGCCCTCAAGGCACCAAACCATTAAGTAGCTCCTCCCACATTTTTCCCGCTCTTTTCTGAGCTTGCTTGGTGAAGATTTTGAAAGTATAGAGAGATGGTTTTCTGTAGTGGGGATATTGCAACAATTGCTCACCTAACATGGAAGCACTTACTAACTAAAGAAAAATAGAAAGAACTCCTGTTAGGTGAGCACCTGATGTTCAAATGCAATCCATCCTAAATATTATAACATACACTTCCAAAGTTGTTGTTTAGTTCACAGAACTTCAACCTCAAAAGGTAAGCACTTATAACCATGAAGCTGTATTTCTATGAGGTTTCAAGACATCTGAAATTCAAAACTGCAATGTTCAGCCAATGGGTCTGCATCCCTGTTCTTGTCTGAGGCTGTTCCCGTTATGGGCACTGTGGAAGAAGTGCTCGCCTTTTTATCCCTTGAAAGGCCCTGAAGGCACCAAACCATTAAGTAGCTCCTCCCACATTTTTCCCGCTCTTTTCTGAGCTTGCTTGGTGAAGATTTTGAAAGTATAGAGAGATGGTTTTCTGTAGTGGGGATATTGCAACAATTGCTCACCTAACATGGAAGCACTTACTAACTAAAGAAAAATAGAAAGAACTCCCGTTAGGTGAGCACCTGATGTTCAAATGCAATCCATCCTAAATATTATAACATACACTTCCAAAGTTGCTGTTTAGTTCACAGAACTTCAACCTCAATAGGTAAGCACTTACAAGCTTGAAGCTGTATTTCTATGAGGTTTCAAGACATCTGAAATTCAAAACTGCAATGTTCAGCCAGTTGGCCTGCATCACTGTTCTCATCCGAGGCCGTTCCTGCTATGGGTACTGTGGAAGAAGTGCCCACCTTTTTATCCCTTGAAAGGCCCTCAAGGCACCAAACCATTAAGTAGCTCCTCCCACATTTTTCCCGCTCTTTTCTGAGCTTGCTTGGTGAAGATTTTGAAAGTATAGAGAGATGGTTTTCTGTAAAGGGGATATTGCAACAATTGCTCACCTAACATGGAAGCACTTACTAACTAAAGAAAAATAGAAAGAACTCCTGTTAGGTGAGCACCTGATGTTCAAATGCAATCCATCGTAATATTATAACATACACTTCCAAAATTGCTGTTTAGTTCACAGAACTTCAACCTCAAAGGGGAAGCACTTACACATATATAAAACGCAGGTGCCAACCTTGAAGCTGTATTTCTGTGAGGTTCCAAGACATCTGAAATTCAAAACTGCAATGTTCAGCCAGTGGGTCTGCATCCCTGTTCTTGTCTGAGGCTGGTATGGGCACTGTGGAATAAGTGCTCGCCTTTTTATCCCTTGAAAGGCCCTGAAGGCACCAAACCATTAAGTAGCTCCTCCCACATTTTTCCCGCTCTTTTCTGAGCTTGCTTGGTGAAGATTTTGAAAGTATAGAGAGATGGTTTTCTGTAGTGGAGAAATTGCAACAATTGCTCACCTAACATGGAAGCACTTACTAACTAAAGAAAAATAGAAAGAACTCCTGTTAGGTGAGCACCTGATGTTCAAATGCAATCCATCCTAAATATTATAACATACACTTCCAAAGTTGCTGTTTAGTTCACAGAACTTCAACCTCAAAAGGTAAGCACTTATAACAATGAAGCTGTATTTCTATGAGGTTTCAAGACATCTGAAATTCAAAACTGCAATGTTCAGCCAATGGGTCTGCATCCCTGTTCTTGTCTGAGGCTGTTCCTGTTATGGGCACTGTGGAAGAAGTGCTCGCCTTTTTATCCCTTGGAAGGCCCTGAAGGCACCAAACCATTAAGTAGCTCCTCCCACATTTTTCCCGCTCTTTTCTGAGCTTGCTTGGTGAAGATTTTGAAAGTATAGAGAGATGGTTTTCTGTAGTGGGGATATTGCAACAATTGCTCACCTAACATGGAAGCACTTACTAACTAAAGAAAAATAGAAAGAACTCCCGTTAGGTGAGCACCTGATGTTCAAATGCAATCCATCCTAAATATTATAACATACACTTCCAAAGTTGCTGTTTAGTTCACAGAACTTCAACCTCAATAGGTAAGCACTTACAAGCTTGAAGCTGTATTTCTATGAGGTTTCAAGACATCTGAAATTCAAAACTGCAATGTTCAGCCAGTTGGCCTGCATCACTGTTCTCATCCGAGGCCGTTCCTGCTATGGGCACTGTGGAAGAAGTGCCCACCTTTTTATCCCTTGAAAGGCCCTCAAGGCACCAAACCATTAAGTAGCTCCTCCCACATTTTTCCCGCTCTTTTCTGAGCTTGCTTGGTGAAGATTTTGAAAGTATAGAGAGATGGTTTTCTGTAAAGGGGATATTGCAACAATTGCTCACCTAACATGGAAGCACTTACTAACTAAAGAAAAATAGAAAGAACTCCTGTTAGGTGAGCACCTGATGTTCAAATGCAATCCATCCTAAATATTATAACATACACTTCCAAAGTTGCTGTTTAGTTCACAGAACTTCAACCTCAAAAGGTAAGCACTTATAACCATGAAGCTGTATTTCTATGAGGTTTCAAGACATCTGAAATTCAAAACTGCAATGTTCAGCCAATGGGTCTGCATCCCTGTTCTTGTCTGAGGCTGTTCCTGTTATGGGCACTGTGGAAGAAGTGCTCGCCTTTTTATCCCTTGAAAGGCCCTGAAGGCACCAAACCATTAAGAAGCTCCTCCCACATTTTTCCCGCTCTTTTCTGAGCTTGCTTGGTGAAGATTTTGAAAGTATAGAGAGATGGTTTTCTGTAGTGGAGATATTGCAACAATTGCTCCTCACCTAACATGGAAGCACTTACTAACTAAAGAAAAATAGAAAGAACTCCTGTTAGGTGAGCACCTGATGTTCAAATGCAATCCATCGTAATATTATAACATACACTTCCAAAATTGCTGTTTAGTTCACAGAACTTCAACCTCAAAGGGGAAGCACTTACACATATATAAAACGCAGGTGCCAACCTTGAAGCTGTATTTCTGTGAGGTTCCAAGACATCTGAAATTCAAAACTGCAATGTTCAGCCAGTGGGTCTGCATCCCTGTTCTTGTCTGAGGCTGGTATGGGCACTGTGGAATAAGTGCTCGCCTTTTTATCCCTTGAAAGGCCCTGAAGGCACCAAACCATTAAGTAGCTCCTCCCACATTTTTACCGCTCTTTTCTGAGCTTGCTTGGTGAAGATTTTGAAAGTATAGAGAGATGGTTTTCTGTAGTGGAGAAATTGCAACAATTGCTCACCTAACATGGAAGCACTTACTAACTAAAGAAAAATAGAAAGAACTCCTGTTAGGTGAGCACCTGATGCTCAAATACAATTATTCTCTAAATATTATAACATACACTTCCAGAGCTGTTGTTTAGTTAACAGAACTTCAACCTCAATAGGTAAGCACTTACAAGCTTGAAGCTGTATTTCTATGAGGTTTCAAGACATCTGAAATTCAAAACTGCAATGTTCAGCCAATCGGCCTGCATCACTGTTCTCATCCGAGGCCGTTCCTGCCATGGGCACTGTGGAAGAAGTGCCCACCTTTTTATCCCTTGAAAGGCCCTCAAGGCACCAAACCATTAAGTAGCTCCTCCCACATTTTTCCCACTCTTTTCTGAGCTTGCTTGGTGAAGATTTTGAAAGTATAGGGAGATGGTTTTCTGTAGTGGGGATATTGCAACAATTGCTCACCTAACATGGAAGCACTTACTAACTAAAGAAAAATAGAAAGAACACCTGTTAGGTGAGCACCTGATGTTCAAATGCAATCCATCCTAAATATTATAACATACACTTCCAAAGTTGCTGTTTAGTTCACAGAACTTCAACCTCAAAAGGTAAGCACTTATAACCATGAAGCTGTATTTCTATGAGGTTTCAAGACATCTGAAATTCAAAACTGCAATGTTCAGCCAATGGGTCTGCATCCCTGTTCTTGTCTGAGGCTGTTCCTGTTATGGGCACTGTGGAAGAAGTGCTCGCCTTTTTATCCCTTGAAAGGCCCTGAAGGCACCAAACCATTTAGTAGCTCCTCCCACATTTTTCCCGCTCTTTTCTGAGCTTGCTTGGTGATGATTTTGAAAGTATAGAGAGATGGTTTTCTGTAGTGGGGATATTGCAACAATTGCTCACCTAATATGGAAGCACTTACTAACTAAAGAAAAATAGAAAGAACTCCTGTTAGGTGAACACCTGATGCTCAAATGCAATCCATCCCTAAATATTATACCATGTACTTCCAGAGCTGTTATTTATTTCACAGAACTTCAAACTCAAAAGGTAAGCACTTACAAGCTTGAAGCTGTATTTCTATGAGGTTTCAAGACATCTGAAATTCAAAACTGCAATGTTCAGCCAGTTGGCCTGCATCACTGTTCTCATCCGAGGCCGTTCCTGCTAAGGGGACTGTGGAAGAAGTGCCCACCTTTTTATCCCTTGAAAGGCCCTGAAGGCACCAAACCATTAAGAAGCTCCTCTCACATTTTTCCCGCTCTTTTCTGAGCTTGCTTGGTGAAGATTTTGAAAGTATAGAGAGATGGTTTTCTGTAGTGGGGATATTGCAACAATTGCTCACCTAACATGGAAGCACTTACTAACTAAAGAAAAATAGAAAGAACTCCTGTTAGGTGAGCACCTGATGTTCAAATGCAATCCATCCTAAATATTATAACATACACTTCCAAAGTTGTTGTTTAGTTCACAGAACTTCAACCTCAAAAGGTAAGCACTTATAACCATGAAGCTGTATTTCTATGAGGTTTCAAGACATCTGAAATTCAAAACTGCAATGTTCAGCCAATGGGTCTGCATCCTGTTCTTGTCTGAGGCTGTTCCTGTTATGGGCACTGTGGAAGAAGTGCTCGCCTTTTTATCCCTTGAAAGGCCCTGAAGGCACCAAACCATTAAGAAGCTCCTCCCACATTTTTCCCGCTCTTTTCTGAGCTTGCTTGGTGAAGATTTTGAAAGTATAGAGAGATGGTTTTCTGTAGTGGAGATATTGCAACAATTGCTCACCTAACATGGAAGCACTTACTGACTAAAGAAAAATAGAAAGAACTCCTGTTAGGTGAGCACCTGATGCTCAAATACAATTATTCTCTAAATATTATAACATACACTTCCAGAGCTGTTGTTTAGTTAACAGAACTTCAACCTCAATAGGTAAGCACTTACAAGCTTGAAGCTGTATTTCTATGAGGTTTCAAGACATCTGAAATTCAAAACTGCAATGTTCAGCCAGTTGGCCTGCATCACTGTTCTCATCCGAGGCCGTTCCTGCTATGGGCACTGTGGAAGAAGTGCCCACCTTTTTATCCCTTGAAAGGCCCTCAAGGCACCAAACCATTAAGTAGCTCCTCCCACATTTTTCCCGCTCTTTTCTGAGCTTGCTTGGTGAAGATTTTGAAAGTATAGAGAGATGGTTTTCTGTAGTGGGGATATTGCAACAATTGCTCACCTAACATGGAAGCACTTACTAACTAAAGAAAAATAGAAAGAACTCCTGTTAGGTGAGCACCTGATGTTCAAATGCAATCCATCCTAAATATTATAACATACACTTCCAAAGTTGTTGTTTAGTTCACAGAACTTCAACCTCAAAAGGTAAGCACTTATAACCATGAAGCTGTATTTCTATGAGGTTTCAAGACATCTGAAATTCAAAACTGCAATGTTCAGCCAATGGGTCTGCATCCCTGTTCTTGTCTGAGGCTGTTCCTGTTATGGGCACTGTGGAAGAAGTGCTCGCCTTTTTATCCCTTGAAAGGCCCTGAAGGCACCAAACCATTAAGAAGCTCCTCCCACATTTTTCCCGCTCTTTTCTGAGCTTGCTTGGTGAAGATTTTGAAAGTATAGAGAGATGGTTTTCTGTAGTGGAGATATTGCAACAATTGCTCACCTAACATGGAAGCACTTACTAACTAAAGAAAAATAGAAAGAACTCCTGTTAGGTGAGCACCTGATGTTCAAATGCAATCCATCGTAATATTATAACATACACTTCCAAAATTGCTGTTTAGTTCACAGAACTTCAACCTCAAAGGGGAAGCACTTACACATATATAAAACGCAGGTGCCAACCTTGAAGCTGTATTTCTGTGAGGTTCCAAGACATCTGAAATTCAAAACTGCAATGTTCAGCCAGTGGGTCTGCATCCCTGTTCTTGTCTGAGGCTGGTATGGGCACTGTGGAATAAGTGCTCGCCTTTTTATCCCTTGAAAGGCCCTGAAGGCACCAAACCATTAAGTAGCTCCTCCCACATTTTTCCCGCTCTTTTCTGAGCTTGCTTGGTGAAGATTTTGAAAGTATAGAGAGATGGTTTTCTGTAGTGGAGAAATTGCAACAATTGCTCACCTAACATGGAAGCACTTACTAACTAAAGAAAAATAGAAAGAACTCCTGTTAGGTGAGCACCTGATGTTCAAATGCAATCCATCCTAAATATTATAACATACACTTCCAAAGTTGCTGTTTAGTTCACAGAACTTCAACCTCAAAAAGTAAGCACTTATAACAATGAAGCTGTATTTCTATGAGGTTTCAAGACATCTGAAATTCAAAACTGCAATGTTCAGCCAATGGGTCTGCATCCCTGTTCTTGTCTGAGGCTGTTCCTGTTATGGGCACTGTGGAAGAAGTGCTCGCCTTTTTATCCCTTGAAAGGCCCTGAAGGCACCAAACCATTAAGTAGCTCCTCCCACATTTTTCCCGCTCTTTTCTGAGCTTGCTTGGTGAAGATTTTGAAAGTATAGAGAGATGGTTTTCTGTAGTGGGGATATTGCAACAATTGCTCACCTAACATGGAAGCACTTACTAACTAAAGAAAAATAGAAAGAACTCCCGTTAGGTGAGCACCTGATGTTCAAATGCAATCCATCCTAAATATTATAACATACACTTCCAAAGTTGCTGTTTAGTTCACAGAACTTCAACCTCAATAGGTAAGCACTTACAAGCTTGAAGCTGTATTTCTATGAGGTTTCAAGACATCTGAAATTCAAAACTGCAATGTTCAGCCAGTTGGCCTGCATCACTGTTCTCATCCGAGGCCGTTCCTGCTATGGGTACTGTGGAAGAAGTGCCCACCTTTTTATCCCTTGAAAGGCCCTCAAGGCACCAAACCATTAAGTAGCTCCTCCCACATTTTTCCCGCTCTTTTCTGAGCTTGCTTGGTGAAGATTTTGAAAGTATAGAGAGATGGTTTTCTGTAAAGGGGATATTGCAACAATTGCTCACCTAACATGGAAGCACTTACTAACTAAAGAAAAATAGAAAGAACTCCTGTTAGGTGAGCACCTGATGTTCAAATGCAATCCATCGTAATATTATAACATACACTTCCAAAATTGCTGTTTAGTTCACCGAACTTCAACCTCAAAGGGGAAGCACTTACACATATATAAAACGCAGGTGCCAACCTTGAAGCTGTATTTCTGTGAGGTTCCAAGACATCTGAAATTCAAAACTGCAATGTTCAGCCAGTGGGTCTGCATCCCTGTTCTTGTCTGAGGCTGGTATGGGCACTGTGGAATAAGTGCTCGCCTTTTTATCCCTTGAAAGGCCCTGAAGGCACCAAACCATTAAGTAGCTCCTCCCACATTTTTCCCGCTCTTTTCTGAGCTTGCTTGGTGAAGATTTTGAAAGTATAGAGAGATGGTTTTCTGTAGTGGAGAAATTGCAACAATTGCTCACCTAACATGGAAGCACTTACTAACTAAAGAAAAATAGAAAGAACTCCTGTTAGGTGAGCACCTGATGTTCAAATGCAATCCATCCTAAATATTATAACATACACTTCCAAAGTTGCTGTTTAGTTCACAGAACTTCAACCTCAAAAGGTAAGCACTTATAACAATGAAGCTGTATTTCTATGAGGTTTCAAGACATCTGAAATTCAAAACTGCAATGTTCAGCCAATGGGTCTGCATCCCTGTTCTTGTCTGAGGCTGTTCCTGTTATGGGCACTGTGGAAGAAGTGCTCGCCTTTTTATCCCTTGGAAGGCCCTGTAGGCACCAAACCATTAAGTAGCTCCTCCCACATTTTTCCCGCTCTTTTCTGAGCTTGCTTGGTGAAGATTTTGAAAGTATAGAGAGATGGTTTTCTGTAGTGGGGATATTGCAACAATTGCTCACCTAACATGGAAGCACTTACTAACTAAAGAAAAATAGAAAGAACTCCCGTTAGGTGAGCACCTGATGTTCAAATGCAATCCATCCTAAATATTATAACATACACTTCCAAAGTTGCTGTTTAGTTCACAGAACTTCAACCTCAATAGGTAAGCACTTACAAGCTTGAAGCTGTATTTCTATGAGGTTTCAAGACATCTGAAATTCAAAACTGCAATGTTCAGCCAGTTGGCCTGCATCACTGTTCTCATCCGAGGCCGTTCCTGCTATGGGCACTGTGGAAGAAGTGCCCACCTTTTTATCCCTTGAAAGGCCCTCAAGGCACCAAACCATTAAGTAGCTCCTCCCACATTTTTCCCGCTCTTTTCTGAGCTTGCTTGGTGAAGATTTTGAAAGTATAGAGAGATGGTTTTCTGTAAAGGGGATATTGCAACAATTGCTCACCTAACATGGAAGCACTTACTAACTAAAGAAAAATAGAAAGAACTCCTGTTAGGTGAGCACCTGATGTTCAAATGCAATCCATCCTAAATATTATAACATACACTTCCAAAGTTGCTGTTTAGTTCACAGAACTTCAACCTCAAAAGGTAAGCACTTATAACCATGAAGCTGTATTTCTATGAGGTTTCAAGACATCTGAAATTCAAAACTGCAATGTTCAGCCAATGGGTCTGCATCCCTGTTCTTGTCTGAGGCTGTTCCTGTTATGGGCACTGTGGAAGAAGTGCTCGCCTTTTTATCCCTTGAAAGGCCCTGAAGGCACCAAACCATTAAGAAGCTCCTCCCACATTTTTCCCGCCCTTTTCTGAGCTTGCTTGGTGAAGATTTTGAAAGTATAGAGAGATGGTTTTCTGTAGTGGAGATATTGCAACAATTGCTCCTCACCTAACATGGAAGCACTTACTAACTAAAGAAAAATAGAAAGAACTCCTGTTAGGTGAGCACCTGATGTTCAAATGCAATCCATCGTAATATTATAACATACACTTCCAAAATTGCTGTTTAGTTCACAGAACTTCAACCTCAAAGGGGAAGCACTTACACATATATAAAACGCAGGTGCCAACCTTGAAGCTGTATTTCTGTGAGGTTCCAAGACATCTGAAATTCAAAACTGCAATGTTCAGCCAGTGGGTCTGCATCCCTGTTCTTGTCTGAGGCTGGTATGGGCACTGTGGAATAAGTGCTCGCCTTTTTATCCCTTGAAAGGCCCTGAAGGCACCAAACCATTAAGTAGCTCCTCCCACATTTTTACCGCTCTTTTCTGAGCTTGCTTGGTGAAGATTTTGAAAGTATAGAGAGATGGTTTTCTGTAGTGGAGAAATTGCAACAATTGCTCACCTAACATGGAAGCACTTACTAACTAAAGAAAAATAGAAAGAACTCCTGTTAGGTGAGCACCTGATGCTCAAATACAATTATTCTCTAAATATTATAACATACACTTCCAGAGCTGTTGTTTAGTTAACAGAACTTCAACCTCAATAGGTAAGCACTTACAAGCTTGAAGCTGTATTTCTATGAGGTTTCAAGACATCTGAAATTCAAAACTGCAATGTTCAGCCAATCGGCCTGCATCACTGTTCTCATCCGAGGCCGTTCCTGCCATGGGCACTGTGGAAGAAGTGCCCACCTTTTTATCCCTTGAAAGGCCCTCAAGGCACCAAACCATTAAGTAGCTCCTCCCACATTTTTCCCACTCTTTTCTGAGCTTGCTTGGTGAAGATTTTGAAAGTATAGGGAGATGGTTTTCTGTAGTGGGGATATTGCAACAATTGCTCACCTAACATGGAAGCACTTACTAACTAAAGAAAAATAGAAAGAACACCTGTTAGGTGAGCACCTGATGTTCAAATGCAATCCATCCTAAATATTATAACATACACTTCCAAAGTTGCTGTTTAGTTCACAGAACTTCAACCTCAAAAGGTAAGCACTTATAACCATGAAGCTGTATTTCTATGAGGTTTCAAGACATCTGAAATTCAAAACTGCAATGTTCAGCCAATGGGTCTGCATCCCTGTTCTTGTCTGAGGCTGTTCCTGTTATGGGCACTGTGGAAGAAGTGCTCGCCTTTTTATCCCTTGAAAGGCCCTGAAGGCACCAAACCATTTAGTAGCTCCTCCCACATTTTTCCCGCTCTTTTCTGAGCTTGCTTGGTGATGATTTTGAAAGTATATAGAGATGGTTTTCTGTAGTGGGGATATTGCAACAATTGCTCACCTAATATGGAAGCACTTACTAACTAAAGAAAAATAGAAAGAACTCCTGTTAGGTGAACACCTGATGCTCAAATGCAATCCATCCCTAAATATTATACCATGTACTTCCAGAGTTGTTGTTTATTTCACAGAACTTCAAACTCAAAAGGTAAGCACTTACAAGCTTGAAGCTGTATTTCTATGAGGTTTCAAGACATCTGAAATTCAAAACTGCAATGTTCAGCCAAAGGGTCTGCATCCCTGTTCTTGTCTGAGGCTGGTATGGGCACTGTGGAATAAGTGCTCGCCTTTTTATCCCTTGAAAGGCCCTGAAGGCACCAAACCATTAAGTAGCTCCTCCCACATTTTTCCCGCTCTTTTCTGAGCTTGCTTGGTAAAGATTTTGAAAGTATAGAGAGATGGTTTTCTGTAGTGGAGATATTGCAACAATTGCTCACCTAACATGGAAGCACTTACTAACTAAAGAAAAATAGAAAGAACTCCTGTTAGGTGAGCACCTGATGCTCAAATACAATTATTCTCTAAATATTATAACATACACTTCCAGAGCTGTTGTTTAGTTAACAGAACTTCAACCTCAATAGGTAAGCACTTACAAGCTTGAAGCTGTATTTCTATGAGGTTTCAAGACATCTGAAATTCAAAACTGCAATGTTCAGCCAAAGGGTCTGCATCCCTGTTCTTGTCTGAGGCTGTTCCTGGTATGGGCACTGTGGAAGAAGTGCTCGCCTTTTTATCCCTTGAAAGGCCCTGAAGGCACCAAACCATTAAGAAGCTCCTCCCACATTTTTCCCGCTCTTTTCTGAGCTTGCTTGGTGAAGATTTTGAAAGTAGAGAGATGGTTTTCTGTAGTGGAGATATTGCAATAATTGCTCACCTAACATGGAAGCACTTACTAACTAAAGAAAAATAGAAAGAACTCCTGTTAGGTGAGCACCTGATGTTCAAATGCAATCCATCCTAAATATTATAACATACACTTCCAAAATTGCTGTTTAGTTCACAGAACTTCAACCTCAAAAGGGAAGCACTTACACATATATAAAACGCAGGTGCCAACCTTGAAGCTGTATTTCTATGAGGTTTCAAGACATCTGAAATTCAAAACTGCAATGTTCAGCCAAAGGGTCTGCATCCCTGTTCTTGTCTGAGGCTGTTCCTGTTATGGGCACTGTGGCTTGTTCTTCTTCTTGCTGATAGATTTTTATCCATCAGCGGTGATTTTTTGGATACCGAGACTTGAGCCTCATTACTCCATCTTCTCGGGTTGAGTGTGTAGTCGTGGGTTTGTATTCTTCTTGGTCTGTGTGGTCTTGTCACAGTAGGGCTGGTTTCACTGGGTCTTCGCAGTGATGGGCCGCGGGTAGCGGTCGAAGGGGTTTGCAGTGGTGGCAGTGAGTCTTCTGATCAGAGGGTTCGGGTTCTGATCCAGTTCTTGGCAGAAGTTCTTACTCAGCTTCGCTAGATGTTCATCCAACATCTCGATGTCCAGGTCTCTGTGAAGGTCTGCTATCCTTGTGAAGATTGGAGCTCCAGATGATATCCGCAGGGCCTTGTTCTGGACTATCTGAAGACTCTTCCGGTGTCGCTCATGGCAGGTCATCCATGCTGGTGAGGCATAAGTCAGGGTTGGTCTGATGATCGCCTTGTAGACGTTGATCTTTGTCCGGAGGGGCATGGACTTGCTCTTCAGGAGTGGGTACAGCGCTGCCATCTTTCCTGTTGCCTTCTGCTGAGTATTCTCGATGTGGCTTTCCCAGTTGAGTTTGCTGTCCAGGGTCACACCGAGGTAGCGGCTGCTGCTCTCCCATTTGATGGTCTCCCCGTTGAGGCTGATGTGTGGGTGCTCCTTGATCTTCTTTCTGGTGAACAGCGTTGCAGTTGTCTTGCTGGTGTTGAGTTCTATCCGCCAGTCGCTGTACCACTTTGCGATGGTATCCAATGAAGCTTGCAGGTTCTTCGCCACTTCCTTTTCGCTGAAAGACTGGGAGATTACTGCAACATCGTCTGCATACAGCGCCAGGTTCGTCTTGTGGAGATCTGTCGGGATGTCGTTGGTGAAGAGGTTGAACAGGAAGGGTCCGAGGTTCGATCCCTGTGGCACGCCTGCTCGGATGGGATGTGAAGAGGACATCTCAGACCGCATGGCGACATGGAAGGTGCGGCCTCCCAGGTAGCTTGCAATCGTCTTCACCAGGTAGTTCGGAAATCCCAGGCCAATCATCTTGTGCAGCAGTCCCTTGTGCCAGACTCGGTCGAATGCTTTGGCGACATCCAGGAAGACGATTCCTGTGGACTTCTTGATGTTGAATCCGTGGCTGATGGTGTCCACCACTCTCAGTAGCTGATGAGTCGTTGCATGCTCCTTTCGAAATCCAAACTGTTCCTTTGCTAGTAGATTTCTTTCGGAGGTGAAGTCGCTGAGTCGAGCGAGGAGGACCTTCTCCAGGAGCTTCGATAATCCAGAAAGCAGGCTGATGGGGCGGTAGTTTGCTGGATCCCTCAGTGGT
The DNA here is from genome assembly GCF_040938575.1 of Ambystoma mexicanum. Taxonomy (NCBI): domain Eukaryota; kingdom Metazoa; phylum Chordata; class Amphibia; order Caudata; family Ambystomatidae; genus Ambystoma; species Ambystoma mexicanum. The sequence goes on along the minus strand of NC_090941.1, from coordinate 1,148,209,104 downwards.
TTGCCGGCCTTTGGAAAAACGATGACCCTTGCTTCTTTCCAGGAACTCGGGAAGTGCTGGAGCCTCATGCATGCATTGAAGATCTCTGTGAGATGTTCCATTGATGCTGGTGGGAGGTTCTTGATTGCCAGGTTGGTTATTCCGTCGCTCCCCGGTGCCTTGCCGTTCGCCAGCTTTTCTGCAAATCCTGCTACCTCAGAGCTTGTGCACTCCTTGATGTCTTCTGCTCCCAGCCCGGTTCCGTGATCTGTGAGGTACTTCTCAACTGCTTCCTCCACTCCATCTGAGAGCCTACTTACCTTGTTCGGGGTGAACGAAGCCTCCAGTGTCTCGGCAAGGACCTCTGCCTTGTCCTTGTTGCTGCATGCAAGGTGGGTTCGTCCCTGGATTGGTGGGCTTGGCTCCTTCTTCCCAGTCAGTCGACGAGTCATTCTCCACACCGAGTTGTCTGCCTCCTTCAGCTTGGCTGTTGCAGACTCCCACTTCTCGCCACGGTGCTGTCGGATCTGTTCCCGCAGGAGTCTTGCAAGCGTGTTGTACTTCTGCAGGAGATCAGGTGTGCGGAGCTTCTGCCACTGGCGTCGGGCGCGGTTCTTGTCGGCGATTGACTGTTGGATGCCTCTCGGTAGGTCGTAGATGGAACATCTGGTTGTCTTCTGCTTCGGAACACTGCTCTTGATTGCCTCCTGGACTGCTGTCGTGAAGTCTTCCACGGCCCTGTTGATATCATCCATGGTGCTCAGCGGGGTTGGAGTGACCATTCTGTTCAGCTCTTCTTTGAAGCGGCTCCAGTCAGCTCTTCTGTAGTTGTACTTCTCGGCCTGCTGGTAGGGTTCCATCTCATCTCCCACAGTGATTGCTACTGGATTGTGGTCCGAGGTCAGCTCCACCAGTGTTTCCAGCTCCACAGAGTGTTGCAGGTTCTTCAGTAGCACGATGTCCAGCACATCTGGGTTGTGGCTTGCTACACCTGGGTAGTGCGTGGGCTCAGTCGGGCCTGCTACCACACAGTCGTTCTTCCTGGAATACGCCAGCAGTGTCCGTCCCCTCTGGTTGGCAGTCCTGGAGTTCCAGCATCGGTGTTTGGCGTTGAGGTCTCCGCCGATGAGTGTTGGAACCGTCGAATCCAGCAAAGCATCCAGGTCTCGGAGATCCAGCTTTGCTTTCGGGGGGCAGTAGGTTGCAATCAGTCGGAGTGGTCCTGTAGCAGTCTTGACTTGTACTCCAGTGGCTTCAATGCTTCTGAGGGGTGGGAGTGCAATCTCATGGTGGTCGATCGTCGTCTTCACTATCACTGCGGTCCCCCCTCCTTTGGCTCCTGCAGGTCGGTCGGTCCGGTACACACTGTGGTTCGCCAGGCTCAGCTTCTGGTTTCCTTGCAGGTGGGTCTCTGAAAGCAAAGCAGCACTCACCTTTCTCGTTTCCATCAGGTGAAGGAGTTCGTCTGTCTTCTTCTGAATACCGTTGGCATTCCACATCACGATGGCGCAGCTGGGTTTAGATGCCATGTTGTTTTCTTCCTTCGCCCGCGAATAGGCTCAGGACGAGCCCTGCCACCATCGTCATGGTGGGGTCGATATTCAGCTCTGCAACAAAGGCTGCGATCTTCACTATGATGGTCTTCCAGTCGATTGAGCTCGCTGTTCCCTCTTCCTGTGCTGAGGTGGTTGCTTGCGGCGGGTTCGGTGGTGGATTTAGGACTCCAGCGTAGCTCAGCCCGGATGTTGTGGGTGTCTTCTGGGTCTTCGCAGGGCCATGGCCTGGTGGCGGGCGAGGAGGGTGGGTCCTCTGTGCGGCCGCTGTTGGTTTTGGCTCCTGACGATGTGCAGGTCTTTGGTTTGGTTGGCTTTGTCCGCTGCTCCTCTGAGAGTCATTTGTAGTAGTTGGTGGGTTCCGTGGAGCTTGCAGTGGTTGTTGTGGTGCCCTCCTCTGCTGCTCATCCTGTTTAGCTTTCATAAGGGCTGGGCATCCGCGGTAGCTGGCAGGGTGAGGTCCCCTGCAGTTGGCGCAGGTTGCCGGATCTGTTTGGGCTCGGGTGCAGTTTTTCGATGTGTGGTTCTCTCCACATCGCACGCAGCGTGGGTCCTGGTGGCAGAAGGCAGATGTGTGGCCGATCCGCTGGCAGTTGAAACACATGATAGGTCCTCTTCTGGCCTTCGGTGCTTCAGTGGTAAGTGTACAGCTGCACAGCCGTGTGATCTTTGTCAGGTCCGCTGGTTTTCCAGCGCTGGTTTGTGCAAGGGTGGCAACAAATAGCGGGAATTTCTTGTTCTTGTCGGCTGGCGAGGTCAGCTGGACAACACTCTTCACTGGGAGACCCTGTTCTGCAAGTTGATCTGTGATGTCTTCCACGCTGGCGTTAGTCGGCAGGCCACGGACCACAAACCTCTGAGACCTCACTCGCTCCAGTGGGAATGTGTAGTACTGCAGTTTCTGTACGGTGAAGGCATCTGTCACGCTCTTGTAGTCCTCTACTGTGGTGAGCGAGATCTTCATATGCTCACCATGAGGCTTGAGGGTGAAGGTTGGTTTGGCGCACAGGTGTTTCAGCATGTCAACCAGGTCCTTGTGGGTCTTCAAGCTCTTCACAAACACTGGGGGGATCCGGATCTTCTTTGGTGGTGGGGTGGTCTGCTCGTCCGCTGTGTTGCCGGGTTCTGTGGCCAGCTGTTCGTGCTCCAGAACGTCATACTTGTTGCTGGTGCTCACACCTGTTGCAGGTGGTTCAGTCAGCGTCTTCTTCCACTTCTGATGTGATGCACCTGGTGACGCACTTTCACTGGTCTTCCGCTTGTGAGAGACTGGTTCGAACCCTTCCATCTCGACCTCGGTGTCCAGGAGGTGGGATGTTTCTGACATCTGGGCAGCCATGATGATCAATCTAGGAGAAAGGTGGGGAGAAAACACGAAAGGATAGGAGAAAGAGGGATAAAATGTAGAGTGCTCTTATCAGAGCAGTTTGTTTTAAATCCAAACAGCTCTTTGTAAGAACCAGCAAAGCAGGTGTGCCCTAAAAAGGACAATTTTGGGGTGCACGTGGTGTGCAAAAAGCTCTTTTGCAGATTTTTAGACCGACTCCTGAAGATTGCTCTTCAGTGGGGAAATCGGGCTAATCAAGCGCCACTTGCCGCCACAAGGTGGAGGCAAAGACCTCTTAAACGGCCCTTTTTGTTTAGAAAAGGCCCGGCTCACTGCAGCTGCCGCAGCATCGCCCGATGCCGCATCTCGGTACACAAGGTCTAAACAGCTGTAATGAACCAACAGAACCGGGCACTGTGGAAGAAGTGCTCGCCTTTTTATCCCTTGAAAGGCCCTGAAGGCACCAAACCATTAAGAAGCTCCTCCCACATTTTTCCCGCTCTTTTCTGAGCTTGCTTGGTGAAGATTTTGAAAGTAGAGAGATGGTTTTCTGTAGTGGAGATATTGCAACAATTGCTCACCTAACATGGAAGCACTTACTAACTAAAGAAAAATAGAAAGAACTCCTATTAGGTGAGCACCTGATGTTCAAATGCAATCCATCCTAAATATTATAACATACACTTCCAAAATTTCTGTTTAGTTCACAGAACTTCAACCTCAAAAGGGAAGCACTTACACATATATAAAATGCAGGTGCCAACCTTGAAGCTGTATTTCTGTGAGGTTCCAAGACATCTGAAATTCAAAACTGCAATGTTCAGCCAGTGGGTCTGCATCCCTGTTCTTGTCTGAGGCTGGTATGGGCACTGTGGAATAAGTGCTTGCCTTTTTATCCCTTGAAAGGCCCTGAAGGCACCAAACCATTAAGAAGCTCCTCCCACATTTTTCCCGCTCTTTTCTGAGCTTACTTGGTAAAGATTTTGAAAGTAGAGAGATGGTTTTTTGTAGTGGAGATATTGCAACAATTGCTCACCTAACATGGAAGCACTTACTAACTAAAGAAAAATAGAAAGAACTCCTGTTAGGTGAACATCTGATGCTCAAATGCAATCCATCCCTAAATATTATACCATGTACTTCCAGAGTTGTTGTTTATTTCACAGAACTTCAAACTCAAAAGGTAAGCACTTACAAGCTTGAATCTGTATTTCTATGAGGTTTCAAGACATCTGAAATTCAAAACTGCAATGTTCACCCAAAGGGTCTGCATCCCTGTTCTTGTCTGAGGCTGTTCCTGGTATGGGCACTGTGGAAGAAGTTCTAGCCTTTTTATCCCTTGATAGTCCCTGAAGGCACCAAACCATTAAGAAGCTCCTCCCACATTTTTCCCGCTCTTTTCTGAGCTTGCTTGGTGAAGATTTTGAAAGTAGAGAGATGGTTTTCTGTAGTGGAGATATTGCAATAATTGCTCACCTAACATGGAAGCACTTACTAACTAAAGAAAAATAGAAAGAACTCCTGTTAGGTGAGCACCTGATGTTCAAATGCAATCCATCCTAAATATTATAACATACACTTCCAAAATTGCTGTTTAGTTCACAGAACTTCAACCTCAAAAGGGAAGCACTTACACATATATAAAACGCAGGTGCCAACCTTGAAGCTGTATTTCTATGAGGTTTCAAGACATCTGAAATTCAAAACTGCAATGTTCAGCCAAAGGGTCTGCATCCCTGTTCTTGTCTGAGGCTGTTCCTGTTATGGGCACTGTGGCTTGTTCTTCTTCTTGCTGATAGATTTTTATCCATCAGCGGTGATTTTTTGGATACCGAGACTTGAGCCTCATTACTCCATCTTCTCGGGTTGAGTGTGTAGTCGTGGGTTTGTATTCTTCTTGGTCTGTGTGGTCTTGTCACAGTAGGGCTGGTTTCACTGGGTCTTCGCAGTGATGGGCCGCGGGTAGCGGTCGAAGGGGTTTGCAGTGGTGGCAGTGAGTCTTCTGATCAGAGGGTTCGGGTTCTGATCCAGTTCTTGGCAGAAGTTCTTACTCAGCTTCGCTAGATGTTCATCCAACATCTCGATGTCCAGGTCTCTGTGAAGGTCTGCTATCCTTGTGAAGATTGGAGCTCCAGATGATATCCGCAGGGCCTTGTTCTGGACTATCTGAAGACTCTTCCGGTGTCGCTCATGGCAGGTCATCCATGCTGGTGAGGCATAAGTCAGGGTTGGTCTGATGATCGCCTTGTAGACGTTGATCTTTGTCCGGAGGGGCATGGACTTGCTCTTCAGGAGTGGGTACAGCGCTGCCATCTTTCCTGTTGCCTTCTGCTGAGTATTCTCGATGTGGCTTTCCCAGTTGAGTTTGCTGTCCAGGGTCACACCGAGGTAGCGGCTGCTGCTCTCCCATTTGATGGTCTCCCCGTTGAGGCTGATGTGTGGGTGCTCCTTGATCTTCTTTCTGGTGAACAGCGTTGCAGTTGTCTTGCTGGTGTTGAGTTCTATCCGCCAGTCGCTGTACCACTTTGCGATGGTATCCAATGAAGCTTGCAGGTTCTTCGCCACTTCCTTTTCGCTGAAAGACTGGGAGATTACTGCAACATCGTCTGCATACAGCGCCAGGTTCGTCTTGTGGAGATCTGTCGGGATGTCGTTGGTGAAGAGGTTGAACAGGAAGGGTCCGAGGTTCGATCCCTGTGGCACGCCTGCTCGGATGGGATGTGAAGAGGACATCTCAGACCGCATGGCGACATGGAAGGTGCGGCCTCCCAGGTAGCTTGCAATCGTCTTCACCAGGTAGTTCGGAAATCCCAGGCCAATCATCTTGTGCAGCAGTCCCTTGTGCCAGACTCGGTCGAATGCTTTGGCGACATCCAGGAAGACGATTCCTGTGGACTTCTTGATGTTGAATCCGTGGCTGATGGTGTCCACCACTCTCAGTAGCTGATGAGTCGTTGCATGCTCCTTTCGAAATCCAAACTGTTCCTTTGCTAGTAGATTTCTTTCGGAGGTGAAGTCGCTGAGTCGAGCGAGGAGGACCTTCTCCAGGAGCTTCGATAATCCAGAAAGCAGGCTGATGGGGCGGTAGTTTGCTGGATCCCTCAGTGGTTTGCCGGCCTTTGGAAAAACGATGACCCTTGCTTCTTTCCAGGAACTCGGGAAGTGCTGGAGCCTCATGCATGCATTGAAGATCTCTGTGAGATGTTCCATTGATGCTGGTGGGAGGTTCTTGATTGCCAGGTTGGTTATTCCGTCGCTCCCCGGTGCCTTGCCGTTCGCCAGCTTTTCTGCAAATCCTGCTACCTCAGAGCTTGTGCACTCCTTGATGTCTTCTGCTCCCAGCCCGGTTCCGTGATCTGTGAGGTACTTCTCAACTGCTTCCTCCACTCCATCTGAGAGCCTACTTACCTTGTTCGGGGTGAACGAAGCCTCCAGTGTCTCGGCAAGGACCTCTGCCTTGTCCTTGTTGCTGCATGCAAGGTGGGTTCGTCCCTGGATTGGTGGGCTTGGCTCCTTCTTCCCAGTCAGTCGACGAGTCATTCTCCACACCGAGTTGTCTGCCTCCTTCAGCTTGGCTGTTGCAGACTCCCACTTCTCGCCACGGTGCTGTCGGATCTGTTCCCGCAGGAGTCTTGCAAGCGTGTTGTACTTCTGCAGGAGATCAGGTGTGCGGAGCTTCTGCCACTGGCGTCGGGCGCGGTTCTTGTCGGCGATTGACTGTTGGATGCCTCTCGGTAGGTCGTAGATGGAACATCTGGTTGTCTTCTGCTTCGGAACACTGCTCTTGATTGCCTCCTGGACTGCTGTCGTGAAGTCTTCCACGGCCCTGTTGATATCATCCATGGTGCTCAGCGGGGTTGGAGTGACCATTCTGTTCAGCTCTTCTTTGAAGCGGCTCCAGTCAGCTCTTCTGTAGTTGTACTTCTCGGCCTGCTGGTAGGGTTCCATCTCATCTCCCACAGTGATTGCTACTGGATTGTGGTCCGAGGTCAGCTCCACCAGTGTTTCCAGCTCCACAGAGTGTTGCAGGTTCTTCAGTAGCACGATGTCCAGCACATCTGGGTTGTGGCTTGCTACACCTGGGTAGTGCGTGGGCTCAGTCGGGCCTGCTACCACACAGTCGTTCTTCCTGGAATACGCCAGCAGTGTCCGTCCCCTCTGGTTGGCAGTCCTGGAGTTCCAGCATCGGTGTTTGGCGTTGAGGTCTCCGCCGATGAGTGTTGGAACCGTCGAATCCAGCAAAGCATCCAGGTCTCGGAGATCCAGCTTTGCTTTCGGGGGGCAGTAGGTTGCAATCAGTCGGAGTGGTCCTGTAGCAGTCTTGACTTGTACTCCAGTGGCTTCAATGCTTCTGAGGGGTGGGAGTGCAATCTCATGGTGGTCGATCGTCGTCTTCACTATCACTGCGGTCCCCCCTCCTTTGGCTCCTGCAGGTCGGTCGGTCCGGTACACACTGTGGTTCGCCAGGCTCAGCTTCTGGTTTCCTTGCAGGTGGGTCTCTGAAAGCAAAGCAGCACTCACCTTTCTCGTTTCCATCAGGTGAAGGAGTTCGTCTGTCTTCTTCTGAATACCGTTGGCATTCCACATCACGATGGCGCAGCTGGGTTTAGATGCCATGTTGTTTTCTTCCTTCGCCCGCGAATAGGCTCAGGACGAGCCCTGCCACCATCGTCATGGTGGGGTCGATATTCAGCTCTGCAACAAAGGCTGCGATCTTCACTATGATGGTCTTCCAGTCGATTGAGCTCGCTGTTCCCTCTTCCTGTGCTGAGGTGGTTGCTTGCGGCGGGTTCGGTGGTGGATTTAGGACTCCAGCGTAGCTCAGCCCGGATGTTGTGGGTGTCTTCTGGGTCTTCGCAGGGCCATGGCCTGGTGGCGGGCGAGGAGGGTGGGTCCTCTGTGCGGCCGCTGTTGGTTTTGGCTCCTGACGATGTGCAGGTCTTTGGTTTGGTTGGCTTTGTCCGCTGCTCCTCTGAGAGTCATTTGTAGTAGTTGGTGGGTTCCGTGGAGCTTGCAGTGGTTGTTGTGGTGCCCTCCTCTGCTGCTCATCCTGTTTAGCTTTCATAAGGGCTGGGCATCCGCGGTAGCTGGCAGGGTGAGGTCCCCTGCAGTTGGCGCAGGTTGCCGGATCTGTTTGGGCTCGGGTGCAGTTTTTCGATGTGTGGTTCTCTCCACATCGCACGCAGCGTGGGTCCTGGTGGCAGAAGGCAGATGTGTGGCCGATCCGCTGGCAGTTGAAACACATGATAGGTCCTCTTCTGGCCTTCGGTGCTTCAGTGGTAACTGTACAGCTGCACAGCCGTGTGATCTTTGTCAGGTCCGCTGGTTTTCCAGCGCTGGTTTGTGCAAGGGTGGCAACAAATAGCGGGAATTTCTTGTTCTTGTCGGCTGGCGAGGTCAGCTGGACAACACTCTTCACTGGGAGACCCTGTTCTGCAAGTTGATCTGTGATGTCTTCCACGCTGGCGTTAGTCGGCAGGCCACGGACCACAAACCTCTGAGACCTCACTCGCTCCAGTGGGAATGTGTAGTACTGCAGTTTCTGTACGGTGAAGGCATCTGTCACGCTCTTGTAGTCCTCTACTGTGGTGAGCGAGATCTTCATATGCTCACCATGAGGCTTGAGGGTGAAGGTTGGTTTGGCGCACAGGTGTTTCAGCATGTCAACCAGGTCCTTGTGGGTCTTCAAGCTCTTCACAAACACTGGGGGGATCCGGATCTTCTTTGGTGGTGGGGTGGTCTGCTCGTCCGCTGTGTTGCCGGGTTCTGTGGCCAGCTGTTCGTGCTCCAGAACGTCATACTTGTTGCTGGTGCTCACACCTGTTGCAGGTGGTTCAGTCAGCGTCTTCTTCCACTTCTGATGTGATGCACCTGGTGACGCACTTTCACTGGTCTTCCGCTTGTGAGAGACTGGTTCGAACCCTTCCATCTCGACCTCGGTGTCCAGGAGGTGGGATGTTTCTGACATCTGGGCAGCCATGATGATCAATCTAGGAGAAAGGTGGGGAGAAAACACGAAAGGATAGGAGAAAGAGGGATAAAATGTAGAGTGCTCTTATCAGAGCAGTTTGTTTTAAATCCAAACAGCTCTTTGTAAGAACCAGCAAAGCAGGTGTGCCCTAAAAAGGACAATTTTGGGGTGCACGTGGTGTGCAAAAAGCTCTTTTGCAGATTTTTAGACCGACTCCTGAAGATTGCTCTTCAGTGGGGAAATCGGGCTAATCAAGCGCCACTTGCCGCCACAAGGTGGAGGCAAAGACCTCTTAAACGGCCCTTTTTGTTTAGAAAAGGCCCGGCTCACTGCAGCTGCCGCAGCATCGCCCGATGCCGCATCTCGGTACACAAGGTCTAAACAGCTGTAATGAACCAACAGAACCGGGCACTGTGGAAGAAGTGCTCGCCTTTTTATCCCTTGAAAGGCCCTGAAGGCACCAAACCATTAAGAAGCTCCTCCCACATTTTTCCCGCTCTTTTCTGAGCTTGCTTGGTGAAGATTTTGAAAGTAGAGAGATGGTTTTCTGTAGTGGAGATATTGCAACAATTGCTCACCTAACATGGAAGCACTTACTAACTAAAGAAAAATAGAAAGAACTCCTATTAGGTGAGCACCTGATGTTCAAATGCAATCCATCCTAAATATTATAACATACACTTCCAAAATTTCTGTTTAGTTCACAGAACTTCAACCTCAAAAGGGAAGCACTTACACATATATAAAATGCAGGTGCCAACCTTGAAGCTGTATTTCTGTGAGGTTCCAAGACATCTGAAATTCAAAACTGCAATGTTCAGCCAGTGGGTCTGCATCCCTGTTCTTGTCTGAGGCTGGTATGGGCACTGTGGAATAAGTGCTTGCCTTTTTATCCCTTGAAAGGCCCTGAAGGCACCAAACCATTAAGAAGCTCCTCCCACATTTTTCCCGCTCTTTTCTGAGCTTACTTGGTAAAGATTTTGAAAGTAGAGAGATGGTTTTTTGTAGTGGAGATATTGCAACAATTGCTCACCTAACATGGAAGCACTTACTAACTAAAGAAAAATAGAAAGAACTCCTGTTAGGTGAACATCTGATGCTCAAATGCAATCCATCCCTAAATATTATACCATGTACTTCCAGAGTTGTTGTTTATTTCACAGAACTTCAAACTCAAAAGGTAAGCACTTACAAGCTTGAATCTGTATTTCTATGAGGTTTCAAGACATCTGAAATTCAAAACTGCAATGTTCACCCAAAGGGTCTGCATCCCTGTTCTTGTCTGAGGCTGTTCCTGGTATGGGCACTGTGGAAGAAGTTCTAGCCTTTTTATCCCTTGAAAGTCCCTGAAGGCACCAAACCATTAAGAAGCTCCTCCCACATTTTTCCCGCTCTTTTCTGAGCTTGCTTGGTGAAGATTTTGAAAGTATAGAGAGATAGTTTTCTGTAGTGGAGATATTGCAACAATTGCTCACCTAACATGGAAGCACTTACTAACTAAAGAAAAATAGAAAGAACTCCTGTTAGGTGAGCACCTGATGTTCAAATGCAATCCATCCTAATATTATAACATACACTTCCAAAATTGCTGTTTAGTTCACAGAACTTCAACCTCAAAAGGGAAGCACTTACACATTTATAAAACGCAGGTGCCAACCTTGAAGCTGTATTTCTGTGAGGTTCCAGGACATCTGAATTTCAAAACTGCAATGTTCAGCCAGTGGGTCTGCATCCCTGTTCTTGTCTGAGACTGGTATGGGCACTGTGGAATAAGTGCTCGCCTTTTTATCCCTTGAAAGGCCCTGAAGGAACCAAACCATTAAGTAGCTCCTCCCACATTTTTCCCGCTCTTTTCTGAGCTTGCTTGGTGAAGATTTTGAAAGTATAGAGAGATGGTTTTCTGTAGTGGGGATATTGCAACAATTGCTCACCTAACATGGAAGCACTTACTAACTAAAGAAAAATAGAAAGAACTCCTGTTAGGTGAGCACCTGATGTTCAAATGCAATCCATCCTAAATATTATAACATACACTTCCAAAGTTGCTGTTTAGTTCACAGAACTTCAACCTCAATAGGTAAGCACTTACAAGCTTGAAGCTGTATTTCTATGAGGTTTCAAGACATCTGAAATTCAAAACTGCAATGTTCAGCCAATGGGTCTGCATCCCTGTTCTTGTCTGAAGCTGTTCCTGTTATGGGCACTGTGGAAGAAGTGCTCGTCTTTTTATCCCTTGAAAGGCCCTGAAGGCACCAAACCATTAAGAAGCTCCTCCCACATTTTTCCCGCTCTTTTCTGAAGATTTTGAAAGTAGAGAGATGGTTTTCTGTAGTGGAGATATTGCAACAATTGCTCACCTAACATGGAAGCACTTACTAACTAAAGAAAAATAGAAAGAACTCCTGTTAGGTGAGCACCTGATGTTCAAATGCAATCCATCCTAAATATTATAACATACACTTCCAAAATTGCTGTTTAGTTCACAGAACTTCAACCTCAAAAGGGAAGCACTTACACATATATAAAACGCAGGTGCCAACCTTGAAGCTGTATTTCTGTGAGGTTCCAAGACATCTGAAATTCAAAACTGCAATGTTCAGCCAGTGGGTCTGCATCCCTGTTCTTGTCTGAGGCTGGTATGGGCACTGTGGAATAAGTGCTTGCCTTTTTATCCCATGAAAGGCCCTGAAGGCACCAAACCATTAAGTAGCTCCTCCCACATTTTTCCCGCTCTTTTCTGAGCTTACTTGGTAAAGATTTTGAAAGTAGAGATATGGTTTTTTGTAGTGGAGATATTGGAACAATTGCTCACCTAACATGGAAGCACTTACTAACTAAAGAAAAATAGAAAGAACTCCTGTTAGGTGAACACCTGATGCTCAAATGCAATCCATCCCTAAATATTATACCATGTACTTCCAGAGTTGTTGTTTATTTCACAGAACTTCAAACTCAAAAGGTAAGCACTTACAAGCTTGAAGCTGTATTTCTATGAGGTTTCAAGACATCTGAAATTCAAAACTGCAAAGTTCAGCCAAAGGGTCTGCATCCCTGTTCTTGTCTGAGGCTGGTATGGGCACTGTGGAATAAGTGCTCGCCTTTTTATCCCTTGAAAGGCCCTGAAGGCACCAAACCATTAAGTAGCTCCTCCCACATTTTTCCCGCTCTTTTCTGAGCTTGCTTGGTGAAGATTTTGAAAGTATAGAGAGATGGTTTTCTGTAGTGGAGATATTGCAACAATTGCTCACCTAACATGGAAGCACTTACTAACTAAAGAAAAATAGAAAGAACTCCTGTTAGGTGAGCACCTGATGCTCAAATACAATTATTCTCTAAATATTATAACATACACTTCCAGAGCTGTTGTTTAGTTAACAGAACTTCAACCTCAATAGGTAAGCACTTACAAGCTTGAAGCTGTATTTCTATGAGGTTTCAAGACATCTGAAATTCAAAACTGCAATGTTCAGCCAATCGGCCTGCATCACTGTTCTCATCCGAGGCCGTTCCTGCTATGGGCACTGTGGAAGAAGTGCCCACCTTTTTATCCCTTGAAAGGTCCTCAAGGCACCAAACCATTAAGTAGCTCCTCCCACATTTTTCCCGCTCTTTTCTGAGCTTGCTTGGTGAAGATTTTGAAAGTATAGAGAGATGGTTTTCTGTAGTGGGGATATTGCAACAATTGCTCACCTAACATGGAAGCACTTACTAACTAAAGAAAAATAGAAAGAACTCCTGTTAGGTGAACACCTGATGCTCAAATGCAATCCATCCCTAAATATTATACCATGTACTTCCAGAGTTGTTGTTTATTTCACAGAACTTCAAACTCAAAAGGTAAGCACTTACAAGCTTGAAGCTGTATTTCTATGAGGTTTCAAGACATCTGAAATTCAAAACTGCAATGTTCAGCCAAAGGGTCTGCATCCCTGTTCTTGTCTGAGGCTGTTCCTGTTATGGGCACTGTGGAAGAAGTGCTCGCCTTTTTATCCCTTGAAAGGCCCTGAAGGCACCAAACCATTAAGAAGCTCCTCCCACATTTTTCCCGCTCTTTTCTGAGCTTGCTTGGTGAAGATTTTGAAAGTAGAGAGATGGTTTTCTGTAGTGGAGATATTGCAACAATTGCTCACCTAACATGGAAGCACTTACTAACTAAAGAAAAATAGAAAGAACTCCTGTTAGGTGGGCACCTGATGTTCAAATGCAATCCATCCTAAATATTATAACATACACTTCCAAAATTGCTGTTTAGTTCACAGAACTTCAACCTCAAAAGGGAAGCACTTACACATATATAAAACGCAGGTGCCAACCTTGAAGCTGTATTTCTGTGAGGTTCCAAGACATCTGAAATTCAAAACTGCAATGTTCAGCCAGTGGGTCTGCATCCCTGTTCTTGTCTGAGGCTGGTATGGGCACTGTGGAATAAGTGCTTGCCTTTTTATCCCTTGAAAGGCCCTGAAGGCACCAAACCATTAAGAAGCTCCTCCCACATTTTTCCCGCTCTTTTCTGAGCTTACTTGGTAAAGATTTTGAAAGTAGAGAGATGGTTTTTTGTAGTGGAGATATTGCAACAATTGCTCACCTAACATGGAAGCACTTACTAACTAAAGAAAAATAGAAAGAACTCCTGTTAGGTGAACATCTGATGCTCAAATGCAATCCATCCCTAAATATTATACCATGTACTTCCAGAGTTGTTGTTTATTTCACAGAACTTCAAACTCAAAAGGTAAGCACTTACAAGCTTGAATCTGTATTTCTATGAGGTTTCAAGACATCTGAAATTCAAAACTGCAATGTTCAGCCAAAGGGTCTGCATCCCTGTTCTTGTCTGAGGCTGTTCCTGGTATGGGCACTGTGGAAGAAGTTCTAGCCTTTTTATCCCTTGATAGTCCCTGAAGGCACCAAACCATTAAGAAGCTCCTCCCACATTTTTCCCGCTCTTTTCTGAGCTTGCTTGGTGAAGATTTTGAAAGTATAGAGAGATAGTTTTCTGTAGTGGAGATATTGCAACAATTGCTCACCTAACATGGAAGCACTTACTAACTAAAGAAAAATAGAAAGAACTCCTGTTAGGTGAGCACCTGATGTTCAAATGCAATCCATCCTAATATTATAACATACACTTCCAAAATTGCTGTTTAGTTCACAGAACTTCAACCTCAAAAGGGAAGCACTTACACATATATAAAACGCAGGTGCCAACCTTGAAGCTGTATTTCTGTGAGGTTCCAAGACATCTGAAATTCAAAACTGCAATGTTCAGCCAGTGGGTCTGCATCCCTGTTCTTGTCTGAGGCTGGTATGGGCACTGTGGAATAAGTGCTCGCCTTTTTATCCCTTGAAAGGCCCTGAAGGAACCAAACCATTAAGTAGCTCCTCCCACATTTTTCCCGCTCTTTTCTGAGCTTGCTTGGTGAAGATTTTGAAAGTATAGAGAGATGGTTTTCTGTAGTGGGGATATTGCAACAATTGCTCACCTAACATGGAAGCACTTACTAACTAAAGAAAAATAGAAAGAACTCCTGTTAGGTGAGCACCTGATGTTCAAATGCAATCCATCCTAAATATTATAACATACACTTCCAAAGTTGCTGTTTAGTTCACAGAACTTCAACCTCAATAGGTAAGCACTTACAAGCTTGAAGCTGTATTTCTATGAGGTTTCAAGACATCTGAAATTCAAAACTGCAATGTTCAGCCAGTTGGCCTGCATCACTGTTCTCATCCGAGGCCGTTCCTGCTATGGGCACTGTGGAAGAAGTGCCCACCTTTTTATCCCTTGAAAGGCCCTCAAGGCACCAAACCATTAAGTAGCTCCTCCCACATTTTCCCGCTCTTTTCTGAGCTTGCTTGGTGAAGATTTTGAAAGTATAGAGAGATGGTTTTCTGTAGTGGGGATATTGCAACAATTGCTCACCTAACATGGAAGCACTTACCAACTAAAGAAAAATAGAAAGAACTCCTGTTAGGTGAGCACCTGATGTTCAAATGCAATTATTCTCTAAATATTATAACATACACTTCCAGAGCTGTTGTTTAGTTAACAGAACTTCAACCTCAATAGGTAAGCACTTACAAGCTTGAAGCTGTATTTCTATGAGGTTTCAAGACATCTGAAATTCAAAACTGCAATGTTCAGCCAATGGGTCTGCATCCCTGTTCTTGTCTGAAGCTGTTCCTGTTATGGGCACTGTGGAAGAAGTGCTCGTCTTTTTATCCCTTGAAAGGCCCTGAAGGCACCAAACCATTAAGAAGCTCCTCCCACATTTTTCCCGCTCTTTTCTGAAGATTTTGAAAGTAGAGAGATGGTTTTCTGTAGTGGAGATATTGCAACAATTGCTCACCTAACATGGAAGCACTTACTAACTAAAGAAAAATAGAAAGAACTCCTGTTAGGTGAGCACCTGATGTTCAAATGCAATCCATCCTAAATATTATAACATACACTTCCAAAATTGCTGTTTAGTTCACAGAACTTCAACCTCAAAAGGGAAGCACTTACACATATATAAAACGCAGGTGCCAACCTTGAAGCTGTATTTCTGTGAGGTTCCAAGACATCTGAAATTCAAAACTGCAATGTTCAGCCAGTGGGTCTGCATCCCTGTTCTTGTCTGAGGCTGGTATGGGCACTGTGGAATAAGTGCTTGCCTTTTTATCCCTTGAAAGGCCCTGAAGGCACCAAACCATTAAGAAGCTCCTCCCACATTTTTCCCGCTCTTTTCTGAGCTTACTTGGTAAAGATTTTGAAAGTAGAGAGATGGTTTTTTGTAGTGGAGATATTGCAACAATTGCTCACCTAACATGGAAGCACTTACTAACTAAAGAAAAATAGAAAGAACTCCTGTTAGGTGAACATCTGATGCTCAAATGCAATCCATCCCTAAATATTATACCATGTACTTCCAGAGATGTTGTTTATTTCACAGAACTTCAAACTCAAAAGGTAAGCACTTACAAGCTTGAATCTGTATTTCTATGAGGTTTCAAGACATCTGAAATTCAAAACTGCAATGTTCAGCCAAAGGGTCTGCATCCCTGTTCTTGTCTGAGGCTGTTCCTGGTATGGGCACTGTGGAAGAAGTTCTAGCCTTTTTATCCCTTGATAGTCCCTGAAGGCACCAAACCATTAAGAAGCTCCTCCCACATTTTTCCCGCTCTTTTCTGAGCTTGCTTGGTGAAGATTTTGAAAGTATAGAGAGATAGTTTTCTGTAGTGGAGATATTGCAACAATTGCTCACCTAACATGGAAGCACTTACTAACTAAAGAAAAATAGAAAGAACTCCTGTTAGGTGAGCACCTGATGTTCAAATGCAATCCATCCTAATATTATAACATACACTTCCAAAATTGCTGTTTAGTTCACAGAACTTCAACCTCAAAAGGGAAGCACTTACACATATATAAAACGCAGGTGCCAACCTTGAAGCTGTATTTCTGTGAGGTTCCAAGACATCTGAAATTCAAAACTGCAATGTTCAGCCAGTGGGTCTGCATCCCTGTTCTTGTCTGAGGCTGGTATGGGCACTGTGGAATAAGTGCTCGCCTTTTTATCCCTTGAAAGGCCCTGAAGGAACCAAACCATTAAGTAGCTCCTCCCACATTTTTCCCGCTCTTTTCTGAGCTTGCTTGGTGAAGATTTTGAAAGTATAGAGAGATGGTTTTCTGTAGTGGGGATATTGCAACAATTGCTCACCTAACATGGAAGCACTTACTAACTAAAGAAAAATAGAAAGAACTCCTGTTAGGTGAGCACCTGATGTTCAAATGCAATCCATCCTAAATATTATAACATACACTTCCAAAGTTGCTGTTTAGTTCACAGAACTTCAACCTCAATAGGTAAGCACTTACAAGCTTGAAGCTGTATTTCTATGAGGTTTCAAGACATCTGAAATTCAAAACTGCAATGTTCAGCCAATGGGTCTGCATCCCTGTTCTTGTCTGAGGCTGTTCCTGTTATGGGCACTGTGGAAGAAGTGCCCACCTTTTTATCCCTTGAAAGGCCCTCAAGGCACCAAACCATTAAGTAGCTCCTCCCACATTTTTCCCACTCTTTTCTGAGCTTGCTTGGTGAAGATTTTGAAAGTATAGAGAGATGGTTTTCTGTAGTGGGGATATTGCAACAATTGCTCACCTATCATGGAAGCACTTACTAACTAAAGAAAAATAGAAAGAACTCCTGTTAGGTGAGCACCTGATGTTCAAATGCAATCCATCCTAAATATTATAACATACACTTCCAAAGTTGCTGTTTAGTTCACAGAACTTCAACCTCAATAGGTAAGCACTTACAAGCTTGAAGCTGTATTTCTATGAGGTTTCAAGACATCTGAAATTCAAAACTGCAATGTTCAGCCAGTTGGCCTGCATCACTGTTCTCATCCGAGGCCGTTCCTGCTATGGGCACTGTGGAAGAAGTGCCCACCTTTTTATCCCTTGAAAGGCCCTCAAGGCACCAAACCATTAAGTAGCTCCTCCCACATTTTTCCCGCTCTTTTCTGAGCTTGCTTGGTGAAGATTTTGAAAGTATAGAGAGATGGTTTTCTGTAGTGGAGATATTGCAACAATTGCTCACCTAACATGGAAGCACTTACTAACTAAAGAAAAATAGAAAGAACTCCTGTTAGGTGAGCACCTGATGTTCAAATGCAATCCATCGTAATATTATAACATACACTTCCAAAATTGCTGTTTAGTTCACAGAACTTCAACCTCAAAGGGGAAGCACTTACACATATATAAAACGCAGGTGCCAACCTTGAAGCTGTATTTCTGTGAGGTTCCAAGACATCTGAAATTCAAAACTGCAATGTTCAGCCAGTGGGTCTGCATCCCTGTTCTTGTCTGAGGCTGGTATGGGCACTGTGGAATAAGTGCTCGCCTTTTTATCCCTTGAAAGGCCCTGAAGGCACCAAACCATTAAGTAGCTCCTCCCACATTTTTACCGCTCTTTTCTGAGCTTGCTTGGTGAAGATTTTGAAAGTATAGAGAGATGGTTTTCTGTAGTGGAGAAATTGCAACAATTGCTCACCTAACATGGAAGCACTTACTAACTAAAGAAAAATAGAAAGAACTCCTGTTAGGTGAGCACCTGATGCTCAAATACAATTATTCTCTAAATATTATAACATACACTTCCAGAGCTGTTGTTTAGTTAACAGAACTTCAACCTCAATAGGTAAGCACTTACAAGCTTGAAGCTGTATTTCTATGAGGTTTCAAGACATCTGAAATTCAAAACTGCAATGTTCAGCCAATCGGCCTGCATCACTGTTCTCATCCGAGGCCGTTCCTGCCATGGGCACTGTGGAAGAAGTGCCCACCTTTTTATCCCTTGAAAGGCCCTCAAGGCACCAAACCATTAAGTAGCTCCTCCCACATTTTTCCCGCTCTTTTCTGAGCTTGCTTGGTGAAGATTTTGAAAGTATAGAGAGATGGTTTTCTGTAGTGGGGATATTGCAACAATTGCTCACCTAACATGGAAGCACTTACTAACTAAAGAAAAATAGAAAGAGCTCCTGTTAGGTGAGCACCTGATGTTCAAATGCAATCCATCCTAAATATTATAACATACACTTCCAAAGTTGTTGTTTAGTTCACAGAACTTCAACCTCAAAAGGTAAGCACTTATAACCATGAAGCTGTATTTCTATGAGGTTTCAAGAAATCTGAAATTCAAAACTGCAATGTTCAGCCAATGGGTCTGCATCCCTGTTCTTGTCTGAGGCTGTTCCTGTTATGGGCACTGTGGAAGAAGTGCTCGCCTTTTTATCCCTTGAAAGGCCCTGAAGGCACCAAACCATTAAGAAGCTCCTCCCACATTTTTCCCGCTCTTTTCTGAGCTTGCTTGGTGAAGATTTTGAAAGTATAGAGAGATGGTTTTCTGTAGTGGAGATATTGCAACAATTGCTCACCTAACATGGAAGCACTTACTAACTAAAGAAAAATAGAAAGAACTCCTGTTAGGTGAGCACCTGATGTTCAAATGCAATCCATCGTAATATTATAACATACACTTCCAAAATTGCTGTTTAGTTCACAGAACTTCAACCTCAAAGGGGAAGCACTTACACATATATAAAACGCAGGTGCCAACCTTGAAGCTGTATTTCTGTGAGGTTCCAAGACATCTGAAATTCAAAACTGCAATGTTCAGCCAGTGGGTCTGCATCCCTGTTCTTGTCTGAGGCTGGTATGGGCACTGTGGAATAAGTGCTCGCCTTTTTATCCCTTGAAAGGCCCTGAAGGCACCAAACCATTAAGTAGCTCCTCCCACATTTTTCCCGCTCTTTTCTGAGCTTGCTTGGTGAAGATTTTGAAAGTATAGAGAGATGGTTTTCTGTAGTGGAGAAATTGCAACAATTGCTCACCTAACATGGAAGCACTTACTAACTAAAGAAAAATAGAAAGAACTCCTGTTAGGTGAGCACCTGATGTTCAAATGCAATCCATCCTAAATATTATAACATACACTTCCAAAGTTGCTGTTTAGTTCACAGAACTTCAACCTCAAAAGGTAAGCACTTATAACAATGAAGCTGTATTTCTATGAGGTTTCAAGACATCTGAAATTCAAAACTGCAATGTTCAGCCAATGGGTCTGCATCCCTGTTCTTGTCTGAGGCTGTTCCTGTTATGGGCACTGTGGAAGAAGTGCTCGCCTTTTTATCCCTTGAAAGGCCCTGAAGGCACCAAACCATTAAGTAGCTCCTCCCACATTTTTCCCGCTCTTTTCTGAGCTTGATTGGTGAAGATTTTGAAAGTATAGAGAGATGGTTTTCTGTAGTGGGGATATTGCAACAATTGCTCACCTAACATGGAAGCACTTACTAACTAAAGAAAAATAGAAAGAACTCCCGTTAGGTGAGCACCTGATGTTCAAATGCAATCCATCCTAAATATTATAACATACACTTCCAAAGTTGCTGTTTAGTTCACAGAACTTCAACCTCAATAGGTAAGCACTTACAAGCTTGAAGCTGTATTTCTATGAGGTTTCAAGACATCTGAAATTCAAAACTGCAATGTTCAGCCAGTTGGCCTGCATCACTGTTCTCATCCGAGGCCGTTCCTGCTATGGGCACTGTGGAAGAAGTGCCCACCTTTTTATCCCTTGAAAGGCCCTCAAGGCACCAAACCATTAAGTAGCTCCTCCCACATTTTTCCCACTCTTTTCTGAGCTTGCTTGGTGAAGATTTTGAAAGTATAGAGAGATGGTTTTCTGTAAAGGGGATATTGCAACAATTGCTCACCTAACATGGAAGCACTTACTAACTAAAGAAAAATAGAAAGAACTCCTGTTAGGTGAGCACCTGATGTTCAAATGCAATCCATCCTAAATATTATAACATACACTTCCAAAGTTGCTGTTTAGTTCACAGAACTTCAACCTCAAAAGGTAAGCACTTATAACCATGAAGCTGTATTTCTATGAGGTTTCAAGACATCTGAAATTCAAAACTGAAATGTTCAGCCAATGGGTCTGCATCCCTGTTCTTGTCTGAGGCTGTTCCTGTTATGGGCACTGTGGAAGAAGTGCTCGCCTTTTTATCCCTTGAAAGGCCCTGAAGGCACCAAACCATTAAGAAGCTCCTCCCACATTTTTCCCGCTCTTTTCTGAGCTTGCTTGGTGAAGATTTTGAAAGTATAGAGAGATGGTTTTCTGTAGTGGAGATATTGCAACAATTGCTCACCTAACATGGAAGCACTTACTAACTAAAGAAAAATAGAAAGAACTCCTGTTAGGTGAGCACCTGATGTTCAAATGCAATCCATCGTAATATTATAACATACACTTCCAAAATTGCTGTTTAGTTCACAGAACTTCAACCTCAAAGGGGAAGCACTTACACATATATAAAACGCAGGTGCCAACCTTGAAGCTGTATTTCTGTGAGGTTCCAAGACATCTGAAATTCAAAACTGCAATGTTCAGCCAGTGGGTCTGCATCCCTGTTCTTGTCTGAGGCTGGTATGGGCACTGTGGAATAAGTGCTCGCCTTTTTATCCCTTGAAAGGCCCTGAAGGCACCAAACCATTAAGTAGCTCCTCCCACATTTTTACCGCTCTTTTCTGAGCTTGCTTGGTGAAGATTTTGAAAGTATAGAGAGATGGTTTTCTGTAGTGGAGAAATTGCAACAATTGCTCACCTAACATGGAAGCACTTACTAACTAAAGAAAAATAGAAAGAACTCCTGTTAGGTGAGCACCTGATGCTCAAATACAATTATTCTCTAAATATTATAACATACACTTCCAGAGCTGTTGTTTAGTTAACAGAACTTCAACCTCAATAGGTAAGCACTTACAAGCTTGAAGCTGTATTTCTATGAGGTTTCAAGACATCTGAAATTCAAAACTGCAATGTTCAGCCAATCGGCCTGCATCACTGTTCTCATCCGAGGCCGTTCCTGCCATGGGCACTGTGGAAGAAGTGCCCACCTTTTTATCCCTTGAAAGGCCCTCAAGGCACCAAACCATTAAGTAGCTCCTCCCACATTTTTCCCGCTCTTTTCTGAGCTTGCTTGGTGAAGATTTTGAAAGTATAGAGAGATGGTTTTCTGTAGTGGGGATATTGCAACAATTGCTCACCTAACATGGAAACACTTACTAACTAAAGAAAAATAGAAAGAACACCTGTTAGGTGAGCACCTGATGTTCAAATGCAATCCATCCTAAATATTATAACATACACTTCCAAAGTTGCTGTTTAGTTCACAGAACTTCAACCTCAAAAGGTAAGCACTTATAACCATGAAGCTGTATTTCTATGAGGTTTCAAGACATCTGAAATTCAAAACTGCAATGTTCAGCCAATGGGTCTGCATCCCTGTTCTTGTCTGAGGCTGTTCCTGTTATGGGCACTGTGGAAGAGGTGCTCGCCTTTTTATCCCTTGAAAGGCCCTGAAGGCACCAAACCATTTAGTAGCTCCTCCCACATTTTTCCCGCTCTTTTCTGAGCTTGCTTGGTGATGATTTTGAAAGTATAGAGAGATGGTTTTCTGTAGTGGGGATATTGCAACAATTGCTCACCTAACATGGAAGCACTTACTAACTAAAGAAAAATAGAAAGAACTCCTGTTAGGTGAACACCTGATGCTCAAATGCAATCCATCCCTAAATATTATACCATGTACTTCCAGAGTTGTTGTTTATTTCACAGAACTTCAAACTCAAAAGGTAAGCACTTACAAGCTTGAAGCTGTATTTCTATGAGGTTTCAAGACATCTGAAATTCAAAACTGCAATGTTCAGCCAAAGGGTCTGCATCCCTGTTCTTGTCTGAGGCTGGTATGGGCACTGTGGAATAAGTGCTCGCCTTTTTATCCCTTGAAAGGCCCTGAAGGCACCAAACCATTAAGTAGCTCCTCCCACATTTTTCCCCGCTCTTTTCTGAGCTTGCTTGGTGAAGATTTTGAAAGTATAGAGAGATGGTTTTCTGTAGTGGAGATATTGCAACAATTGCTCACCTAACATGGAAGAACTTACTAACTAAAGAAAAATAGAAAGAACTCCTGTTAGGTGAGCACCTGATGCTCAAATACAATTATTCTCTAAATATTATAACATACACTTCCAGAGCTGTTGTTTAGTTAACAGAACTTCAACCTCAATAGGTAAGCACTTACAAGCTTGAAGCTGTATTTCTATGAGGTTTCAAGACATCTGAAATTCAAAACTGCAATGTTCAGCCAAAGGGTCTGCATCCCTGTTCTTGTCTGAGGCTGTTCCTGGTATGGGCACTGTGGAAGAAGTGCTCGCCTTTTTATCCCTTGAAAGGCCCTGAAGGCACCAAACCATTAAGAAGCTCCTCCCACATTTTTCCCGCTCTTTTCTGAGCTTGCTTGGTGAAGATTTTGAAAGTAGAGAGATGGTTTTCTGTAGTGGAGATATTGCAACAATTGCTCACCTAACATGGAAGCACTTACTAACTAAAGAAAAATAGAAAGAACTCCTGTTAGGTGAGCACCTGATGTTCAAATGCAATCCATCCTAAATATTATAACATACACTTCCAAAATTGCTGTTTAGTTCACAGAACTTCAACCTCAAAAGGGAAGCACTTACACATATATAAAACGCAGGTGCCAACCTTGAAGCTGTATTTCTATGAGGTTTCAAGACATCTGAAATTCAAAACTGCAATGTTCAGCCAAAGGGTCTGCATCCCTGTTCTTGTCTGAGGCTGTTCCTGTTATGGGCACTGTGGAAGAAGTGCTCGCCTTTTTATCCCTTGAAAGGCCCTGAAGGCACCAAACCATTAAGAAGCTCCTCCCACATTTTTCCCGCTCTTTTCTGAGCTTGCTTGGTGAAGATTTTGAAAGTAGAGAGATGGTTTTCTGTAGTGGAGATATTGCAACAATTGCTCACCTAACATGGAAGCACTTACTAACTAAAGAAAAATAGAAAGAACTCCTGTTAGGTGAGCACCTGATGTTCAAATGCAATCCATCCTAAATATTATAACATACACTTCCAAAATTGCTGTTTAGTTCACAGAACTTCAACCTCAAAAGGGAAGCACTTACACATATATAAAACGCAGGTGCCAACCTTGAAGCTGTATTTCTGTGAGGTTCCAAGACATCTGAAATTCAAAACTGCAATGTTCAGCCAATGGGTCTGCATCCCTGTTCTTGTCTGAGGCTGTTCCTGTTATGGGCACTGTGGAAGAAGTGCTCGCCTTTTTATCCCTTGAAAGGCCCTGAAGGCACCAAACCATTAAGTAGCTCCTCCCACATTTTTCCCGCTCTTTTCTGAGCTTGATTGGTGAAGATTTTGAAAGTATAGAGAGATGGTTTTCTGTAGTGGGGATATTGCAACAATTGCTCACCTAACATGGAAGCACTTACTAACTAAAGAAAAATAGAAAGAACTCCCGTTAGGTGAGCACCTGATGTTCAAATGCAATCCATCCTAAATATTATAACATACACTTCCAAAGTTGCTGTTTAGTTCACAGAACTTCAACCTCAATAGGTAAGCACTTACAAGCTTGAAGCTGTATTTCTATGAGGTTTCAAGACATCTGAAATTCAAAACTGCAATGTTCAGCCAGTTGGCCTGCATCACTGTTCTCATCCGAGGCCGTTCCTGCTATGGGCACTGTGGAAGAAGTGCCCACCTTTTTATCCCTTGAAAGGCCCTCAAGGCACCAAACCATTAAGTAGCTCCTCCCACATTTTTCCCACTCTTTTCTGAGCTTGCTTGGTGAAGATTTTGAAAGTATAGAGAGATGGTTTTCTGTAAAGGGGATATTGCAACAATTGCTCACCTAACATGGAAGCACTTACTAACTAAAGAAAAATAGAAAGAACTCCTGTTAGGTGAGCACCTGATGTTCAAATGCAATCCATCCTAAATATTATAACATACACTTCCAAAGTTGCTGTTTAGTTCACAGAACTTCAACCTCAAAAGGTAAGCACTTATAACCATGAAGCTGTATTTCTATGAGGTTTCAAGACATCTGAAATTCAAAACTGAAATGTTCAGCCAATGGGTCTGCATCCCTGTTCTTGTCTGAGGCTGTTCCTGTTATGGGCACTGTGGAAGAAGTGCTCGCCTTTTTATCCCTTGAAAGGCCCTGAAGGCACCAAACCATTAAGAAGCTCCTCCCACATTTTTCCCGCTCTTTTCTGAGCTTGCTTGGTGAAGATTTTGAAAGTATAGAGAGATGGTTTTCTGTAGTGGAGATATTGCAACAATTGCTCACCTAACATGGAAGCACTTACTAACTAAAGAAAAATAGAAAGAACTCCTGTTAGGTGAGCACCTGATGTTCAAATGCAATCCATCGTAATATTATAACATACACTTCCAAAATTGCTGTTTAGTTCACAGAACTTCAACCTCAAAGGGGAAGCACTTACACATATATAAAACGCAGGTGCCAACCTTGAAGCTGTATTTCTGTGAGGTTCCAAGACATCTGAAATTCAAAACTGCAATGTTCAGCCAGTGGGTCTGCATCCCTGTTCTTGTCTGAGGCTGGTATGGGCACTGTGGAATAAGTGCTCGCCTTTTTATCCCTTGAAAGGCCCTGAAGGCACCAAACCATTAAGTAGCTCCTCCCACATTTTTACCGCTCTTTTCTGAGCTTGCTTGGTGAAGATTTTGAAAGTATAGAGAGATGGTTTTCTGTAGTGGAGAAATTGCAACAATTGCTCACCTAACATGGAAGCACTTACTAACTAAAGAAAAATAGAAAGAACTCCTGTTAGGTGAGCACCTGATGCTCAAATACAATTATTCTCTAAATATTATAACATACACTTCCAGAGCTGTTGTTTAGTTAACAGAACTTCAACCTCAATAGGTAAGCACTTACAAGCTTGAAGCTGTATTTCTATGAGGTTTCAAGACATCTGAAATTCAAAACTGCAATGTTCAGCCAATCGGCCTGCATCACTGTTCTCATCCGAGGCCGTTCCTGCCATGGGCACTGTGGAAGAAGTGCCCACCTTTTTATCCCTTGAAAGGCCCTCAAGGCACCAAACCATTAAGTAGCTCCTCCCACATTTTTCCCGCTCTTTTCTGAGCTTGCTTGGTGAAGATTTTGAAAGTATAGAGAGATGGTTTTCTGTAGTGGGGATATTGCAACAATTGCTCACCTAACATGGAAACACTTACTAACTAAAGAAAAATAGAAAGAACACCTGTTAGGTGAGCACCTGATGTTCAAATGCAATCCATCCTAAATATTATAACATACACTTCCAAAGTTGCTGTTTAGTTCACAGAACTTCAACCTCAAAAGGTAAGCACTTATAACCATGAAGCTGTATTTCTATGAGGTTTCAAGACATCTGAAATTCAAAACTGCAATGTTCAGCCAATGGGTCTGCATCCCTGTTCTTGTCTGAGGCTGTTCCTGTTATGGGCACTGTGGAAGAGGTGCTCGCCTTTTTATCCCTTGAAAGGCCCTGAAGGCACCAAACCATTTAGTAGCTCCTCCCACATTTTTCCCGCTCTTTTCTGAGCTTGCTTGGTGATGATTTTGAAAGTATAGAGAGATGGTTTTCTGTAGTGGGGATATTGCAACAATTGCTCACCTAACATGGAAGCACTTACTAACTAAAGAAAAATAGAAAGAACTCCTGTTAGGTGAACACCTGATGCTCAAATGCAATCCATCCCTAAATATTATACCATGTACTTCCAGAGTTGTTGTTTATTTCACAGAACTTCAAACTCAAAAGGTAAGCACTTACAAGCTTGAAGCTGTATTTCTATGAGGTTTCAAGACATCTGAAATTCAAAACTGCAATGTTCAGCCAAAGGGTCTGCATCCCTGTTCTTGTCTGAGGCTGGTATGGGCACTGTGGAATAAGTGCTCGCCTTTTTATCCCATGAAAGGCCCTGAAGGCACCAAACCATTAAGTAGCTCCTCCCACATTTTTCCCCGCTCTTTTCTGAGCTTGCTTGGTGAAGATTTTGAAAGTATAGAGAGATGGTTTTCTGTAGTGGAGATATTGCAACAATTGCTCACCTAACATGGAAGAACTTACTAACTAAAGAAAAATAGAAAGAACTCCTGTTAGGTGAGCACCTGATGCTCAAATACAATTATTCTCTAAATATTATAACATACACTTCCAGAGCTGTTGTTTAGTTAACAGAACTTCAACCTCAATAGGTAAGCACTTACAAGCTTGAAGCTGTATTTCTATGAGGTTTCAAGACATCTGAAATTCAAAACTGCAATGTTCAGCCAAAGGGTCTGCATCCCTGTTCTTGTCTGAGGCTGTTCCTGGTATGGGCACTGTGGAAGAAGTGCTCGCCTTTTTATCCCTTGAAAGGCCCTGAAGGCACCAAACCATTAAGAAGCTCCTCCCACATTTTTCCCGCTCTTTTCTGAGCTTGCTTGGTGAAGATTTTGAAAGTAGAGAGATGGTTTTCTGTAGTGGAGATATTGCAACAATTGCTCACCTAACATGGAAGCACTTACTAACTAAAGAAAAATAGAAAGAACTCCTGTTAGGTGAGCACCTGATGTTCAAATGCAATCCATCCTAAATATTATAACATACACTTCCAAAATTGCTGTTTAGTTCACAGAACTTCAACCTCAAAAGGGAAGCACTTACACATATATAAAACGCAGGTGCCAACCTTGAAGCTGTATTTCTATGAGGTTTCAAGACATCTGAAATTCAAAACTGCAATGTTCAGCCAAAGGGTCTGCATCCCTGTTCTTGTCTGAGGCTGTTCCTGTTATGGGCACTGTGGAAGAAGTGCTCGCCTTTTTATCCCTTGAAAGGCCCTGAAGGCACCAAACCATTAAGAAGCTCCTCCCACATTTTTCCTGCTCTTTTCTGAGCTTGCTTGGTGAAGATTTTGAAAGTAGAGAGATGGTTTTCTGTAGTGGAGATATTGCAACAATTGCTCACCTAACATGGAAGCACTTACTAACTAAAGAAAAATAGAAAGAACTCCTGTTAGGTGAGCACCTGATGTTCAAATGCAATCCATCCTAAATATTATAACATACACTTCCAAAATTGCTGTTTAGTTCACAGAACTTCAACCTCAAAAGGGAAGCACTTACACATATATAAAACGCAGGTGCCAACCTTGAAGCTGTATTTCTGTGAGGTTCCAAGACATCTGAAATTCAAAACTGCAATGTTCAGCCAGTGGGTCTGCATCCCTGTTCTTGTCTGAGGCTGGTATGGGCACTGTGGAATAAGTGCTTGCCTTTTTATCCCTTGAAAGGCCCTGAAGGCACCAAACCATTAAGAAGCTCCTCCCACATTTTTCCCGCTCTTTTCTGAGCTTACTTGGTAAAGATTTTGAAAGTAGAGAGATTGTTTTTTGTAGTGGAGATATTGCAACAATTGCTCACCTAACATGGAAGCACTTACTAACTAAAGAAAAATAGAAAGAACTCCTGTTAGGTGAACATCTGATGCTCAAATGCAATCCATCCCTAAATATTATACCATGTACTTCCAGAGTTGTTGTTTATTTCACAGAACTTCAAACTCAAAAGGTAAGCACTTACAAGCTTGAATCTGTATTTCTATGAGGTTTCAAGACATCTGAAATTCAAAACTGCAATGTTCACCCAAAGGGTCTGCATCCCTGTTCTTGTCTGAGGCTGTTCCTGGTATGGGCACTGTGGAAGAAGTTCTAGCCTTTTTATCCCTTGAAAGTCCCTGAAGGCACCAAACCATTAAGAAGCTCCTCCCACATTTTTCCCGCTCTTTTCTGAGCTTGCTTGGTGAAGATTTTGAAAGTATAGAGAGATAGTTTTCTGTAGTGGAGATATTGCAACAATTGCTCACCTAACATGGAAGCACTTACTAACTAAAGAAAAATAGAAAGAACTCCTGTTAGGTGAGCACCTGATGTTCAAATGCAATCCATCCTAATATTATAACATACACTTCCAAAATTGCTGTTTAGTTCACAGAACTTCAACCTCAAAAGGGAAGCACTTACACATTTATAAAACGCAGGTGCCAACCTTGAAGCTGTATTTCTGTGAGGTTCCAAGACATCTGAATTTCAAAACTGCAATGTTCAGCCAGTGGGTCTGCATCCCTGTTCTTGTCTGAGACTGGTATGGGCACTGTGGAATAAGTGCTCGCCTTTTTATCCCTTGAAAGGCCCTGAAGGAACCAAACCATTAAGTAGCTCCTCCCACATTTTTCCCGCTCTTTTCTGAGCTTGCTTGGTGAAGATTTTGAAAGTATAGAGAGATGGTTTTCTGTAGTGGAGATATTGCAACAATTGCTCACCTAACATGGAAGCACTTACTAACTAAAGAAAAATAGAAAGAACTCCTGTTAGGTGAGCACCTGATGTTCAAATGCAATCCATCCTAAATATTATAACATACACTTCCAAAGTTGCTGTTTAGTTCACAGAACTTCAACCTCAATAGGTAAGCACTTACAAGCTTGAAGCTGTATTTCTATGAGGTTTCAAGACATCTGAAATTCAAAACTGCAATGTTCAGCCAATGGGTCTGCATCCCTGTTCTTGTCTGAAGCTGTTCCTGTTATGGGCACTGTAGAAGAAGTGCTCGTCTTTTTATCCCTTGAAAGGCCCTGAAGGCACCAAACCATTAAGAAGCTCCTCCCACATTTTTCCCGCTCTTTTCTGAAGATTTTGAAAGTAGAGAGATGGTTTTCTGTAGTGGAGATATTGCAACAATTGCTCACCTAACATGGAAGCACTTACTAACTAAAGAAAAATAGAAAGAACTCCTGTTAGGTGAGCACCCGATGTTCAAATGCAATCCATCCTAAATATTATAACATACACTTCCAAAATTGCTGTTTAGTTCACAGAACTTCAACCTCAAAAGGGAAGCACTTACACATATATAAAACGCAGGTGCCAACCTTGAAGCTGTATTTCTGTGAGGTTCCAAGACATCTGAAATTCAAAACTGCAATGTTCAGCCAGTGGGTCTGCATCCCTGTTCTTGTCTGAGGCTGGTATGGGCACTGTGGAATAAGTGCTTGCCTTTTTATCCCATGAAAGGCCCTGAAGGCACCAAACCATTAAGTAGCTCCTCCCACATTTTTCCCGCTCTTTTCTGAGCTTACTTGGTAAAGATTTTGAAAGTAGAGATATGGTTTTTTGTAGTGGAGATATTGGAACAATTGCTCACCTAACATGGAAGCACTTACTAACTAAAGAAAAATAAAAAGAACTCCTGTTAGGTGAACACCTGATGCTCAAATGCAATCCATCCCTAAATATTATACCATGTACTTCCAGAGTTGTTGTTTATTTCACAGAACTTCAAACTCAAAAGGTAAGCACTTACAAGCTTGAAGCTGTATTTCTATGAGGTTTCAAAACATCTGAAATTCAAAACTGCAATGTTCAGCCAAAGGGTCTGCATCCCTGTTCTTGTCTGAGGCTGGTATGGGCACTGTGGAATAAGTGCTCGCCTTTTTATCCCTTGAAAGGCCCTGAAGGCACCAAACCATTAAGTAGCTCCTCCCACATTTTTCCCGCTCTTTTCTGAGCTTGCTTGGTGAAGATTTTGAAAGTATAGAGAGATGGTTTTCTGTAGTGGAGATATTGCAACAATTGCTCACCTAACATGGAAGCACTTACTAACTAAAGAAAAATAGAAAGAACTCCTGTTAGGTGAGCACCTGATGCTCAAATACAATTATTCTCTAAATATTATAACATACACTTCCAGAGCTGTTGTTTAGTTAAAAGAACTTCAACCTCAATAGGTAAGCACTTACAAGCTTGAAGCTGTATTTCTATGAGGTTTCAAGACATCTGAAATTCAAAACTGCAATGTTCAGCCAAAGGGTCTGCATCCCTGTTCTTGTCTGAGGCTGTTCCTGGTATGGGCACTGTGGAAGAAGTGCTCGCCTTTTTATCCCTTGAAAGGCCCTGAAGGCACCAAACCATTAAGAAGCTCCTCCCACATTTTTCCCGCTCTTTTCTGAGCTTGCTTGGTGAAGATTTTGAAAGTAGAGAGATGGTTTTCTGTAGTGGAGATATTGCAACAATTGCTCACCTAACATGGAAGCACTTACTAACTAAAGAAAAATAGAAAGAACTCCTGTTAGGTGAGCACCTGATGTTCAAATGCAATCCATCCTAAATATTATAACATACACTTCCAAAATTGCTGTTTAGTTCACAGAACTTCAACCTCAAAAGGGAAGCACTTACACATATATAAAACGCAGGTGCCAACCTTGAAGCTGTATTTCTATGAGGTTTCAAGACATCTGAAATTCAAAACTGCAATGTTCAGCCAAAGGGTCTGCATCCCTGTTCTTGTCTGAGGCTGTTCCTGGTATGGGCACTGTGGAAGAAGTGCTCGCCTTTTTATCCCTTGAAAGGCCCTGAAGGCACCAAACCATTAAGAAGCTCCTCCCACATTTTTCCCGCTCTTTTCTGAGCTTGCTTGGTGAAGATTTTGAAAGTAGAGAGATGGTTTTCTGTAGTGGAGATATTGCAACAATTGCTCACCTAACATGGAAGCACTTACTAACTAAAGAAAAATAGAAAGAACTCCTGTTAGGTGAGCACCTGATGTTCAAATGCAATCCATCCTAAATATTATAACATACACTTCCAAAATTGCTGTTTAGTTCACAGAACTTCAACCTCAAAAGGGAAGCACTTACACATATATAAAACGCAGGTGCCAACCTTGAAGCTGTATTTCTATGAGGTTTCAAGACATCTGAAATTCAAAACTGCAATGTTCAGCCAAAGGGTCTGCATCCCTGTTCTTGTCTGAGGCTGTTCCTGTTATGGGCACTGTGGAAGAAGTGCTCGCCTTTTTATCCCTTGAAAGGCCCTGAAGGCATCAAACCATTAAGAAGCTCCTCCCACATTTTTCCCGCTCTTTTCTGAGCTTGCTTGGTGAAGATTTTGAAAGTAGAGAGATGGTTTTCTGTAGTGGAGATATTGCAACAATTGCTCACCTAACATGGAAGCACTTACTAACTAAAGAAAAATAGAAAGAACTCCTGTTAGGTGAGCACCTGATGTTCAAATGCAATCCATCCTAAATATTATAACATACACTTCCAAAATTGCTGTTTAGTTCACAGAACTTCAACCTCAAAAGGGAAGCACTTACACATATATAAAACGCAGGTGCCAACCTTGAAGCTGTATTTCTGTGAGGTTCCAAGACATCTGAAATTCAAAACTGCAATGTTCAGCCAGTGGGTCTGCATCCCTGTTCTTGTCTGAGGCTGGTATGGGCACTGTGGAATAAGTGCTTGCCTTTTTATCCCTTGAAAGGCCCTGAAGGCACCAAACCATTAAGAAGCTCCTCTCACATTTTTCCCGCTCTTTTCTGAGCTTACTTGGTAAAGATTTTGAAAGTAGAGAGATGGTTTTTTGTAGTGGAGATATTGCAACAATTGCTCACCTAACATGGAAGCACTTACTAACTAAAGAAAAATAGAAAGAACTCCTGTTAGGTGAACATCTGATGCTCAAATGCAATCCATCCCTAAATATTATACCATGTACTTCCAGAGTTGTTGTTTATTTCACAGAACTTCAAACTCAAAAGGTAAGCACTTACAAGCTTGAATCTGTATTTCTATGAGGTTTCAAGACATCTGAAATTCAAAACTGCAATGTTCACCCAAAGGGTCTGCATCCCTGTTCTTGTCTGAGGCTGTTCCTGGTATGGGCACTGTGGAAGAAGTTCTAGCCTTTTTATCCCTTGAAAGTCCCTGAAGGCACCAAACCATTAAGAAGCTCCTCCCACATTTTTCCCGCTCTTTTCTGAGCTTGCTTGGTGAAGATTTTGAAAGTATAGAGAGATAGTTTTCTGTAGTGGAGATATTGCAACAATTGCTCACCTAACATGGAAGCACTTACTAACTAAAGAAAAATAGAAAGAACTCCTGTTAGGTGAGCACCTGATGTTCAAATGCAATCCATCCTAATATTATAACATACACTTCCAAAATTGCTGTTTAGTTCACAGAACTTCAACCTCAAAAGGGAAGCACTTACACATTTATAAAACGCAGGTGCCAACCTTGAAGCTGTATTTCTGTGAGGTTCCAAGACATCTGAATTTCAAAATTGCAATGTTCAGCCAGTGGGTCTGCATCCCTGTTCTTGTCTGAGACTGGTATGGGCACTGTGGAATAAGTGCTCGCCTTTTTATCCCTTGAAAGGCCCTGAAGGAACCAAACCATTAAGTAGCTCCTCCCACATTTTTCCCGCTCTTTTCTGAGCTTGCTTGGTGAAGATTTTGAAAGTATAGAGAGATGGTTTTCTGTAGTGGGGATATTGCAACAATTGCTCACCTAACATGGAAGCACTTACTAACTAAAGAAAAATAGAAAGAACTCCTGTTAGGTGAGCACCTGATGTTCAAATGCAATCCATCCTAAATATTATAACATACACTTCCAAAGTTGCTGTTTAGTTCACAGAACTTCAACCTCAATAGGTAAGCACTTACAAGCTTGAAGCTGTATTTCTATGAGGTTTCAAGACATCTGAAATTCAAAACTGCAATGTTCAGCCAATGGGTCTGCATCCCTGTTCTTGTCTGAAGCTGTTCCTGTTATGGGCACTGTGGAAGACGTACTCGTCTTTTTATCCCTTGAAAGGCCCTGAAGGCACCAAACCATTAAGAAGCTCCTCCCACATTTTTCCCGCTCTTTTCTGAAGATTTTGAAAGTAGAGAGATGGTTTTCTGTAGTGGAGATATTGCAACAATTGCTCACCTAACATGGAAGCACTTACTAACTAAAGAAAAATAGAAAGAACTCCTGTTAGGTGAGCACCTGATGTTCAAATGCAATCCATCCTAAATATTATAACATACACTTCCAAAATTGCTGTTTAGTTCACAGAACTTCAACCTCAAAAGGGAAGCACTTACACATATATAAAACGCAGGTGCCAACCTTGAAGCTGTATTTCTGTGAGGTTCCAAGACATCTGAAATTCAAAACTGCAATGTTCAGCCAGTGGGTCTGCATCCCTGTTCTTGTCTGAGGCTGGTATGGGCACTGTGGAATAAGTGCTTGCCTTTTTATCCCATGAAAGGCCCTGAAGGCACCAAACCATTAAGTAGCTCCTCCCACATTTTTCCCGCTCTTTTCTGAGCTTACTTGGTAAAGATTTTGAAAGTAGAGATATGGTTTTTTGTAGTGGAGATATTGGAACAATTGCTCACCTAACATGGAAGCACTTACTAACTAAAGAAAAATAGAAAGAACTCCTGTTAGGTGAACACCTGATGCTCAAATGCAATCCATCCCTAAATATTATACCATGTACTTCCAGAGTTGTTGTTTATTTCACAGAACTTCAAACTCAAAAGGTAAGCACTTACAAGCTTGACGCTGTATTTCTATGAGGTTTCAAGACATCTGAAATTCAAAACTGCAATGTTCAGCCAAAGGGTCTGCATCCCTGTTCTTGTCTGAGGCTGGTATGGGCACTGTGGAATAAGTGCTCGCCTTTTTATCCCTTGAAAGGCCCTGAAGGCACCAAACCATTAAGTAGCTCCTCCCACATTTTTCCCGCTCTTTTCTGAGCTTGCTTGGTGAAGATTTTGAAAGTATAGAGAGATGGTTTTCTGTAGTGGAGATATTGCAACAATTGCTCACCTAACATGGAAGCACTTACTAACTAAAGAAAAATAGAAAGAACTCCTGTTAGGTGAGCACCTGATGCTCAAATACAATTATTCTCTAAATATTATAACATACACTTCCAGAGCTGTTGTTTAGTTAACAGAACTTCAACCTCAATAGGTAAGCACTTACAAGCTTGAAGCTGTATTTCTATGAGGTTTCAAGACATCTGAAATTCAAAACTGCAATGTTCAGCCAAAGGGTCTGCATCCCTGTTCTTGTCTGAGGCTGTTCCTGGTATGGGCACTGTGGAAGAAGTGCTCGCCTTTTTATCCCTTGAAAGGCCCTGAAGGCACCAAACCATTAAGAAGCTCCTCCCACATTTTTCCCGCTCTTTTCTGAGCTTGCTTGGTGAAGATTTTGAAAGTAGAGAGATGGTTTTCTGTAGTGGAGATATTGCAACAATTGCTCACCTAACATGGAAGCACTTACTAACTAAAGAAAAATGGAAAGAACTCCTGTTAGGTGAACACCTGATGCTCAAATGCAATCCATCCCTAAATATTATACCATGTACTTCCAGAGTTGTTGTTTATTTCACAGAACTTCAAACTCAAAAGGTAAGCACTTACAAGCTTGAAGCTGTATTTCTATGAGGTTTCAAGACATCTGAAATTCAAAACTGCAATGTTCAGCCAAAGGGTCTGCATCCCTGTTCTTGTCTGAGGCTGTTCCTGGTATGGGCACTGTGGAAGAAGTTCTAGCCTTTTTATCCCTTGAAAGTCCCTGAAGGCACCAAACCATTAAGAAGCTCCTCCCACATTTTTCCCGCTCTTTTCTGAGCTTGCTTGGTGAAGATTTTGAAAGTATAGAGAGATGGTTTTCTGTAGTGGAGATATTGCAACAATTGCTCACCTAACATGGAAGCACTTACTAACTAAAGAAAAATAGAAAGAACTCCTGTTAGGTGAGCACCTGATGTTCAAATGCCATCCATCCTAAATATTATAACATACACTTCCAAAATTGCTGTTTAGTTCACAGAACTTCAACCTCAAAAAGGAAGCACTTACACATATATAAAACGCAGGTGCTAACCTTGAAGCTGTATTTCTGTGAGGTTCCAAGACATCTGAAATTCAAAACTGCAATGTTCAGCAAGTGCGTCTGCATCCCTGTTCTTGTCTGAGGCTGGTATGGGCACTGTGGAAGAAGTGCTCGCCTTTTTATCCCTTGAAAGGCCCTGAAGGCACCAAACCATTAAGTAGCTCCTCCCACATTTTTTCCGTTCTTTTCTGAGCTTGCTTGGTGAAGATTATGAAAGTATAGAGAGATGGTTTTCTGTAGTGGAGATATTGCAACAATTGCTCACCTAACATGGAAGCACTTACTAACTAAAGAAAAATAGAAAGAACTCCTGTTAGGTGAGCACCTGATGCTCAAATACAATTATTCTCTAAATATTATAACATACACTTCCAGAGCTGTTGTTTAGTTAACAGAACTTCAACCTCAATAGGTAAGCACTTACAAGCTTGAAGCTGTATTTCTATGAGGTTTCAAGACATCTGAAATTCAAAACTGCAATGTTCAGCCAGTTGGCCTGCATCACTGTTCTCATCCGAGGCCGTTCCTGCTATGGGCACTGTGGAAGAAGTGCCCACCTTTTTATCCCTTGAAAGGCCCTCAAGGCACCAAACCATTAAGTAGCTCCTCCCACATTTTTCCCGCTCTTTTCTGAGCTTGCTTGGTGAAGATTTTGAAAGTATAGAGAGATGGTTTTCTGTAGTGGGGATATTGCAACAATTGCTCACCTAACATGGAAGCACTTACTAACTAAAGAAAAATAGAAAGAACTCCTGTTAGGTGAGCACCTGATGTTCAAATACAATCCATCCTAAATATTATAACATACACTTCCAAAGTTGTTGTTTAGTTCACAGAACTTCAACCTCAAAAGGTAAGCACTTATAACCATGAAGCTGTATTTCTATGAGGTTTCAAGACATCTGAAATTCAAAACTGCAATGTTCAGCCAATGGGTCTGCATCCCTGTTCTTGTCTGAGGCTGTTCCTGTTATGGGCACTGTGGAAGAAGTGCTCGCCTTTTTATCCCTTGAAAGGCCCTGAAGGCACCAAACCATTAAGAAGCTCCTCCCACATTTTTCCCGCTCTTTTCTGAGCTTGCTTGGTGAAGATTTTGAAAGTATAGAGAGATGGTTTTCTGTAGTGGAGATATTGCAACAATTGCTCACCTAACATGGAAGCACTTACTAACTAAAGAAAAATAGAAAGAACTCCTGTTAGGTGAGCACCTGATGTTCAAATGCAATCCATCCTAAATATTATAACATACACTTCCAAAATTGCTGTTTAGTTCACAGAACTTCAACCTCAAAAGGGAAGCACTTACACATATATAAAACGCAGGTGCCAACCTTGAAGCTGTATTTCTGTGAGGTTCCAAGACATCTGAAATTCAAAACTGCAATGTTCAGCCAGTGGGTCTGCATCCCTGTTCTTGTCTGAGGCTGGTATGGGCACTGTGGAATAAGTGCTTGCCTTTTTATCCCTTGAAAGGCCCTGAAGGCACCAAACCATTAAGAAGCTCCTCCCACATTTTTCCCGCTCTTTTCTGAGCTTACTTGGTAAAGATTTTGAAAGTAGAGAGATGGTTTTTTGTAGTGGAGATATTGCAACAATTGCTCACCTAACATGGAAGCACTTACTAACTAAAGAAAAATAGAAAGAACTCCTGTTAGGTGAACATCTGATGCTCAAATGCAATCCATCCCTAAATATTATACCATGTACTTCCAGAGTTGTTGTTTATTTCACAGAACTTCAAACTCAAAAGGTAAGCACTTACAAGCTTGAATCTGTATTTCTATGAGGTTTCAAGACATCTGAAATTCAAAACTGCAATGTTCACCCAAAGGGTCTGCATCCCTGTTCTTGTCTGAGGCTGTTCCTGGTATGGGCACTGTGGAAGAAGTTCTAGCCTTTTTATCCCTTGAAAGTCCCTGAAGGCACCAAACCATTAAGAAGCTCCTCCCACATTTTTCCCGCTCTTTTCTGAGCTTGCTTGGTGAAGATTTTGAAAGTATAGAGAGATAGTTTTCTGTAGTGGAGATATTGCAACAATTGCTCACCTAACATGGAAGCACTTACTAACTAAAGAAAAATAGAAAGAACTCCTGTTAGGTGAGCACCTGATGTTCAAATGCAATCCATCCTAATATTATAACATACACTTCCAAAATTGCTGTTTAGTTCACAGAACTTCAACCTCAAAAGGGAAGCACTTACACATTTATAAAACGCAGGTGCCAACCTTGAAGCTGTATTTCTGTGAGGTTCCAAGACATCTGAATTTCAAAATTGCAATGTTCAGCCAGTGGGTCTGCATCCCTGTTCTTGTCTGAGACTGGTATGGGCACTGTGGAATAAGTGCTCGCCTTTTTATCCCTTGAAAGGCCCTGAAGGAACCAAACCATTAAGTAGCTCCTCCCACATTTTTCCCGCTCTTTTCTGAGCTTGCTTGGTGAAGATTTTGAAAGTATAGAGAGATGGTTTTCTGTAGTGGAGATATTGCAACAATTGCTCACCTAACATGGAAGCACTTACTAACTAAAGAAAAATAGAAAGAACTCCTGTTAGGTGAGCACCTGATGCTCAAATACAATTATTCTCTAAATATTATAACATACACTTCCAGAGCTGTTGTTTAGTTAACAGAACTTCAACCTCAATAGGTAAGCACTTACAAGCTTGAAGCTGTATTTCTATGAGGTTTCAAGACATCTGAAATTCAAAACTGCAATGTTCAGCCAAAGGGTCTGCATCCCTGTTCTTGTCTGAGGCTGTTCCTGGTATGGGCACTGTGGAAGAAGTGCTCGCCTTTTTATCCCTTGAAAGGCCCTGAAGGCACCAAACCATTAAGAAGCTCCTCCCACATTTTTCCCGCTCTTTTCTGAGCTTGCTTGGTGAAGATTTTGAAAGTAGAGAGATGGTTTTCTGTAGTGGAGATATTGCAACAATTGCTCACCTAACATGGAAGCACTTACTAACTAAAGAAAAATAGAAAGAACTCCTGTTAGGTGAACACCTGATGCTCAAATGCAATCCATCCCTAAATATTATACCATGTACTTCCAGAGTTGTTGTTTATTTCACAGAACTTCAATCTCAAAAGGTAAGCACTTACAAGCTTGAAGCTGTATTTCTATGAGGTTTCAAGACATCTGAAATTCAAAACTGCAATGTTCAGCCAAAGGGTCTGCATCCCTGTTCTTGTCTGAGGCTGTTCCTGGTATGGGCACTGTGGAAGAAGTTCTAGCCTTTTTATCCCTTGAAAGTCCCTGAAGGCACCAAACCATTAAGAAGCTCCTCCCACATTTTTCCCGCTCTTTTCTGAGCTTGCTTGGTGAAGATTTTGAAAGTATAGAGAGATGGTTTTCTGTAGTGGAGATATTGCAACAATTGCTCACCTAACATGGAAGCACTTACTAACTAAAGAAAAATAGAAAGAACTCCTGTTAGGTGAGCACCTGATGTTCAAATGCCATCCATCCTAAATATTATAACATACACTTCCAAAATTGCTGTTTAGTTCACAGAACTTCAACCTCAAAAAGGAAGCACTTACACATATATAAAACGCAGGTGCTAACCTTGAAGCTGTATTTCTGTGAGGTTCCAAGACATCTGAAATTCAAAACTGCAATGTTCAGCAAGTGCGTCTGCATCCCTGTTCTTGTCTGAGGCTGGTATGGGCACTGTGGAATAAGTGCTCGCCTTTTTATCCCTTGAAAGGCCCTGAAGGCACCAAACCATTAAGTAGCTCCTCCCACATTTTTTCCGCTCTTTTCTGAGCTTGCTTGGTGAAGATTATGAAAGTATAGAGAGATGGTTTTCTGTAGTGGAGATATTGCAACAATTGCTCACCTAACATGGAAGCACTTACTAACTAAAGAAAAATAGAAAGAACTCCTGTTAGGTGAGCACCTGATGCTCAAATACAATTATTCTCTAAATATTATAACATACACTTCCAGAGCTGTTGTTTAGTTAACAGAACTTCAACCTCAATAGGTAAGCACTTACAAGCTTGAAGCTGTATTTCTATGAGGTTTCAAGACATCTGAAATTCAAAACTGCAATGTTCAGCCAGTTGGCCTGCATCACTGTTCTCATCCGAGGCCGTTCCTGCTATGGGCACTGTGGAAGAAGTGCCCACCTTTTTATCCCTTGAAAGGCCCTCAAGGCACCAAACCATTAAGTAGCTCCTCCCACATTTTTCCCGCTCTTTTCTGAGCTTGCTTGGTGAAGATTTTGAAAGTATAGAGAGATGGTTTTCTGTAGTGGGGATATTGCAACAATT
This sequence comes from Ambystoma mexicanum, assembly GCF_040938575.1. Lineage (NCBI taxonomy): Eukaryota > Metazoa > Chordata > Amphibia > Caudata > Ambystomatidae > Ambystoma > Ambystoma mexicanum. Next base: position 1,148,169,820 of record NC_090941.1, on the reverse strand, counting down.
GCTCACCTAACATGGAAGCACTTACTAACTAAAGAAAAATAGAAAGAACTCCTGTTAGGTGAGCACCTGATGTTCAAATGCAATCCATCCTAAATATTATAACATACACTTCCAAAGTTGTTGTTTAGTTCACAGAACTTCAACCTCAAAAGGTAAGCACTTATAACCATGAAGCTGTATTTCTATGAGGTTTCAAGACATCTGAAATTCAAAACTGCAATGTTCAGCCAATGGGTCTGCATCCCTGTTCTTGTCTGAGGCTGTTCCTGTTATGGGCACTGTGGAAGAAGTGCTCGCCTTTTTATCCCTTGAAAGGCCCTGAAGGCACCAAACCATTAAGAAGCTCCTCCCACATTTTTCCCGCTCTTTTCTGAGCTTGCTTGGTGAAGATTTTGAAAGTATAGAGAGATGGTTTTCTGTAGTGGAGATATTGCAACAATTGCTCACCTAACATGGAAGCACTTACTAACTAAAGAAAAATAGAAAGAACTCCTGTTAGGTGAGCACCTGATGTTCAAATGCAATCCATCGTAATATTATAACATACACTTCCAAAATTGCTGTTTAGTTCACAGAACTTCAACCTTAAAGGGGAAGCACTTACACATATATAAAACGCAGGTGCCAACCTTGAAGCTGTATTTCTGTGAGGTTCCAAGACATCTGAAATTCAAAACTGCAATGTTCAGCCAGTGGGTCTGCATCCCTGTTCTTGTCTGAGGCTGGTATGGGCACTGTGGAATAAGTGCTCGCCTTTTTATCCCTTGAAAGGCCCTGAAGGCACCAAACCATTAAGTAGCTCCTCCCACATTTTTCCCGCTCTTTTCTGAGCTTGCTTGGTGAAGATTTTGAAAGTATAGAGAGATGGTTTTCTGTAGTGGAGAAATTGCAACAATTGCTCACCTAACATGGAAGCACTTACTAACTAAAGAAAAATAGAAAGAACTCCTGTTAGGTGAGCACCTGATGTTCAAATGCAATCCATCCTAAATATTATAACATACACTTCCAAAGTTGCTGTTTAGTTCACAGAACTTCAACCTCAAAAAGTAAGCACTTATAACAATGAAGCTGTATTTCTATGAGGTTTCAAGACATCTGAAATTCTGCAACGTTCAGCCAATGGGTCTGCATCCCTGTTCTTGTCTGAGGCTGTTCCTGTTATGGGCACTGTGGAAGAAGTGCTCGCCTTTTTATCCCTTGAAAGGCCCTGAAGGCACCAAACCATTAAGTAGCTCCTCCCACATTTTTCCCGCTCTTTTCTGAGCTTGCTTGGTGAAGATTTTGAAAGTATAGAGAGATGGTTTTCTGTAGTGGGGATATTGCAACAATTGCTCACCTAACATGGAAGCACTTACTAACTAAAGAAAAATAGAAAGAACTCCCGTTAGGTGAGCACCTGATGTTCAAATGCAATCCATCCTAAATATTATAACATACACTTCCAAAGTTGCTGTTTAGTTCACAGAACTTCAACCTCAATAGGTAAGCACTTACAAGCTTGAAGCTGTATTTCTATGAGGTTTCAAGACATCTGAAATTCAAAACTGCAATGTTCAGCCAAAGGGTCTGCATCCCTGTTCTTGTCTGAGGCTGTTCCTGGTATGGGCACTGTGGAAGAAGTGCTCGCCTTTTTATCCCTTGAAAGGCCCTGAAGGCACCAAACCATTAAGAAGCTCCTCCCACATTTTTCCCGCTCTTTTCTGAGCTTGCTTGGTGAAGATTTTGAAAGTAGAGAGATGGTTTTCTGTAGTGGAGATATTGCAACAATTGCTCACCTAACATGGAAGCACTTACTAACTAAAGAAAAATAGAAAGAACTCCTGTTAGGTGAACACCTGATGCTCAAATGCAATCCATCCCTAAATATTATACCATGTACTTCCAGAGTTGTTGTTTATTTCACAGAACTTCAATCTCAAAAGGTAAGCACTTACAAGCTTGAAGCTGTATTTCTATGAGGTTTCAAGACATCTGAAATTCAAAACTGCAATGTTCAGCCAAAGGGTCTGCATCCCTGTTCTTGTCTGAGGCTGTTCCTGGTATGGGCACTGTGGAAGAAGTTCTAGCCTTTTTATCCCTTGAAAGTCCCTGAAGGCACCAAACCATTAAGAAGCTCCTCCCACATTTTTCCCGCTCTTTTCTGAGCTTGCTTGGTGAAGATTTTGAAAGTATAGAGAGATGGTTTTCTGTAGTGGAGATATTGCAACAATTGCTCACCTAACATGGAAGCACTTACTAACTAAAGAAAAATAGAAAGAACTCCTGTTAGGTGAGCACCTGATGTTCAAATGCCATCCATCCTAAATATTATAACATACACTTCCAAAATTGCTGTTTAGTTCACAGAACTTCAACCTCAAAAAGGAAGCACTTACACATATATAAAACGCAGGTGCTAACCTTGAAGCTGTATTTCTGTGAGGTTCCAAGACATCTGAAATTCAAAACTGCAATGTTCAGCAAGTGCGTCTGCATCCCTGTTCTTGTCTGAGGCTGGTATGGGCACTGTGGAATAAGTGCTCGCCTTTTTATCCCTTGAAAGGCCCTGAAGGCACCAAACCATTAAGTAGCTCCTCCCACATTTTTTCCGCTCTTTTCTGAGCTTGCTTGGTGAAGATTATGAAAGTATAGAGAGATGGTTTTCTGTAGTGGAGATATTGCAACAATTGCTCACCTAACATGGAAGCACTTACTAACTAAAGAAAAATAGAAAGAACTCCTGTTAGGTGAGCACCTGATGCTCAAATACAATTATTCTCTAAATATTATAACATACACTTCCAGAGCTGTTGTTTAGTTAACAGAACTTCAACCTCAATAGGTAAGCACTTACAAGCTTGAAGCTGTATTTCTATGAGGTTTCAAGACATCTGAAATTCAAAACTGCAATGTTCAGCCAGTTGGCCTGCATCACTGTTCTCATCCGAGGCCGTTCCTGCTATGGGCACTGTGGAAGAAGTGCCCACCTTTTTATCCCTTGAAAGGCCCTCAAGGCACCAAACCATTAAGTAGCTCCTCCCACATTTTTCCCGCTCTTTTCTGAGCTTGCTTGGTGAAGATTTTGAAAGTATAGAGAGATGGTTTTCTGTAGTGGGGATATTGCAACAATTGCTCACCTAACATGGAAGCACTTACTAACTAAAGAAAAATAGAAAGAACTCCTGTTAGGTGAGCACCTGATGTTCAAATGCAATCCATCCTAAATATTATAACATACACTTCCAAAGTTGTTGTTTAGTTCACAGAACTTCAACCTCAAAAGGTAAGCACTTATAACCATGAAGCTGTATTTCTATGAGGTTTCAAGACATCTGAAATTCAAAACTGCAATGTTCAGCCAATGGGTCTGCATCCCTGTTCTTGTCTGAGGCTGTTCCTGTTATGGGCACTGTGGAAGAAGTGCTCGCCTTTTTATCCCTTGAAAGGCCCTGAAGGCACCAAACCATTAAGAAGCTCCTCCCACATTTTTCCCGCTCTTTTCTGAGCTTGCTTGGTGAAGATTTTGAAAGTATAGAGAGATGGTTTTCTGTAGTGGAGATATTGCAACAATTGCTCACCTAACATGGAAGCACTTACTAACTAAAGAAAAATAGAAAGAACTCCTGTTAGGTGAGCACCTGATGTTCAAATGCAATCCATCGTAATATTATAACATACACTTCCAAAATTGCTGTTTAGTTCACAGAACTTCAACCTTAAAGGGGAAGCACTTACACATATATAAAACGCAGGTGCCAACCTTGAAGCTGTATTTCTGTGAGGTTCCAAGACATCTGAAATTCAAAACTGCAATGTTCAGCCAGTGGGTCTGCATCCCTGTTCTTGTCTGAGGCTGGTATGGGCACTGTGGAATAAGTGCTCGCCTTTTTATCCCTTGAAAGGCCCTGAAGGCACCAAACCATTAAGTAGCTCCTCCCACATTTTTCCCGCTCTTTTCTGAGCTTGCTTGGTGAAGATTTTGAAAGTATAGAGAGATGGTTTTCTGTAGTGGAGAAATTGCAACAATTGCTCACCTAACATGGAAGCACTTACTAACTAAAGAAAAATAGAAAGAACTCCTGTTAGGTGAGCACCTGATGTTCAAATGCAATCCATCCTAAATATTATAACATACACTTCCAAAGTTGCTGTTTAGTTCACAGAACTTCAACCTCAAAAAGTAAGCACTTATAACAATGAAGCTGTATTTCTATGAGGTTTCAAGACATCTGAAATTCTGCAACGTTCAGCCAATGGGTCTGCATCCCTGTTCTTGTCTGAGGCTGTTCCTGTTATGGGCACTGTGGAAGAAGTGCTCGCCTTTTTATCCCTTGAAAGGCCCTGAAGGCACCAAACCATTAAGTAGCTCCTCCCACATTTTTCCCGCTCTTTTCTGAGCTTGCTTGGTGAAGATTTTGAAAGTATAGAGAGATGGTTTTCTGTAGTGGGGATATTGCAACAATTGCTCACCTAACATGGAAGCACTTACTAACTAAAGAAAAATAGAAAGAACTCCCGTTAGGTGAGCACCTGATGTTCAAATGCAATCCATCCTAAATATTATAACATACACTTCCAAAGTTGCTGTTTAGTTCACAGAACTTCAACCTCAATAGGTAAGCACTTACAAGCTTGAAGCTGTATTTCTATGAGGTTTCAAGACATCTGAAATTCAAAACTGCAATGTTCAGCCAGTTGGCCTGCATCACTGTTCTCATCCGAGGCCGTTCCTGCTATGGGCACTGTGGAAGAAGTGCCCACCTTTTTATCCCTTGAAAGGCCCTCAAGGCACCAAACCATTAAGTAGCTCCTCCCACATTTTTCCCGCTCTTTTCTGAGCTTGCTTGGTGAAGATTTTGAAAGTATAGAGAGATGGTTTTCTGTAAAGGGGATATTGCAACAATTGCTCACCTAACATGGAAGCACTTACTAACTAAAGAAAATTAGAAAGAACTCCTGTTAGGTGAGCACCTGATGTTCAAATGCAATCCATCCTAAATATTATAACATACACTTCCAAAGTTGCTGTTTAGTTCACAGAACTTCAACCTCAAAAGGTAAGCACTTATAACCATGAAGCTGTATTTCTATGAGGTTTCAAGACATCTGAAATTCAAAACTGCAATGTTCAGCCAATGGGTCTGCATCCCTGTTCTTGTCTGAGGCTGTTCCTGTTATGGGCACTGTGGAAGAAGTGCCCGCCTTTTTATCCCTTGAAAGGCCCTGAAGGCACCAAACCATTAAGAAGCTCCTCCCACATTTTTCCCGCTCTTTTCTGAGCTTGCTTGGTGAAGATTTTGAAAGTATAGAGAGATGGTTTTCTGTAGTGGAGATATTGCAACAATTGATCACCTAACATGGAAGCACTTACTAACTAAAGAAAAATAGAAAGAACTCCTGTTAGGTGAGCACCTGATGTTCAAATGCAATCCATCGTAATATTATAACATACACTTCCAAAATTGCTGTTTAGTTCACAGAACTTCAACCTCAAAGGGGAAGCACTTACACATATATAAAACGCAGGTGCCAACCTTGAAGCTGTATTTCTGTGAGGTTCCAAGACATCTGAAATTCAAAACTGCAATGTTCAGCCAGTGGGTCTGCATCCCTGTTCTTGTCTGAGGCTGGTATGGGCACTGTGGAATAAGTGCTCGCCTTTTTATCCCTTGAAAGGCCCTGAAGGCACCAAACCATTAAGTAGCTCCTCCCACATTTTTACCGCTCTTTTCTGAGCTTGCTTGGTGAAGATTTTGAAAGTATAGAGAGATGGTTTTCTGTAGTGGAGAAATTGCAACAATTGCTCACCTAACATGGAAGCACTTACTAACTAAAGAAAAATAGAAAGAACTCCTGTTAGGTGAGCACCTGATGCTCAAATACAATTATTCTCTAAATATTATAACATACACTTCCAGAGCTGTTGTTTAGTTAACAGAACTTCAACCTCAATAGGTAAGCACTTACAAGCTTGAAGCTGTATTTCTATGAGGTTTCAAGACATCTGAAATTCAAAACTGCAATGTTCAGCCAATCGGCCTGCATCACTGTTCTCATCCGAGGCCGTTCCTGCCATGGGCACTGTGGAGGAAGTGCCCACCTTTTTATCCCTTGAAAGGCCCTCAAGGCACCAAACCATTAAGTAGCTCCTCCCACATTTTTCCCGCTATTTTCTGAGCTTGCTTGGTGAAGATTTTGAAAGTATAGAGAGATGGTTTTCTGTAGTGGGGATATTGCAACAATTGCTCACCTAACATGGAAACACTTACTAACTAAAGAAAAATAGAAAGAACACCTGTTAGGTGAGCACCTGATGTTCAAATGCAATCCATCCTAAATATTATAACATACACTTCCAAAGTTGCTGTTTAGTTCACAGAACTTCAACCTCAAAAGGTAAGCACTTATAACCATGAAGCTGTATTTCTATGAGGTTTCAAGACATCTGAAATTCAAAACTGCAATGTTCAGCCAATGGGTCTGCATCCCTGTTCTTGTCTGAGGCTGTTCCTGTTATGGGCACTGTGGAAGAAGTGCTCGCCTTTTTATCCCTTGAAAGGCCCTGAAGGCACCAAACCATTTAGTAGCTCCTCCCACATTTTTCCCGCTCTTTTCTGAGCTTGCTTGGTGATGATTTTGAAAGTATAGAGAGATGGTTTTCTGTAGTGGGGATATTGCAACAATTGCTCACCTAACATGGAAGCACTTACTAACTAAAGAAAAATAGAAAGAACTCCTGTTAGGTGAACACCTGATGCTCAAATGCAATCCATCCCTAAATATTATACCATGTACTTCCAGAGTTGTTGTTTATTTCACAGAACTTCAAACTCAAAAGGTAAGCACTTACAAGCTTGAAGCTGTATTTCTATGAGGTTTCAAGACATCTGAAATTCAAAACTGCAATGTTCAGCCAAAGGGTCTGCATCCCTGTTCTTGTCTGAGGCTGGTATGGGCACTGTGGAATAAGTGCTCGCCTTTTTATCCCTTGAAAGGCCCTGAAGGCACCAAACCATTAAGTAGCTCCTCCCACATTTTTCCCGCTCTTTTCTGAGCTTGCTTGGTGAAGATTTTGAAAGTATAGAGAGATGGTTTTCTGTAGTGGAGATATTGCAACAATTGCTCACCTAACATGGAAGCACTTACTAACTAAAGAAAAATAGAAAGAACTCCTGTTAGGTGAGCACCTGATGCTCAAATACAATTATTCTCTAAATATTATAACATACACTTCCAGAGCTGTTGTTTAGTTAACAGAACTTCAACCTCAATAGGTAAGCACTTACAAGCTTGAAGCTGTATTTCTATGAGGTTTCAAGACATCTGAAATTCAAAACTGCAATGTTCAGCCAAAGGGTCTGCATCCACGTTCTTGTCTGAGGCTGTTCCTGGTATGGGCACTGTGGAAGAAGTGCTCGCCTTTTTATCCCTTGAAAGGCCCTGAAGGCACCAAACCATTAAGAAGCTCCTCCCACATTTTTCCCGCTCTTTTCTGAACTTGCTTGGTGAAGATTTTGAAAGTAGAGAGATGGTTTTCTGTAGTGGAGATATTGCAACAATTGCTCACCTAACATGGAAGCACTTACTAACTAAAGAAAAATAGAAAGAACTCCTGTTAGGTGAGCACCTGATGTTCAAATGCAATCCATCCTAAATATTATAACATACACTTCCAAAATTGCTGTTTAGTTCACAGAACTTCAACCTCAAAAGGGAAGCACTTACACATATATAAAACGCAGGTGCCAACCTTGAAGCTGTATTTCTATGAGGTTTCAAGACATCTGAAATTCAAAACTGCAATGTTCAGCCAAAGGGTCTGCATCCCTGTTCTTGTCTGAGGCTGTTCCTGTTATGGGCACTGTGGAAGAAGTGCTCGCCTTTTTATCCCTTGAAAGGCCCTGAAGGCACCAAACCATTAAGAAGCTCCTCCCACATTTTTCCCGCTCTTTTCTGAGCTTGCTTGGTGAAGATTTTGAAAGTAGAGAGATGGTTTTCTGTAGTGGAGATATTGCAACAATTGCTCACCTAACATGGAAGCACTTACTAACTAAAGAAAAATAGAAAGAACTCCTGTTAGGTGAGCACCTGATGTTCAAATGCAATCCATCCTAAATATTATAACATACACTTCCAAAATTGCTGTTTAGTTCACAGAACTTCAACCTCAAAAGGGAAGCACTTACACATATATAAAACGCAGGTGCCAACCTTGAAGCTGTATTTCTGTGAGGTTCCAAGACATCTGAAATTCAAAACTGCAATGTTCAGCCAGTGGGTCTGCATCCCTGTTCTTGTCTGAGGCTGGTATGGGCACTGTGGAATAAGTGCTTGCCTTTTTATCCCTTGAAAGGCCCTGAAGGCACCAAACCATTAAGAAGCTCCTCCCACATTTTTCCCGCTCTTTTCTGAGCTTACTTGGTAAAGATTTTGAAAGTATAGAGAGATGGTTTTCTGTAGTGGGGATATTGCAACAATTGCTCACCTAACATGGAAGCACTTACTAACTAAAGAAAAATAGAAAGAACTCCTGTTAGGTGAGCACCTGATGTTCAAATGCAATCCATCCTAAATATTATAACATACACTTCCAAAGTTGCTGTTTAGTTCACAGAACTTCAACCTCAATAGGTAAGCACTTACAAGCTTGAAGCTGTATTTCTATGAGGTTTCAAGACATCTGAAATTCAAAACTGCAATGTTCAGCCAATGGGTCTGCATCCCTGTTCTTGTCTGAAGCTGTTCCTGTTATGGGCACTGTGGAAGAAGTGCTCGTCTTTTTATCCCTTGAAAGGCCCTGAAGGCACCAAACCATTAAGAAGCTCCTCCCACATTTTTCCCGCTCTTTTCTGAAGATTTTGAAAGTAGAGAGATGGTTTTCTGTAGTGGAGATATTGCAACAATTGCTCACCTAACATGGAAGCACTTACTAACTAAAGAAAAATAGAAAGAACTCCTGTTAGGTGAGCACCTGATGTTCAAATGCAATCCATCCTAAATATTATAACATACACTTCCAAAATTGCTGTTTAGTTCACAGAACTTCAACCTCAAAAGGGAAGCACTTACACATATATAAAACGCAGGTGCCAACCTTGAAGCTGTATTTCTGTGAGGTTCCAAGACATCTGAAATTCAAAACTGCAATGTTCAGCCAGTGGGTCTGCATCCCTGTTCTTGTCTGAGGCTGGTATGGGCACTGTGGAATAAGTGCTTGCCTTTTTATCCCATGAAAGGCCCTGAAGGCACCAAACCATTAAGTAGCTCCTCCCACATTTTTCCCGCTCTTTTCTGAGCTTACTTGGTAAAGATTTTGAAAGTAGAGATATGGTTTTTTGTAGTGGAGATATTGGAACAATTGCTCACCTACCATGGAAGCACTTACTAACTAAAGAAAAATAGAAAGAACTCCTGTTAGGTGAACACCTGATGCTCAAATGCAATCCATCCCTAAATATTATACCATGTACTTCCAGAGTTGTTGTTTATTTCACAGAACTTCAAACTCAAAAGGTAAGCACTTACAAGCTTGAAGCTGTATTTCTATGAGGTTTCAAGACATCTGAAATTCAAAACTGCAATGTTCAGCCAAAGGGTCTGCATCCCTGTTCTTGTCTGAGGCTGGTACGGGCACTGTGGAATAAGTGCTCGCCTTTTTATCCCTTGAAAGGCCCTGAAGGCACCAAACCATTAAGTAGCTCCTCCCACATTTTTCCCGCTCTTTTCTGAGCTTGCTTGGTGAAGATTTTGAAAGTATAGAGAGATGGTTTTCTGTAGTGGAGATATTGCAACAATTGCTCACCTAACATGGAAGCACTTACTAACTAAAGAAAAATAGAAAGAACTCCTGTTAGGTGAGCACCTGATGTTCAAATGCAATCCATCCTAAATATTATAACATACACTTCCAAAATTGCTGTTTAGTTCACAGAACTTCAACCTCAAAAGGGAAGCACTTACACATATATAAAACGCAGGTGCCAACCTTGAAGCTGTATTTCTATGAGGTTTCAAGACATCTGAAATTCAAAACTGCAATGTTCAGCCAAAGGGTCTGCATCCCTGTTCTTGTCTGAGGCTGTTCCTGTTATGGGCACTGTGGAAGAAGTGCTCGCCTTTTTATCCCTTGAAAGGCCCTGAAGGCACCAAACCATTAAGAAGCTCCTCCCACATTTTTCCCGCTCTTTTCTGAGCTTGCTTGGTGAAGATTTTGAAAGTAGAGAGATGGTTTTCTGTAGTGGAGATATTGCAACAATTGCTCACCTAACATGGAAGCACTTACTAACTAAAGAAAAATAGAAAGAACTCCTGTTAGGTGAGCACCTGATGTTCAAATGCAATCCATCCTAAATATTATAACATACACTTCCAAAATTGCTGTTTAGTTCACAGAACTTCAACCTCAAAAGGGAAGCACTTACACATATATAAAACGCAGGTGCCAACCTTGAAGCTGTATTTCTGTGAGGTTCCAAGACATCTGAAATTCAAAACTGCAATGTTCAGCCAGTGGGTCTGCATCCCTGTTCTTGTCTGAGGCTGGTATGGGCACTGTGGAATAAGTGCTTGCCTTTTTATCCCTTGAAAGGCCCTGAAGGCACCAAACCATTATGAAGCTCCTCCCACATTTTTCCCGCTCTTTTCTGAGCTTACTTGGTAAAGATTTTGAAAGTATAGAGAGATGGTTTTCTGTAGTGGGGATATTGCAACAATTGCTCACCTAACATGGAAGCACTTACTAACTAAAGAAAAATAGAAAGAACTCCTGTTAGGTGAGCACCTGATGTTCAAATGCAATCCATCCTAAATATTATAACATACACTTCCAAAGTTGCTGTTTAGTTCACAGAACTTCAACCTCAATAGGTAAGCACTTACAAGCTTGAAGCTGTATTTCTATGAGGTTTCAAGACATCTGAAATTCAAAACTGCAATGTTCAGCCAATGGGTCTGCATCCCTGTTCTTGTCTGAAGCTGTTCCTGTTATGGGCACTGTGGAAGAAGTGCTCGTCTTTTTATCCCTTGAAAGGCCCTGAAGGCACCAAACCATTAAGAAGCTCCTCCCACATTTTTCCCGCTCTTTTCTGAAGATTTTGAAAGTAGAGAGATGGTTTTCTGTAGTGGAGATATTGCAACAATTGCTCACCTAACATGGAAGCACTTACTAACTAAAGAAAAATAGAAAGAACTCCTGTTAGGTGAGCACCTGATGTTCAAATGCAATCCATCCTAAATATTATAACATACACTTCCAAAATTGCTGTTTAGTTCACAGAACTTCAACCTCAAAAGGGAAGCACTTACACATATATAAAACGCAGGTGCCAACCTTGAAGCTGTATTTCTGTGAGGTTCCAAGACATCTGAAATTCAAAACTGCAATGTTCAGCCAGTGGGTCTGCATCCCTGTTCTTGTCTGAGGCTGGTATGGGCACTGTGGAATAAGTGCTTGCCTTTTTATCCCATGAAAGGCCCTGAAGGCACCAAACCATTAAGTAGCTCCTCCCACATTTTTCCCGCTCTTTTCTGAGCTTACTTGGTAAAGATTTTGAAAGTAGAGATATGGTTTTTTGTAGTGGAGATATTGGAACAATTGCTCACCTACCATGGAAGCACTTACTAACTAAAGAAAAATAGAAAGAACTCCTGTTAGGTGAACACCTGATGCTCAAATGCAATCCATCCCTAAATATTATACCATGTACTTCCAGAGTTGTTGTTTATTTCACAGAACTTCAAACTCAAAAGGTAAGCACTTACAAGCTTGAAGCTGTATTTCTATGAGGTTTCAAGACATCTGAAATTCAAAACTGCAATGTTCAGCCAAAGGGTCTGCATCCCTGTTCTTGTCTGAGGCTGGTACGGGCACTGTGGAATAAGTGCTCGCCTTTTTATCCCTTGAAAGGCCCTGAAGGCACCAAACCATTAAGTAGCTCCTCCCACATTTTTCCCGCTCTTTTCTGAGCTTGCTTGGTGAAGATTTTGAAAGTATAGAGAGATGGTTTTCTGTAGTGGAGATATTGCAACAATTGCTCACCTAACATGGAAGCACTTACTAACTAAAGAAAAATAGAAAGAACTCCTGTTAGGTGAGCACCTGATGCTCAAATACAATTATTCTCTAAATATTATAACATACACTTCCAGAGCTGTTGTTTAGTTAACAGAACTTCAACCTCAATAGGTAAGCACTTACAAGCTTGAAGCTGTATTTCTATGAGGTTTCAAGACATCTGAAATTCAAAACTGCAATGTTCAGCCAAAGGGTCTGCATCCCTGTTCTTGTCTGAGGCTGTTCCTGGTATGGGCACTGTGGAAGAAGTGCTCGCCTTTTTATCCCTTGAAAGGCCCTGAAGGCACCAAACCATTAAGAAGCTCCTCCCACATTTTTCCCGCTCTTTTCTGAGCTTGCTTGGTGAAGATTTTGAAAGTAGAGAGATGGTTTTCTGTAGTGGAGATATTGCAACAATTGCTCACCTAACATGGAAGCACTTACTAACTAAAGAAAAATGGAAAGAACTCCTGTTAGGTGAACACCTGATGCTCAAATGCAATCCATCCCTAAATATTATACCATGTACTTCCAGAGTTGTTGTTTATTTCACAGAACTTCAAACTCAAAAGGTAAGCACTTACAAGCTTGAAGCTGTATTTCTATGAGGTTTCAAGACATCTGAAATTCAAAACTGCAATGTTCAGCCAAAGGGTCTGCATCCCTGTTCTTGTCTGAGGCTGTTCCTGGTATGGGCACTGTGGAAGAAGTTCTAGCCTTTTTATCCCTTGAAAGTCCCTGAAGGCACCAAACCATTAAGAAGCTCCTCCCACATTTTTCCCGCTCTTTTCTGAGCTTGCTTGGTGAAGATTTTGAAAGTATAGAGAGATGGTTTTCTGTAGTGGAGATATTGCAACAATTGCTCACCTAACATGGAAGCACTTACTAACTAAAGAAAAATAGAAAGAACTCCTGTTAGGTGAGCACCTGATGTTCAAATGCCATCCATCCTAAATATTATAACATACACTTCCAAAATTGCTGTTTAGTTCACAGAACTTCAACCTCAAAAAGGAAGCACTTACACATATATAAAACGCAGGTGCTAACCTTGAAGCTGTATTTCTGTGAGGTTCCAAGACATCTGAAATTCAAAACTGCAATGTTCAGCAAGTGCGTCTGCATCCCTGTTCTTGTCTGAGGCTGGTATGGGCACTGTGGAAGAAGTGCTCGCCTTTTTATCCCTTGAAAGGCCCTGAAGGCACCAAACCATTAAGTAGCTCCTCCCACATTTTTTCCGTTCTTTTCTGAGCTTGCTTGGTGAAGATTATGAAAGTATAGAGAGATGGTTTTCTGTAGTGGAGATATTGCAACAATTGCTCACCTAACATGGAAGCACTTACTAACTAAAGAAAAATAGAAAGAACTCCTGTTAGGTGAGCACCTGATGCTCAAATACAATTATTCTCTAAATATTATAACATACACTTCCAGAGCTGTTGTTTAGTTAACAGAACTTCAACCTCAATAGGTAAGCACTTACAAGCTTGAAGCTGTATTTCTATGAGGTTTCAAGACATCTGAAATTCAAAACTGCAATGTTCAGCCAGTTGGCCTGCATCACTGTTCTCATCCGAGGCCGTTCCTGCTATGGGCACTGTGGAAGAAGTGCCCACCTTTTTATCCCTTGAAAGGCCCTCAAGGCACCAAACCATTAAGTAGCTCCTCCCACATTTTTCCCGCTCTTTTCTGAGCTTGCTTGGTGAAGATTTTGAAAGTATAGAGAGATGGTTTTCTGTAGTGGGGATATTGCAACAATTGCTCACCTAACATGGAAGCACTTACTAACTAAAGAAAAATAGAAAGAACTCCTGTTAGGTGAGCACCTGATGTTCAAATACAATCCATCCTAAATATTATAACATACACTTCCAAAGTTGTTGTTTAGTTCACAGAACTTCAACCTCAAAAGGTAAGCACTTATAACCATGAAGCTGTATTTCTATGAGGTTTCAAGACATCTGAAATTCAAAACTGCAATGTTCAGCCAATGGGTCTGCATCCCTGTTCTTGTCTGAGGCTGTTCCTGTTATGGGCACTGTGGAAGAAGTGCTCGCCTTTTTATCCCTTGAAAGGCCCTGAAGGCACCAAACCATTAAGAAGCTCCTCCCACATTTTTCCCGCTCTTTTCTGAGCTTGCTTGGTGAAGATTTTGAAAGTATAGAGAGATGGTTTTCTGTAGTGGAGATATTGCAACAATTGCTCACCTAACATGGAAGCACTTACTAACTAAAGAAAAATAGAAAGAACTCCTGTTAGGTGAGCACCTGATGTTCAAATGCAATCCATCCTAAATATTATAACATACACTTCCAAAATTGCTGTTTAGTTCACAGAACTTCAACCTCAAAAGGGAAGCACTTACACATATATAAAACGCAGGTGCCAACCTTGAAGCTGTATTTCTGTGAGGTTCCAAGACATCTGAAATTCAAAACTGCAATGTTCAGCCAGTGGGTCTGCATCCCTGTTCTTGTCTGAGGCTGGTATGGGCACTGTGGAATAAGTGCTTGCCTTTTTATCCCTTGAAAGGCCCTGAAGGCACCAAACCATTAAGAAGCTCCTCCCACATTTTTCCCGCTCTTTTCTGAGCTTACTTGGTAAAGATTTTGAAAGTAGAGAGATGGTTTTTTGTAGTGGAGATATTGCAACAATTGCTCACCTAACATGGAAGCACTTACTAACTAAAGAAAAATAGAAAGAACTCCTGTTAGGTGAACATCTGATGCTCAAATGCAATCCATCCCTAAATATTATACCATGTACTTCCAGAGTTGTTGTTTATTTCACAGAACTTCAAACTCAAAAGGTAAGCACTTACAAGCTTGAATCTGTATTTCTATGAGTTTTCAAGACATCTGAAATTCAAAACTGCAATGTTCACCCAAAGGGTCTGCATCCCTGTTCTTGTCTGAGGCTGTTCCTGGTATGGGCACTGTGGAAGAAGTTCTAGCCTTTTTATCCCTTGAAAGTCCCTGAAGGCACCAAACCATTAAGAAGCTCCTCCCACATTTTTCCCGCTCTTTTCTGAGCTTGCTTGGTGAAGATTTTGAAAGTATAGAGAGATAGTTTTCTGTAGTGGAGATATTGCAACAATTGCTCACCTAACATGGAAGCACTTACTAACTAAAGAAAAATAGAAAGAACTCCCGTTAGGTGAGCACCTGATGTTCAAATGCAATCCATCCTAAATATTATAACATACACTTCCAAAGTTGCTGTTTAGTTCACAGAACTTCAACCTCAATAGGTAAGCACTTACAAGCTTGAAGCTGTATTTCTATGAGGTTTCAAGACATCTGAAATTCAAAACTGCAATGTTCAGCCAGTTGGCCTGCATCACTGTTCTCATCCGAGGCCGTTACTGCTATGGGCACTGTGGAAGAAGTGCCCACCTTTTTATCCCTTGAACGGCCCTCAAGGCACCAAACCATTAAGTAGCTCCTCCCACATTTTTCCCGCTCTTTTCTGAGCTTGCTTGGTGAAGATTTTGAAAGTATAGAGAGATGGTTTTCTGTAAAGGGGATATTGCAACAATTGCTCACCTAACATGGAAGCACTTACTAACTAAAGAAAAATAGAAAGAACTCCTGTTAGGTGAGCACCTGATGTTCAAATGCAATCCATCCTAAATATTATAACATACACTTCCAAAGTTGCTGTTTAGTTCACAGAACTTCAACCTCAAAAGGTAAGCACTTATAACCATGAAGCTGTATTTCTATGAGGTTTCAAGACATCTGAAATTCAAAACTGCAATGTTCAGCCAATGGGTCTGCATCCCTGTTCTTGTCTGAGGCTGTTCCTGTTATGGGCACTGTGGAAGAAGTGCTCGCCTTTTTATCCCTTGAAAGGCCCTGAAGGCACCAAACCATTAAGAAGCTCCTCCCACATGTTTCCCGCTCTTTTCTGAGCTTGCTTGGTGAAGATTTTGAAAGTATAGAGAGATGGTTTTCTGTAGTGGAGATATTGCAACAATTGCTCACCTAACATGGAAGCACTTACTAACTAAAGAAAAATAGAAAGAACTCCTGTTAGGTGAGCACCTGATGTTCAAATGCAATCCATCGTAATATTATAACATACACTTCCAAAATTGCTGTTTAGTTCACAGAACTTCAACCTCAAAGGGGAAGCACTTACACATATATAAAACGCAGGTGCCAACCTTGAAGCTGTATTTCTGTGAGGTTCCAAGACATCTGAAATTCAAAACTGCAATGTTCAGCCAGTGGGTCTGCATCCCTGTTCTTGTCTCAGGCTGGTATGGGCACTGTGGAATAAGTGCTCGCCTTTTTATCCCTTGAAAGGCCCTGAAGGCACCAAACCATTAAGTAGCTCCTCCCACATTTTTACCGCTCTTTTCTGAGCTTGCTTGGTGAAGATTTTGAAAGTATAGAGAGATGGTTTTCTGTAGTGGAGAAATTGCAACAATTGCTCACCTAACATGGAAGCACTTACTAACTAAAGAAAAATAGAAAGAACTCCTGTTAGGTGAGCACCTGATGCTCAAATACAATTATTCTCTAAATATTATAACATACACTTCCAGAGCTGTTGTTTAGTTAACAGAACTTCAACCTCAATAGGTAAGCACTTACAAGCTTGAAGCTGTATTTCTATGAGGTTTCAAGACATCTGAAATTCAAAACTGCAATGTTCAGCCAATGGGTCTGCATCCCTGTTCTCATCCGAGGCCGTTCCTGCCATGGGCACTGTGGAAGAAGTGCCCACCTTTTTATCCCTTGAAAGGCCCTCAAGGCACCAAACCATTAAGTAGCTCCTCCCACATTTTTCCCGCTCTTTTCTGAGCTTGCCTGGTGATGATTTTGAAAGTATAGAGAGATGGTTTTCTGTAGTGGGGATATTGCAACAATTGCTCACCTAACATGGAAGCACTTACTAACTAAAGAAAAATAGAAAGAACTCCTGTTAGGTGAACACCTGATGCTCAAATGCAATCCATCCCTAAATATTATACCATGTACTTCCAGAGTTGTTGTTTATTTCACAGAACTTCAAACTCAAAAGGTAAGCACTTACAAGCTTGAAGCTGTATTTCTATGAGGTTTCAAGACATCTGAAATTCAAAACTGCAATGTTCAGCCAAAGGGTCCGCATCCCTGTTCTTGTCTGAGGCTGGTATGGGCACTGTGGAATAAGTGCTCGCCTTTTTATCCCTTGAAAGGCCCTGAAGGCACCAAACCATTAAGTAGCTCCTCCCACATTTTTCCCGCTCTTTTCTGAGCTTGCTTGGTGAAGATTTTGAAAGTATAGAGAGATGGTTTTCTGTAGTGGAGATATTGCAACAATTGCTCACCTAACATGGAAGAACTTACTAACTAAAGAAAAATAGAAAGAACTCCTGTTAGGTGAGCACCTGATGCTCAAATACAATTATTCTCTAAATATTATAACATACACTTCCAGAGCTGTTGTTTAGTTAACAGAACTTCAACCTCAATAGGTAAGCACTTACAAGCTTGAAGCTGTATTTCTATGAGGTTTCAAGACATCTGAAATTCAAAACTGCAATGTTCAGCCAAAGGGTCTGCATCCCTGTTCTTGTCTGAGGCTGTTCCTGGTATGGGCACTGTGGAAGAAGTGCTCGCCTTTTTATCCCTTGAAAGGCCCTGAAGGCACCAAACCATTAAGAAGCTCCTCCCACATTTTTCCCGCTCTTTTCTGAGCTTGCTTGGTGAAGATTTTGAAAGTAGAGAGATGGTTTTCTGTAGTGGAGATATTGCAACAATTGCTCACCTAACATGGAAGCACTTACTAACTAAAGAAAAATAGAAAGAACTCCTGTTAGGTGAGCACCTGATGTTCAAATGCAATCCATCCTAAATATTATAACATACACTTCCAAAATTGCTGTTTAGTTCACAGAACTTCAACCTCAAAAGGGAAGCACTTACACATATATAAAACGCAGGTGCCAACCATGAAGCTGTATTTCTATGAGGTTTCAAGACATCTGAAATTCAAAACTGCAATGTTCAGCCAAAGGGTCTGCATCCCTGTTCTTGTCTGAGGCTGTTCCTGTTATGGGCACTGTGGAAGAAGTGCTCGCCTTTTTATCCCTTGAAAGGCCCTGAAGGCACCAAACCATTAAGAAGCTCCTCCCACATTTTTCCCGCTCTTTTCTGAGCTTGCTTGGTGAAGATTTTGAAAGTAGAGAGATGGTTTTCTGTAGTGGAGATATTGCAACAATTGCTCACCTAACATGGAAGCACTTACTAACTAAAGAAAAATAGAAAGAACTCCTGTTAGGTGAGCACCTGATGTTCAAATGCAATCCATCCTAAATATTATAACATACACTTCCAAAATTGCTGTTTAGTTCACAGAACTTCAACCTCAAAAGGGAAGCACTTACACATATATAAAACGCAGGTGCCAACCTTGAAGCTGTATTTCTGTGAGGCTCCAAGACATCTGAAATTCAAAACTGCAATGTTCAGCCAGTGGGTCTGCATCCCTGTTATTGTCTGAGGCTGGTATGGGCACTGTGGAATAAGTGCTTGCCTTTTTATCCCTTGAAAGGCCCTGAAGGCACCAAACCATTAAGAAGCTCCTCCCACATTTTTCCCGCTCTTTTCTGAGCTTACTTGGTAAAGATTTTGAAAGTAGAGAGATGGTTTTTTGTAGTGGAGATATTGCAACAATTGCTCACCTAACATGGAAGCACTTACTAACTAAAGAAAAATAGAAAGAACTCCTGTTAGGTGAGCACCTGATGTTCAAATGCAATCCATCCTAAATATTATAACATACACTTCCAAAATTGCTGTTTAGTTCACAGAACTTCAACCTCAAAAGGGAAGCACTTACACATATATAAAACGCAGGTGCCAACCTTGAAGCTGTATTTCTGTGAGGTTCCAAGACATCTGAAATTCAAAACTGCAATGTTCAGCCAGTGGGTCTGCATCCCTGTTATTGTCTGAGGCTGGTATGGGCACTGTGGAATAAGTGCTTGCCTTTTTATCCCTTGAAAGGCCCTGAAGGCACCAAACCATTAAGAAGCTCCTCCCACATTTTTCCCGCTCTTTTCTGAGCTTACTTGGTAAAGATTTTGAAAGTAGAGAGATGGTTTTTTGTAGTGGAGATATTGCAACAATTGCTCACCTAACATGGAAGCACTTACTAACTAAAGAAAAATAGAAAGAACTCCTGTTAGGTGAACATCTGATGCTCAAATGCAATCCATCCCTAAATATTATACCATGTACTTCCAGAGTTGTTGTTTATTTCACAGAACTTCAAACTCAAAAGGTAAGCACTTACAAGCTTGAATCTGTATTTCTATGAGGTTTCAAGACATCTGAAATTCAAAACTGCAATGTTCACCCAAAGGGTCTGCATCCCTGTTCTTGTCTGAGGCTGTTCCTGGTATGGGCACTGTGGAAGAAGTTCTAGCCTTTTTATCCCTTGAAAGTCCCTGAAGGCACCAAACCATTAAGAAGCTCCTCCCACATTTTTCCCGCTCTTTTCTGAGCTTGCTTGGTGAAGATTTTGAAAGTATAGAGAGATAGTTTTCTGTAGTGGAGATATTGCAACAATTGCTCACCTAACATGGAAGCACTTACTAACTAAAGAAAAATAGAAAGAACTCCTGTTAGGTGAGCACCTGATGTTCAAATGCAATCCATCCTAATATTATAACATACACTTCCAAAATTGCTGTTTAGTTCACAGAACTTCAACCTCAAAAGGGAAGCACTTACACATTTATAAAACGCAGGTGCCAACCTTGAAGCTGTATTTCTGTGAGGTTCCAAGACATCTGAATTTCAAAACTGCAATGTTCAGCCAGTGGGTCTGCATCCCTGTTCTTGTCTGAAGCTGTTCCTGTTATGGGCACTGTGGAAGAAGTGCTCGTCTTTTTATCCCTTGAAAGGCCCTGAAGGCACCAAACCATTAAGAAGCTCCTCCCACATTTTTCCCGCTCTTTTCTGAAGATTTTGAAAGTAGAGAGATGGTTTTCTGTAGTGGAGATATTGCAACAATTGCTCACCTAACATGGAAGCACTTACTAACTAAAGAAAAATAGAAAGAACTCCTGTTAGGTGAGCACCTGATGTTCAAATGCAATCCATCCTAAATATTATAACATACACTTCCAAAATTGCTGTTTAGTTCACAGAACTTCAACCTCAAAAGGGAAGCACTTACACATATATAAAACGCAGGTGCCAACCTTGAAGCTGTATTTCTGTGAGGTTCCAAGACATCTGAAATTCAAAACTGCAATGTTCAGCCAGTGGGTCTGCATCCCTGTTCTTGTCTGAGGCTGGTATGGGCACTGTGGAATAAGTGCTTGCCTTTTTATCCCATGAAAGGCCCTGAAGGCACCAAACCATTAAGTAGCTCCTCCCACATTTTTCCCGCTCTTTTATGAGCTTACTTGGTAAAGATTTTGAAAGTAGAGATATGGTTTTTTGTAGTGGAGATATTGGAACAATTGCTCACCTAACATGGAAGCACTTACTAACTAAAGAAAAATAGAAAGAACTCCTGTTAGGTGAACACCTGATGCTCAAATGCAATCCATCCCTAAATATTATACCATGTACTTCCAGAGTTGTTGTTTATTTCACAGAACTTCATACTCAAAAGGTAAGCACGTACAAGCTTGAAGCTGTATTTCTATGAGGTTTCAAGACATCTGAAATTCAAAACTGCAATGTTCAGCCAAAGGGTCTGCATCCCTGTTCTTGTCTGAGGCTGGTATGGGCACTGTGGAATAAGTGCTCGCCTTTTTATCCCTTGAAAGGCCCTGAAGGCACCAAACCATTAAGTAGCTCCTCCCACATTTTTCCCGCTCTTTTCTGAGCTTGCTTGGTGAAGATTTTGAAAGTATAGAGAGATGGTTTTCTGTAGTGGAGATATTGCAACAATTGCTCACCTAACATGGAAGCACTTACTAACTAAAGAAAAATAGAAAGAACTCCTGTTAGGTGAGCACCTGATGCTCAAATACAATTATTCTCTAAATATTATAACATACACTTCCAGAGCTGTTGTTTAGTTAACAGAACTTCAACCTCAATAGGTAAGCATTACAAGCTTGAAGCTGTATTTCTATGAGGTTTCAAGACATCTGAAATTCAAAACTGCAATGTTCAGCCAAAGGGTCTGCATCCCTGTTCTTGTCTGAGGCTGTTCCTGGTATGGGCACTGTGGAAGAAGTGCTCGCCTTTTTATCCCTTGAAAGGCCCTGAAGGCACCAAACCATTAAGAAGCTCCTCCCACATTTTTCCCGCTCTTTTCTGAGCTTGCTTGGTGAAGATTTTGAAAGTAGAGAGATGGTTTTCTGTAGTGGAGATATTGCAACAATTGCTCACCTAACATGGAAGCACTTACTAACTAAAGAAAAATAGAAAGAACTCCTGTTAGGTGAGCACCTGATGTTCAAATGCAATCCATCCTAAATATTATAACATACACTTCCAAAATTGCTGTTTAGTTCACAGAACTTCAACCTCAAAAGGGAAGCACTTACACATATATAAAACGCAGGTGCCAACCTTGAAGCTGTATTTCTATGAGGTTTCAAGACATCTGAAATTCAAAACTGCAATGTTCAGCCAAAGGGTCTGCATCCCTGTTCTTGTCTGAGGCTGGTATGGGCACTGTGGAATAAGTGCTTGCCTTTTTATCCCATGAAAGGCCCTGAAGGCACCAAACCATTAAGTAGCTCCTCCCACATTTTTCCCGCTCTTTTCTGAGCTTACTTGGTAAAGATTTTGAAAGTAGAGATATGGTTTTTTGTAGTGGAGATATTGGAACAATTGCTCACCTAACATGGAAGCACTTACTAACTAAAGAAAAATAGAAAGAACTCCTGTTAGGTGAACACCTGATGCTCAAATGCAATCCATCCCTAAATATTATACCATGTACTTCCAGAGTTGTTTATTTCACAGAACTTCATACTCAAAAGGTAAGCACTTACAAGCTTGAAGCTGTATTTCTATGAGGTTTCAAGACATCTGAAATTCAAAACTGCAATGTTCAGCCAAAGGGTCTGCATCCCTGTTCTTGTCTGAGGCTGGTATGGGCACTGTGGAATAAGTGCTCGCCTTTTTTATCCCTTGAAAGGCCCTGAAGGCACCAAACCATTAAGTACCTCCTCCCACATTTTTCCCGCTCTTTTCTGAGCTTGCTTGGTGAAGATTTTGAAAGTATAGAGAGATGGTTTTCTGTAGTGGAGATATTGCAACAATTGCTCACCTAACATGGAAGCACTTACTAACTAAAGAAAAATAGAAAGAACTCCTGTTAGGTGAGCACCTGATGCTCAAATACAATTATTCTCTAAATATTATAACATACACTTCCAGAGCTGTTGTTTAGTTCACAGAACTTCAACCTCAATAGGTAAGCACTTACAAGCTTGAAGCTGTATTTCTATGAGGTTTCAAGACATCTGAAATTCAAAACTGCAATGTTCAGCCAAAGGGTCTGCATCCCTGTTCTTGTCTGAGGCTGTTCCTGATATGGGCACTGTGGAAGAAGTGCTCGCCTTTTTATCCCTTGAAAGGCCCTGAAGGCACCAAACCATTAAGAAGCTCCTCCCACATTTTTCCCGCTCTTTTCTGAGCTTGCTTGGTGAAGATTTTGAAAGTAGAGAGATGGTTTTCTGTAGTGGAGATATTGCAACAATTGCTCACCTAACATGGAAGCACTTACTAACTAAAGAAAAATAGAAAGAACTCCTGTTAGGTGAGCACCTGATGTTCAAATGCAATCCATCCTAAATATTATAACATACACTTCCAAAATTGCTGTTTAGTTCACAGAACTTCAACCTCAAAAGGGAAGCACTTACACATATATAAAACGCAGGTGCCAACCTTGAAGCTGTATTTCTATGAGGTTTCAAGACATCTGAAATTCAAAACTGCAATGTTCAGCCAAAGGGTCTGCATCCCTGTTCTTGTCTGAGGCTGTTCCTGTTATGGGCACTGTGGAAGAAGTGCTCGCCTTTTTATCCCTTGAAAGGCCCTGAAGGCACCAAACCATTAAGAAGCTCCTCCCACATTTTTCCCGCTCTTTTCTGAGCTTGCTTGGTGAAGATTTTGAAAGTAGAGAGATGGTTTTCTGTAGTGGAGATATTGCAACAATTGCTCACCTAACATGGAAGCACTTACTAACTAAAGAAAAATAGAAAGAACTCCTGTTAGGTGAGCACCTGATGTTCAAATGCAATCCATCCTAAATATTATAACATACACTTCCAAAATTGCTGTTTAGTTCACAGAACTTCAACCTCAAAAGGGAAGCACTTACACATATATAAAACGCAGGTGCCAACCTTGAAGCTGTATTTCTGTGAGGTTCCAAGACATCTGAAATTCAAAACTGCAATGTTCAGCCAGTGGGTCTGCATCCCTGTTCTTTTCTGAGGCTGGTATGGGCACTGTGGAATAAGTGCTTGCCTTTTTATCCCTTGAAAGGCCCTGAAGGCACCAAACCATTAAGAAGCTCCTCCCACATTTTTCCCGCTCTTTTCTGAGCTTACTTGGTAAAGATTTTGAAAGTAGAGAGATGGTTTTTTGTAGTGGAGATATTGCAACAATTGCTCACCTAACATGGAAGCACTTACTAACTAATGAAAAATAGAAAGAACTCCTGTTAGGTGAACATCTGATGCTCAAATGCAATCCATCCCTAAATATTATACCATGTACTTCCAGAGTTGTTGTTTATTTCACAGAACTTCAAACTCAAAAGGTAAGCACTTACAAGCTTGAATCTGTATTTCTATGAGGTTTCAAGACATCTGAAATTCAAAACTGCAATGTTCACCCACAGGGTCTGCATCCCTGTTCTTGTCTGAGGCTGTTCCTGGTATGGGCACTGTGGAAGAAGTTCTAGCCTTTTTATCCCTTGAAAGTCCCTGAAGGCACCAAACCATTAAGAAGCTCCTCCCACATTTTTTCCGCTCTTTTCTGAGCTTGCTTGGTGAAGATTTTGAAAGTATCGAGAGATAGTTTTCTGTAGTGGAGATATTGCAACAATTGCTCACCTAACATGGAAGAACTTACTAACTAAAGAAAAATAGAAAGAACTCCTGTTAGGTGAGCACCTGATGTTCAAATGCAATCCATCCTAATATTATAACATACACTTCCAAAATTGCTGTTTAGTTCACAGAACTTCAACCTCAAAAGGGAAGCACTTACACATATATAAAACGCAGGTGCCAACCTTGAAGCTGTATTTCTGTGAGGTTCCAAGACATCTGAATTTCAAAACTGCAATGTTCAGCCAGTGGGTCTGCATCCCTGTTCTTGTCTGAAGCTGTTCCTGTTATGGGCACTGTGGAAGAAGTGCTCGCCTTTTTATCCCTTGAAAGGCCCTGAAGGCACCAAACCATTAAGAAGCTCCTCCCACATTTTTCCCGCTCTTTTCTGAAGATTTTGAAAGTAGAGAGATGGTTTTCTGTAGTGGAGATATTGCAACAATTGCTCACCTAACATGGAAGCACTTACTAACTAAAGAAAAATAGAAAGAACTCCTGTTAGGTGAGCACCTGATGTTCAAATGCAATCCATCCTAAATATTATAACATACACTTCCAAAGTTGCTGTTTAGTTCACAGAACTTCAACCTCAAAAGGTAGGCACTTATAACAATGAAGCTGTATTTCTATGAGGTTTCAAGACATCTGAAATTCAAAACTGCAATGTTCAGCCAATGGGTCTGCATCCCTGTTCTTGTCTGAGGCTGTTCCTGTTATGGGCACTGTGGAAGAAGTGCTCGCCTTTTTATCCCTTGAAAGGCCCTGAAGGCACCAAACCATTAAGTAGCTCCTCCCACATTTTTCCCGCTCTTTTCTGAGCTTGCTTGGTGAAGATTTTGGAAGTATAGAGAGATGGTTTTCTGTAGTGGGGATATTGCAACAATTGCTCACCTAACATGGAAGCACTTACTAACTAAAGAAAAATAGAAAGAACTCCCGTTAGGTGAGCACCTGATGTTCAAATGCAATCCATCCTAATTATAACATACACTTCCAAAGTTGCTGTTTAGTTCACAGAACTTCAACCTCAATAGGTAAGCACTTACAAGCTTGAAGCTGTATTTCTATGAGGTTTCAAGACATCTGAAATTCAAAACTGCAATGTTCAGCCAGTTGGCCTGCATCACTGTTCTCATCCGAGGCCGTTCCTGCTATGGGCACTGTGGAAGAAGTGCCCACCTTTTTATCCCTTGAAAGGCCCTCAAGGCACCAAACCATTAAGTAGCTCCTCCCACATTTTTCCCGCTCTTTTCTGAGCTTGCTTGGTGAAGATTTTGAAAGTATAGAGAGATGGTTTTCTGTAGTGGGGATATTGCAACAATTGCTCACCTAACATGGAAGCACTTACTAACTAAAGAAAAATAGAAAGAACTCCTGTTAGGTGAGCACTTGATGTTCAAATGCAATCCATCCTAAATATTATAACATACACTTCCAAAGTTGCTGTTTAGTTCACAGAACTTCAACCTCAAAAGGTAAGCACTTATAACCATGAAGCTGTATTTCTATGAGGTTTCAAGACATCTGAAATTCAAAACTGCAATGTTCAGCCAATGGGTCTGCATCCCTGTTCTTGTCTGAGGCTGTTCCTGTTATGGGCACTGTGGAAGAAGTGCTCGCCTTTTTATCCCTTGAAAGGCCCTGAAGGCACCAAACCATTAAGAAGCTCCTCCCACATTTTTCCCGCTCTTTTCTGAGCTTGCTTGGTGAAGATTTTGAAAGTATAGAGAGATGGTTTTCTGTAGTGGAGATATTGCAACAATTGCTCACCTAACATGGAAGCACTTACTAACTAAAGAAAAATAGAAAGAACTCCTGTTAGGTGAGCACCTGATGTTCAAATGCAATCCATCGTAATATTATAACATACACTTCCAAAATTGCTGTTTAGTTCACAGAACTTCAACCTCAAAGGGGAAGCACTTACACATATATAAAACGCAGGTGCCAACCTTGAAGCTGTATTTCTGTGAGGTTCCAAGACATCTGAAATTCAAAACTGCAATGTTCAGCCAGTGGGTCTGCATCCCTGTTCTTGTCTGAGGCTGGTATGGGCACTGTGGAATAAGTGCTCGCCTTTTTATCCCTTGAAAGACCCTGAAGGCACCAAACCATTAAGTAGCTCCTCCCACATTTTTCCCGCTCTTTTCTGAGCTTACTTGGTAAAGATTTTGAAAGTAGAGAGATGGTTTTTTGTAGTGGAGATATTGCAACAATTGCTCACCTAACATGGAAGCACTTACTAACTAATGAAAAATAGAAAGAACTCCTGTTAGGTGAACATCTGATGCTCAAATGCAATCCATCCCTAAATATTATACCATGTACTTCCAGAGTTGTTGTTTATTTCACAGAACTTCAAACTCAAAAGGTAAGCACTTACAAGCTTGAAGCTGTATTTCTATGAGGTTTCAAGACATCTGAAATTCAAAACTGCAATGTTCAGCCAATCGGCCTGCATCACTGTTCTCATCCGAGGCCGTTCCTGCCATGGGCACTGTGGAAGAAGTGCCCACCTTTTTATCCCTTGAAAGGCCCTCAAGGCACCAAACCATTAAGTAGCTCCTCCCACATTTTTCCCGCTCTTTTCTGAGCTTGCTTGGTGAAGATTTTGAAAGTATAGAGAGATGGTTTTCTGTAGTGGGGATATTGCAACAATTGCTCACCTAACATGGAAGCACTTACTAACTAAAAAAAATAGAAAGAACTCCTGTTAGGTGAACACCTGATGCTCAAATGCAATCCATCCCTAAATATTATACCATGTACTTCCAGAGTTGTTGTTTATTTCACAGAACTTCAAACTCAAAAGGTAAGCACTTACAAGCTTGAAGCTGTATTTCTATGAGGTTTCAAGACATCTGAAATTCAAAACTGCAATGTTCAGCCAAAGGGTCTGCATCCCTGTTCTTGTCTGAGGCTGGTATGGGCACTGTGGAATAAGTGCTCGCCTTTTTATCCCTTGAAAGGCCCTGAAGGCACCAAACCATTAAGTAGCTCCTCCCACATTTTTCCCGCTCTTTTCTGAGCTTGCTTGGTGAAGATTTTGAAAGTATAGAGAGATGGTTTTCTGTAGTGGAGATATTGCAACAATTGCTCACCTAACATGGAAGCACTTACTAACTAAAGAAAAATAGAAAGAACTCCTGTTAGGTGAGCACCTGATGCTCAAATACAATTATTCTCTAAATATTATAACATACACTTCCAGAGCTGTTGTTTAGTTAACAGAACTTCAACCTCAATAGGTAAGCACTTGCAAGCTTGAAGCTGTATTTCTATGAGGTTTCAAGACATCTGAAATTCAAAACTGCAATGTTCAGCCAAAGGGTCTGCATCCCTGTTCTTGTCTGAGGCTGTTCCTGGTATGGGCACTGTGGAAGAAGTGCTCGCCTTTTTATCCCTTGAAAGGCCCTGAAGGCACCAAACCATTAAGAAGCTCCTCCCACATTTTTCCCGCTCTTTTCTGAGCTTGCTTGGTGAAGATTTTGAAAGTAGAGAGATGGTTTTCTGTAGTGGAGATATTGCAACAATTGCTCACCTAACATGGAAGCACTTACTAACTAAAGAAAAATAGAAAGAACTCCTGTTAGGTGAGCACCTGATGTTCAAATGCAATCCATCCTAAATATTATAACATACACTTCCAAAATTGCTGTTTAGTTCACAGAACTTCAACCTCAAAAGGGAAGCACTTACACATATATAAAACGCAGGTGCCAACCTTGAAGCTGTATTTCTGTGAGGTTCCAAGACATCTGAAATTCAAAACTGCAATGTTCAGCCAGTGGGTCTGCATCCCTGTTCTTGTCTGAGGCTGGTATGGGCACTGTGGAATAAGTGCTCGCCTTTTTATCCCTTGAAAGGCCCTGAAGGCACCAAACCATTAAGTAGCTCCTCCCACATTTTTCCCGCTCTTTTCTGAGCTTGCTTGGTGAAGATTTTGAAAGTAGAGAGATGGTTTTCTGTAGTGGAGATATTGCAACAATTGCTCACCTAACATGGAAGAACTTACTAACTTAAGAAAAATAGAAAGAACTCCTGTTAGGTGAGCACCTGATGTTCAAATGCAATCCATCCTAAATATTATAACATACACTTCCAGAGCTGTTGTTTAGTTAACAGAACTTCCACCTCAATAGGTAAGCACTTACAAGCTTGAAGCTGTATTTCTATGAGGTTTCAAGACATCTGAAATTCAAAACTGCAATGTTCAGCCAATCGGCCTGCATCACTGTTCTCATCC